>NC_137462.1:240829471-241319384 GCF_964235325.1 Thermobia domestica
TGTTTATGTTGTTAACACAAATAAATAATGGCGAACCAACTAAATTACTATTACACAATATAGAACGGTAAAGCCTAGATTTATACACGGGAACTTTAATATACAAGTATTCAATTAAGTTCAGTTTCGCATGTATTATATCATGAATAAATTTAATTTGCCTTAAATTACGTCGAACTTCAAGTACAAGTAAATCCAATTTAGCAAGAATCTCCCTATTGGTCAGATCTTATAGTTTAAATTTATATTTTAACCAGGCCAGGAAGGAAATCTGGACTGACTCCAAAACTTGAGTAATGCTAATGAGATTACGGTTCCAAATCAAGCAAGCAAATTCCAAATGGGAACCTACATAGGCACAATGTAAAATTTTGCATGTTGTAATATCTTTAAAATCTCTAGCAACCCATTTGATGAGTCCCAGATTCCTTCTAGCCTTGGAAATCATGGTTGAAACATGATGGTCAAAAAGTAATTTAGAATCAATCATAACACCTAAGTCTTTGTTAATTAAAACATTTTGAATTCTATACTGATTTATTGAGTAAAAAATGCGATATATTCGTTTTCCTGGAGAACGCTATACTTTTTATTTTGTTCATGTTTAATGGAAGGAAATTTTGTACAGACCATTGGTAAACTGAGGTAATATCGGCTTGTAATTTAAGGTGATCCTGATTACTAGCTATTTCAGAAAATATCTTCAGATCATCAGCGTATAGTAAGAAAGGACATTTCAAATAATTACCAATATCATTCACATATATTAAAAATAATAATGGACCCAAGTTGGATCCTTGAGGAACACCCGAAGAAATCTTGTACACAGATGATTTAGAACCCATATATCTAACTACGAATTTACGATCAAACAAGTAGGAAAAGAACCAATGAATCAAGGATTTAGGAATTTCAAAGAAATGAAGTTTATTAAGAAGCATATGATGGGATATTTTATCGAAGGCTTTAGCAAAATCAAAATAGATAGTATCAACTTGATCACGATTATGTACAACAGGAGAAACCAAAGTCAGAAATTTATTCAAATTTAGTTCAGTTGATTTACCCTTCAAAAAACCATACTGTTCAGGTATAATAGAATGTTCAACGGAACTATAAAGATAATTGTAAATAAGCTGATCAAAAATTTTTGGTATTACATCAAGAATAGAAATAGGTCTATAATCAGTTACAGACCTACCATCAGTTTTCGGAATTGGAGTTACAACAACAGTTTTCCATACATTAGGATAGAAATGAGATGCTAAACTCCTATTAAACAATGATGTCAAAATTGGTGCAATTATTTCGGATATACCTTTAATTATAAAAATCGGAATTAGATCAAGACCTACAGAAGCTTTAACATTTAAAGATTTAATAACATCAGTTACCTGTTTGTTAAAAAAGAATATTTGATCACTACAAAATTGACTGGCCATAAAAGTAACATCATTATCATTCACATTAATATCATCTTTATGATAAACAGCTGCAAATTGTTTGGCCATAGCTTCAGATATCAGTTGAGGGTCGGAAAGAAATTCGTCATCAACTAATATTGCCTTATGTCCATTTTTACTATTTACTTTATTACTCGTATACTTCCAAAATCTTTTAGGAATATTTTTTAAACTATTCTCAATCTTATTATAATATTTAGTTTTATCAATAGTAAGTTGCTTCTTAAAATCAGAACGAAGTTTAGAGAATACATTATAATCTTGAAAAGATTGGGTTCTTTTATACTTCTTATGAGCATTATTCTTTTTTTAAGCAAGTAAATTAAATTACGAGAATACCATCTCGGATACTTAGAAATTGATTTGGTTACTAAAGGAACATTATATCTGATTGCATTCAAAATAACATCATTAATATTTTGAGCAACAAGATCAATATCTGTATTCAACAAAATATTGGCCCAGGGAAACCCTTGGATTTCTTTGTATAAAGAAAGATAGTCACCCTTTTGATATAACAAAAAGCTGTCTCTAGGTATCTCCCGTATAAGAGATAATAATTTAACAGTAATCTCAATCGGATCATGATACTGATCAAGCGGAACCAGAGATACTACTGAATTATTAGATTGAACATAAGTGTTGTACAAAATTAAATCAAGACCAGATGTCCCTGAAACAACGTTCAAATTCATATCATCTAAAAAATTAAATAGGATTTTCGCCTTGGTTTTAGAATAATAGTTTATATCGTTTGATAGATTTCTATTCGTTCAGTCAACTTTGGATATATTAAAATCACCAATAATCACTACTTCATAGTTCAAAAAGTTCACTTTGGAAACAATATAATTAAGATAATTCGTGAAACTTGTAACAGAATAAGTTTGATGAAAATAACAGCATGCCATTAATAATTTTTTTTCCATTAGACGTGTCAATCTCAATCCAAACACACTCAATTTCAGATTCCAAATCAAGTCTTCTTTGACAATTTATATTTGTTTTAACTGCTAGCAAAACACCACCACCTCTACTACACTGATCAATAGTATAATTCCTATCAGAGCGAAAACATTTATAAGTTTCAGGAAAATAGTCATCAGTATGCTGTTTATAATTAAACCATGACTCAGTTACAGCAATAATATCAAAAGAACAGTCAGCAACAGAAGAAAAGAATATATTACTTTTTGTTCTAAGTCCTCGAACATTTTGATACAAAATATGGACTTCCATATTGAACTAGTTGTTGTTATTAACATTATTAATTTGATTTTCAGAATTAGTTGTTAAAAGTTTGCCATAAAATGGACCAATTATTATGCCACTGGGCCAAATCATGGGATCATTAATAATCCCAAAGTCAGATTCAAACACTTCAACATAAAAAGAGGCATAAGTATCGTACTTAGTTTTTAATCTAGTACATTTGACATAAGTAACATTTCTATCACTCACAATAGACTCAACATCACTTTATTTTACTGATGGATCAAATCTAGTAACAAATAATGCCCTTTTTCTACTTTTAGCAACCAAATCAATTTTATCAGAACCACTACCAGAAGTCAACTTACGTTGATTTTTATGCAAACCGGAACTAAAATTCCCTCTATTCTCTGTCTCTTTTGGTCTTTTGTTCTCTAATCTCCTTTTATTACGTGAAATAACTTGAACCCATTGATCTTTGTTCGCATCAAACTCAACTTCTTCCTGATGAGAGTCTACAAATTGTATATTCTCATTTCTAGTTGATTCAGGGAAATGATCAGGGTCACTCAAATCTACAACCCTAGAATTTTTACGAGAAGGTTCAATTAATACTTTCCTCAAACAATTACAGAATTTATTCACAAGTAATTCATTAAGTTTTTCATTTTGAGACCTCAATTGCACTATTTCCTCTTTCAAACTCTCAAATTCCCTTAGAAAAATTCTCTTCAGATCGTTGTTTATTTTCAAAAATTTTCTCCAGAGAATCTTTAAAATTTGACTTTTCAAAATCTCCAAAGTTACCCTCTTTATGAGATGTTTCAGAAACACTTTCGCCCTGTATACAATTATTACATAAAAATTCAGATAGCTGAATGGAACTACTGTCCATTTCGAATATGATTCAACGCATGCAAAATGGCACTTAATTAAGCAAGTATTACATTTGATGGACTTTTGTCTACCATAAATGGGCTGACTACAAAAAGGACAATTCTCGCCAGTAGGTGCCATAATATATTGTCTATTGAATAGGTTATATAATTACATACATATATACAAGACAATTCTACACATTCCTGGCCCTAATGTGAGAACTAAAAGAGACTAAACAAATTAAACAAAATGAACTAAAAGAGATTAAACAAATTAAACAAAATTACACAATATTCACAAAAGTTCGCTTCTCGACCTGCATTAGGATCTAAAAAAGAAGACCACACGACCCAGCCTACAAAGTGAGATGTCAATAGAGAAAAGATAGTAGTTCCCTTTTAGCCACTGGGAGCCCTTCTGCGACACACTTCCCACCATAAAGGTTGGAAGGCCGACTTACTGCCCACAGTGTTACCAGCCCAACCACGAGGAGGCAGGGACAGTCACTCAGATGGAAATTGGCCAGAAAAGAAAGGAGTGACACTCTTATTGTATGCTTGAGAGGCTTCTTATAAAGAAATTCTATTTGGTGAAGTATGTTGTAAATAGTTCAGCGTTTTACTAATGCAATGGAATTATTAATTTTCTTTATGAACTTTCTAACAGTTTCTTTTGCCACAATTTCTTTCTCACCAACTGCCACTAAACTTTTTTTTTTCACTTAACCTGGGCTAGTTAAGTTTGGGTTTCTTAAATACTACTTTTACTAATTTAGTGAATGGAAAATGTTAAAAGATTATATTAATATTAAAGAAATATAATATTATTTATCACTTAAAACTTCTTCTTTCAAAAGGCTAAGCCTTGTCTTTGTAGCCAGATCTTCCTATTTTCAGGACTCCTTTTCATTTCCTTGAAGGAAGTACATCCCATCTTATTGATCATATTTTTAAGAGTACAATGTTCTCGGTCGTTCTCATGTCTTCTTCCCGAATATCTTGCCTTCGAAAATGTTTAAAAAAAAAAAAAACATCATGTCTAAGTAAATGACCAATGAGTTTTGGTTTTCGTACTTCTATTACTTTGATTAGTTGTCTTTCCTCATTCACTTCCTGCAGTACCATCTTATTGGTCTTTTGTTTAGTCCAGCTAGTTCTGGTGATTCTTCTCTAAAACCACATTTCAGTTCTTGAACATGGTCTTTCTCCTGGTTTGCTAACGTCTATTCAAATATAAATGTTCAAAATATGTTATAAAATGCATATTTAAAAATAAATGAAATGAAACCACACTGAACTTTTTCGCTCAAATTTATTAAATTAAATCAAGTCATGCTGCAGTTAATAACAAAATTATAACGTTACACATGTTAAATATGTGTTTCATGAAGAATATTGTAATATGATAGATAGATATAGATATGAATGTCATGTGAGTCATGGGCGCCTCAAGAAAATTTTCTAGGGAGGGGCCCACCTCCCTGGTTGCTATATTACGTTTGGTATTTTATATTTGTATTAAGAAAATTTTAAGACATTTAAATGGTTTTCGTGAGCCAAATGGGGGCTCGGGCCTCATCCTGCCCCCACCTTCGGGCGCCCATGATCTGAGTACTGTTTTGCAAAAATCCCTAAGAATAAATAACCTTTTGTGGATATTTTCAAACTAAACAACTTTCCGCAATTTATAGGGTTCTTTATGAAATATGAACAAAATCGGCTAAGTAGTTTTTGAGAAAATCACCCGTAGAAAACTTATGCCAGTTTATAGGTTTGTTATTTAAATATCTATTTATGAAATATAAACAAAATTGCCAGAGTAGTTTTTCATAAAACTATTTGAAAAAACTTAGCCAAGAGTAGAGTACTGGCTCTTCCAGAAGAAACAGTTCCAGGATAATATAAGGTAGTTAGTATTTTTTTGTGTGTGTGAAATAAGAATAATGTCGTGTTCACCTTTTTTTCTTTCTTGAGAAAAACACCTAAATAACTCTTGTGGATAACACCTCCAAGAGCAAACTACCCTTTCTATACGTATTCAAGAAAAATTGTTTATGCCCTGTTCGAGATAAATGTTATTCGAAATTTCACCCTCAATAATAAGGGTAGTTTACTGTAGGATGGAAATTACTATGTTAACGAAAATGCTCTAACGATGTAGTTCATATTTAGTCCAGAAAGTTTAGGTCAAAATTAGGAATTTATAAACAAATCCATACAAGCAAGAAACTTTGCTCAGTTGTAATATTTTTTCTCCTTATCAACTTACTAGAAGTCCCCTAAAACTGACCCTGAACTTAGCTCACGGATAACTTTAAACTGAGCAGAGATAGTGTAAACTATAAAGAGTGATGATATGTAGAAAATAAGAACAAGACATAGTTTGGTGTATAACACATCTTTAAACTTTATTTGTTCAGGAGATGAAATTTTAAGTTATAAGAACTTTGTTATTATGTGCAGATAGTATGTTTTTTCTGGCGGAATTCGATCACTACAGATTGCATACTTACTAAAATTGTGCATTGAAATGAAGAGGATAACAATACAAATTTTGGTGTATAATGTGTTTACAGTAATAACGCTTGTAAATTAGTGGCGGTTCGTAAAGTTTACAATAAATGTAATTACGATTTGTAGTAGATGTAGAAGTCTATTGAGCATAGCTTATTCTTCTTAACAAAACTCTAACTTTGACTTAATATTTCTGCAGTGTTTATATTATTTTCAAAAGTAGCACTACATATTTATATCTAAGGGTGCTAAGATCCATTATCCCGTATTTTCTTGAAGTAATAAAACTGACTTTCAAATAAAGCATCTTTTGCAAATGTTTAAATAGTATTTGTGTATTAATGTCACATATAATGACTCATTTTGGTCTGAGACATATAGAAACTTTAGGGGCCAGAGACTCCTAACTCCAGCCCTTGGCTAGGTCTGCTGCAAATTAAAGCAAGGACATAATAGCGAAAAACCAGCCGATCATCTACAGTGAAGCAGATTTATTTTCTCAATAAGCTTCCAAGTATTTAAATGTTCGATTTCACGTTGAAAATCCACTTTTTAATAACCACAAATATATATATATATATATATATATATATATATATATATATATATATATATATATATATATATATATATATATATATATATATATATATATATATATATATTATTTGAGCTAAAATTTAGCTGAATGTTCTCTATTTGTTATAATAGGGTATCGAATTCCAAAGAAGGTTACGAGAATTACCAACGAAATTGTTCGATAAAGGTCTGATCTATGACAGAAATAGAAAGACGGTGGTTCAATGCACGCCAAGAATAGCAGTAGATACATATATAATTTTATTACAGACGCAATTGCTGAGTGTTTTCTTTGTTGAAAATACAAGAAAGAGAAATGAAGAAGTTCCATCCAGGCGCCTTTGAGACCCGCCAAGCGATATTGTGGACTTTAGAAATGTGTTTCTATTTCTCAAACTTCCTATTCCAACTCCAGCAGTGTTTTCACCATTTTCCATTCTATCAAACAATAATATTTTGTTGAAATTTTGAAATATCTCGAGAAATATCGTGAATAAATTCTCCTTTTCTCGTGCCATATTTCTTTGGTCAGTTCGGATCAAAAGAAAGTTAAGAACAGATCTTTAGCAAATGTTGCTTAAAGAAAAATATCACGCACTGTTTATCAGGAGAAGTTGACAGCTTCTAATGTTTTTCTTACTTCCGAGCCTCAAGTGGCTTATTGACAACATTAGTCCATTCGTTCTATGTGTGTTTGTGTAAAAATAAAAAGAGAAAGGGTAAAGGACACATAACCCTTTTGGCCAGTGTCACGCTTTCGCATTCCCTAAACTCCCTGCTTCTTTCTTTTTATCTTACTTTGTAAAAATCACGCGAGATTATCACGTGAATTTTCTAGTTAAACAAAAGAAGTTCTATTATTTGACGTTTTATTTATTTTCTTTAAAAAAAAAAACTTCTTTTGACAGATTCCCCTCCCTTCTTTCATTCTTTCATCACGCTATTGAAAATTTCTCGGAACAAATCTATTTCCTTTCGTTTCATATAGACCCGCAGATATAACACTCTGTTTTCAATATTTTACGTAATTTATTACCTTAATTAAAAATAGAAACTCATTTCAGTGGTTAGATCATTCAGTCTAAAAAAAAAATTACATCAAACAAAAGTAACGAGAAAAGAGAAATTTGTCTTCATTTTTTCCGTTTACTCTAAAGTTACAGTTGTTCATTGCACATTATATTTAATTCCTTACTGTTTTAGTACTAGATTGAAGTGAATTTCATAAGCGTTTGACATAACTATGACTTTTATTCCGCTCGTGGTTGAGAATCCGATATATAAGCATTGGTAAATCATATTGAAATTGACCATCAACACGGTTTCAGTCTGTAAAGTTTTATATTTATAAATTTTGTATATCTGATTTCGCTAATCTAAAAACATATTTAAAAGCTACATTAAAAAAATTAGGGGATTCTGTTCAAGATAACCAGTAACAACAACCATGGAACCAAACTAACAATGTATTAACCACACATTCTTCAACTTGAAATCGCCATTTAGCACGTTTAAGACCTTTGAGATTTTATGCCATGGAGTTTAGTTAGTTTCATTTCACGTTCTTGTTATGTTAGCTATTTTCAGTCATTTCTCGCTGTATCACTTAATCTTCTCAACACCTGTAATAAAAAAATGCCTTTCCTCAAAACATTTAATACAAGTAGTAAGCTTTGCAATTGTCCTCACTTCTTAGGAATACTAATTTTGTTTGTTTATTTGATACTAGCAAATACTTCCACATGTTGCTACGGATAATATTTTGCGTTTTGCCTTATGTAACTTTCATATAGAATTTCTCTGACTCGAAGTCTCGCAAGATATATATATTCCAGTATAACGTCCCATGATTATGCTCTTTAAGCTAAAGGTGACGATGATTAAAACAAGTGAATGATGATGGAAGAATTGGTTGAGTGAGAATGTAGGAGGAAACGGAAGTACCCCCAAGAAAACTCACTGACACGATGTTATTAATCACAAACTTACTTGGCCGGGGATCAAAATAGGGACCCAACACACCAGAGGTAAGCGCTCTACCACTGAGTCACCATGCCCTCCTCTCGCGCAAAATACAAATATCTCATCTGAGCATCTTAGGAAAGCATCTCTACACCTCTTTCTTCCATCGTACGTAATAACCGCTACCAGGTTATAGAAGGATTTTTTGTGGACACTCTGTATATTTCGTAAAGACAGTGACTATTATTTTCGATTTATACTTTATTCTGCAACGCATATAAATTCTTTCTTCGGTGGGAATTGCTTCTTTCCCACACAATTGGACAAAGAAGTATTTCATCGTTTTTTCATATATATATTTAAAACGTTGCTTTTGGTGAGAACATTTTAGCGAATGACTAACCATTTCAGTGTTTCTTCCTGACTCGTTATATACACAGTATATATTCTATACTTATTGGGAACTGAATTAAGTGCTTTCTTTAATCGCTTATGGAAACATTACAATAGATTAGACAAATACGGGCTGACCAGATGTCCCAGTGGCCAAAGTGGTACCAGCCTCACAGTTTTTGCAGTTCGTTATATGTACTTTCTCACGCCAGTGTTATCGCCGTGTCTAGTGCTTTATAGACAGTTGACTAAAATTAACATAAATTCTTTTCCGTATTCTGTTTGTATGTGCGTACAGGTAAGTTAACTGACTGATTTTTTAAATGAACTGCCAACACTTTTAGTTGATCATTGCAACCCGTAGCTTGAGCTTCGATGCTCAGAGAGTTTGACTCCAGGTCTGGAAGCCGTAACCACGCATCTCGCGTCGAGCTTCAAGTATGGCTTTTTGTTAAGGGACACAAGCTATTTAGCCGGTGTAGGACGTTTTCTTACGGCTAGCCCCAACCAGTGAAGTCCCAGGTCCGCAGACCTTGTGCGTTTAAAATGTTATACACGCGCCCTCCAACATCAGCATTCCACTGTGCAGACCTTCTTTTTTTTAATTTGCTGAAGACGCATCTTTACGCTGTAGGATCGCTCAGCGTAACAACCGGATTCATCGTGGGACGATCCAGACAACTTTTCCCCAGTGCTAATCCCCCAAGTGTGTCAATGGTGTGAGAGAAGCATTTGTAGTGATATCTGAATTATAATCATATATATATAAAGGGCTATATTGCCTGAAAAGGGCAAAGTGTGATTTCAGCGACGAAAGTTATTATATATATTTAGTGTTCAGTGTTGTGCCCATTCCTCTTCGCTATTTTTTTTTATACAATAGTGTTCTAATATATAAGTATAGTGTTATTTAATCCAGTGTGTTTTCGTTGTTTGTATGAGTGATGTTTGTGTGCGTTATGGTCTGGATGACCGTCTGATCGTCCGTGAGGTTTTCGAGACGAGACACCCGAACCTCTTGGCGCCTAATGCTCATCTCATTATTGAGACCGACAAGCGATTTGGAAACAGTTTGTAACCTTTTCTTGGAGAGGTCCTTCATCGTCCTGTCCAGGTAAGTTAAAGTATCAGGAAGATACTTATTGGTAGTACCACGAGCCACGGACAGCGACCAGATTACACGGAGTGGTTACAACGTCAAACATCTAGAACCACTGAAACTCATGTTTAATTATTTTCGATGAAAAGTCAAACTCATACAAATATTTATGTCTTGTGCTTTTAAGCGGAATCGAGATATGAACATGTTATTGTAATAATTACAATCTCCACCAAGTGTTCGCCTCTCTCCTTTCTTTCTAGGACAAACGTCGAAAAGGATGGAATACATACCAAATATAATGTCTCTAACCTTAAAGAATTTCGAAATGGAAGCAAAGAGAAGTAGCTCAAGTGGTAGAGCGTTAGCTTCGCTTTCCGAAGGTCGTGGGTTCGATTCCCGCTGCTGCCCATCCTGACTCGGGTTTTCCAGGGTTTCCCCCAGTCTACCAGACAAATGTCGGGATGGTACGTCCTAAACAGGCCCTGGCCGATACCTTCCCAAATCCTTTCCATTGTTGTTGTTGTTAGATATCCAGTATAAAATGGCCTCTGAGCTGCATCTGGTGATTGTACATAAATAAATAAATAAATAAATAAATAAATAAATATGGACATCATACTTACAACCACTTCCCTCTCTTTCCCCATATCGTTTCTCTCCTCCTACGATAAATATCAAAGAAACAGAAAGACGTGTTTGATTATTTGAAATTAAAAGTTCAAATACCCAATTTCATATATATGACATTAAGGGATTCCGAGATATGGTCATTTGATTAGGTTGATGGTACTGGTCAATCTTCCCCATGGTCGGATGGTTGACAAGATTAATGTGAACATCTTATTATAATAATTAAAATCCTTTTTTTCCTGCCTACCACATATTCTACCGTTGTAGGTCAGATATCGAAACACACTGATTTACGTGTCTTATTGTATTAAATAAGCAGTCCAATACGAAATTTTATATTTCTAACTTTAAGAAATTCCGAGTTGTGGCCTCATATTATAATAATCATTCTTCTGATTTGATATAGGTAGTATGTGAACGAATGACCGTGGTAACAACATCCTTTAAGATACAAGGGGATGTTGACAGAAGATTTTGCAGTCAATATTCTTGATGCTTATTGCTATTGGAATGCCTTTTTCAGTGTCTAAAGATATTCATTCTCAACTGGCAGATGTATAACGTAGATATCTGGTTTTATAATAGGAGAAAACCAGAGAAACATAATGGAGAAAGCGGAGAATAAACATTCACAGTATATTCGGAATCAGAATTGAAGAGTATTGCGGGGCTTGGCTTAAAAAAAAAAAAAAAAAAAAAAAAAAAAAAAAAAAAAAAAACGGGAATGGCAATCCTGTCAGTAGTATAGTAGAACAGTGAGGATCGCATGCGCGCAGAGCAACCTTAATTTTAAGAGAATTAAGGTTAGTGTAAAGGGACAAGTTTTGCCGATAGATGCCACTGCAGTTTTCGTATCTCTCCCATGTATTTTTTTACCTTTCACGAAAAATTTCAATTTCTTTTATAAATTTTAACCTAGAGATTTCAAATTTTTAGAGAAGGAACTTCGTAACCTATTAAAGTGAAAAATCCGTGCCGATTTTTTATTTAGAACTTTCTTCATTGTTGAAACAGTTCGATTGTTAAAGGTTTGGATATCCATTTCAACAATCAAGCCATTTCAACAATGAAGAAAATTCTAAATAAAATATCGGCACGGATGATTGCCTTCAATAAATTATGAAGTTCCTTTTCTAAAAATTTGAAGCCTGTAGGTTGAAATTTGTAAGATAAATCGTGAATTTTTGTGAAAGATAAAAAATACATGGGATAGATACGAAGAATGTAGTGCCATCTATTGGCAAAACTTGTCCCTTTAAACCAGCCTTAAATACATGAGTTCCAGCCCACAGTCTAGTTTAGTCTGTAAATAGGTATTGAAGACAGAGTGGAAAATGTGAAAATTGAGCTCATTAACTCAGGGGTGGACCAAGGGAAGATTTTCACCCGGGCAAAGTAACCTTTTCACCCCCTAGTAATAGTGTATATTTTACATTTTATTATACTGGTTTTAATATTTTAAACCCATTTTTCAAAAGAAAAAATAATACTCAAATACATGATACAGTTATATTTAGTACTTAAAAATATACATATGGTATCAATTACTTTCTGTTTATTATTATTATTATTATTATTATTATTATTATTATTATTATTATTAGTCTATTATTGTTTATGTACCGATATGTATAAACAAAAACAATATCGAACAATGTTTATTAAATAGGTCTACTACTAATGTTGCTTATTGCTGTATTGTAAATTGTTTTGTTATATCAATAACATCAAGAGTCATTCTACCATATATCTGACTATATAACAATCTATTCTAATAACGTGAAATACCAATAAACACATTTCACACATGTTGAACGTCTTTTACGCACACCAATATAAACAATTTTTTTTATGTAGGTGGGGGTCGCGGTAGCTCAGCGGTAGAGCGTTCACCTCTGGTGCTTGGGGTCCTGCTCCCGCTCAGTGGATAAGTACCGTGTGCGTGAGTTTCCTCGAGGCTTTTCCATTTCCTCCAGCTTTCTTCATTCCACCATTTCATTCATTACTCATCATTACTGTCTCCTTTCGCCTAGCCAACATAACCGTCGGACGTAAAAAATTCATTTCATTTTTCTTTTTATGTAGGTCCTAGTAGTTGAAGTCCGTAGCATTCCTAAAATGTATCTCATGAATTTGTACAAAAGCAGAACACTTACAAGATTAAAGCTTAATAACAGGTTTTTCTCACGTATTAGGAATCCTCTAACTTTCGTAAGTTTGATAACTAAGTAAACCATATCAAAGTAAATTTAAGGAACTTTATGAGAAAGCGTCCATATCTTTTTCTTCCATAAAACAGTACCTTAAAATCGAGAACATATTACACAAATAGTTTTCCTAATTTTCTAACCTTTAACCTGATGCGTGATAATTAATAGTATAACAATACTTAAAGAAAACTAAATGAAAAATTAAATTTCACTACTATTACTGAAAATTAGCAACAAAGTAAACAATTTTATGTACATTTCTTTTCAGCACCTCACAACGATTATAATATGACCTACCGAGCTTTTGTCTGCAAAATCTCAGACAATGACATCTATGTCAATGTCTTGAAGAATATCGGACTCAATCATCAGCGAGCCCCACGAGGCGCTCCTGCCACGTGGTAGACCTCAAGTAATGTTTAATTAATTGTAAGTTTGAGAAGCTCATTTCGCCTGAAGTCACGCTGAAAGGGAGAGTGAGGACAGTTCTAAGTGCAAATGATACATTAGGGAAATTTTCAGTCAGCTGGTTCCTCGTCAAGTATTTTAATATTTCTAGGGGACTTTTAGCATTTTCAACAGGTAGTAGGGAGAGTACAACCAATAGTTCCTGTTGAAATTTGAAATAGGTCTACTCAATATCACAGTCAATGATAAAAATTTTCCGGAAAATTTTCCGATTCATGAAAACATACTCCACTTATTCCTACATCGCTGTTTACCCGTGATGTGAGGTGAAAAATTTTCTTCTATATTTTTCCGGAAAAATTTCCGTTCTAAACAAATTGTTAAAAAGTGAAAGATCGTTTAAAGAATCTGAAAATTTTCATGGCTCAGACAATTTTCAGTACTATGTAGGAACAAGTGAAACAATTTCATGAATCGAAATATTTTCTGTCTTCTATGGAAAAATTTAAAAACTTTTTATGAGTTTTCATCATTTTGAAGCAAAAAGTAAAACAACTTTTTGTGAATCGGAAAGTTTTATTCCTCTGTAGAAGCAAGTGAAAGGAATTTTCATGGATCCGAAAATTTTCATTGCGATTTAGAAACAAGTGGAAAAATTTGCATAAGTCGGACAGTTTTGGATATTATATGGCAAATACTACGACTGCGACTTATCATAAAAATGATAGGGCAAATGAAAATTTTACGATACTAGATGCGTCATTTATGTAAGTACAATGCTCTTATAAACAGATATATTAGGAAAAATACAATCAAACCAGTTAGGTATAATATTATGAACTCAACACTCCCTTAATTTGATAGATAGCTGATCCTGTTTTTCAGAGGTCAATTTCCTTATGTCTGGATCAAAACTTGAGAATTTTAGGCATAGATCTTCGCGTTAAATCTGTTCATATATTGGCTTTTTGCATGTACGAAATGAGAAAGTGTTGTCTTGCTCAGACACGTGGCACGAATAGCAATATACGTGTTATAATAGCCCTTTTGGAAATTTCAAGATAATCAGCCTTAAACTGAAAACAAAACTCCAGTAATGATAACGAAGGATACAGCTTTTTGAACGTCGATTCACAAGACAGTTCGATAAGTTGTTCTCTTCGACAGAAGGAAGTTCATATTTGAAGTCTAGAAAGAAGTGTACACCTAATGAGTTTTTTTAAGGACAAATCGTAAAATTCAGACATAGCTGAAACTCCGATTACCTCATATCTTCAATCATACTTTCAGCGACATTAATATAGATGAATTGTTAACTGGAATCAATGAAATCATTTAGTATGTGATAGAAATCGTATTTTCCTTTTTCCAAACGGTTCCACCACAAATTTAATTTGATTGTTGCTCGTATCTTGTTTTACACAGAAAACGCAGTGACTGATGTATCTCGATCACTCGACTTAAGAGTACTCAAGATGATAGTTGGGGAGATGGCTTGAAATATGTTGAGAGGAATTCTCTGTAAGATCTTGGTATTGTCGTTGAAGAAAACGAAGCAAAATCAAACAAAAAGTTACGTAAAGATGTTTGTTGTATATTAGAAATATGATAAGTTAAAGTTTAATGAAAGTCAAATTTCCTGTGGGTTCCCTTTTAATCTCTCGCGACTCACAAGGATCCTCGGACCAGAGGTTGGGAACCACTGTTCTAGATACTAATTCTAATGGGAACCTTTAAATAAGTGCATACATTTATAACGGAAATATCCTATTCAATAATTTTACAACGAATGGTTGTTAAATTACAGTAAAGCATACAAGAGGAATGTGATAAATGTTAAAATAAAAATGACATATTACAGCAGTAACCAATAATTATAACATTCGAATGTGCGTTCATGAATAAATTCAGTGCACCCTCTTGAGTTGACCTTGGAATTCAGTGCTATGGATACCTTATAAATGATGACTCCACTACCACACATCAGTAGACGATGACGATGGAGTGGATAATCAGGATATACCTCGTTGGTGGAAGACTATTGTTCTAGTATTAGTTGTTCACGGTTACCAGGGCTCACTTATTATTATTATTAGGTATTCTGCCTTTTGGCAAATCCTGGGACTAATGATGATTTTTTTTTTCAATTTTAGATTTGAGCCTGGAAATGTTTCTTCCACTTTTGTCGATCTTCAGCTTCCTCTTTTAACTCCCAATATTTTCTCCTATCTTTCAAATCATCGATCAGTTGTATTCTTCTTTTTCCTATTCCTCGCTTTCCTTCTATCTTTCCTTCTATGGTGGTGGGAAGAAGAAAATTTCTTCGCAAGATATGTCCTATCCAATTGGCCTTTCTACGAAGGATGGTGGCTAGAAGTGTCCGCTTCTCTCCTATCCGTCAGACCTCATGCCACCTCTAAGATGATTGCTAATACTCTGTCAACGTAAGGTTATGCAACACGCCAAATTCGCGATCATCGAAAGTACAATTTGGACATATTTCAGTTACATCTATTAATAGAAGAAACTTCTCTAGCAACTAATTGCTATACCCAGTATTGACGTCAGAACATTTGAGGGAAACTCATCTTCCTCCAGTAATATGACGAGGTATTCAAACACCAACTGGCATTAAATCCCACAGTTTGATCAGCTCTGGAGAGTCCAACCCATACGGGGAAATTCCTGAAACCAAAAATGTTATTGGGTCTCGCTAATGCTATTGTACCAAACCCAATCCAAGACATTTCTTTGAAAGTGAAGTGAGATGAACTTCTTCTACTTCAGCAGGAACTATAATAACACCAACTAAAACACCATAATAACTATAATAACACCAAATAACATTGTTTATTTTACTGTATTTCGAATGTTACAAACCAATTTAAATTAGCAACAAATGGAATGACAATGATTTCTTTTAATTTTATAAAATACTTGAGCTCAAATTTTAAAGTGAATCTATATTTGATAAGATATATATATATATATATATATATATATATATATATATATATATATATATATATATATATATATATATATATTACTTGAACGGCTTTTCTAACGTATCTTACCCTGTAATATTTCATATTAAATTTTACTCAATTGTTCTATAGTTTAAGAAACTCATAGTTTTGATTAACGGAGAAATTAATATCCATTAGTTGATGTATTCTGTGGCATTCTAATCTAGTTACGATCACTGACCTCCCTAAGATTTACTTTCCCTCTGTTTATCAGACTTCCAAACTATACTCTGCATAAGTGTTCGAAGTCCTATACAACGGTTACGTATGTCCGTCTATCGACAGTATGAAAGCAAAATTGGTGAAAAATATCGAGAAACGGTTTTCCAGAATCCATTCAATTTCTAAGAATAGGTTTCGTCTAGGGATGGCCAAAATTTTCCGGAACCCGGATCCTGGACAACTTAATTTCCGGAATCGGAAATTTAACTTTCCGGGTTTCGGGAAAATCCGGAAGCTATAAAACACCTTAATTCGGAAAATTTCGAAAATTTTTCGAATTCCGGATTTTTCCCAAATCGGAATTTTCTAAATTCCGGATTTTACCTACATTGGAATTTTTCCGATTTTACTTTCCCGATTCCGGAATGTAAATATTCTGGAATTGGTCATCCCTACTTTCATCCCTTCCGTTAACTCTCACTTCAAACCAGAAGTGATAAAAATAAACAATTTCCGGTTTCAACATTGATCGCTATAGAACAAAAACGGCAATGAATAGCAAGAAGGAGTTTTCTGGAGTCAATTCATTGTCTCAAGGAAATTTATCATCTCTACCTCTAACCTTGTGCTGAAGTCGGAAGTGGTAGAAATTTACTAGTACTTTCATTTCAAAATTGAATCGCTTTGTGTTAAAAGGGCGTATGTGCGATAAACAAATTTTTCGGAAAATGACAAAATAAATAAATAAATAAATGTTTTCTTACTAGGTGGTTTGGTTTATGAAAAAAGAAAAATACCTTATATTTTTAATACGTTTCAAGAAACACACGACCTTTTAACACAAATTTTTACACCTCCTCTAAATTATTAATTTCTTTAAGAAAGTTAAAATTGTGAAAAATGTTACATACGCCCTTTTGACAGAAAGCGATTCAATTGGTTTGCATAAAGCAAACAGGATAAGAAATATCGAGAAGCGGTTGTTTTGGAGTCGACTAAGCATTTCAAGAATATGTCAAATATTTCCGTTAACCTTCAATTCAAACCCAAAATGATCGAAAACAACAGGTCCCGTCTTCAGCGTTGATCGCCATGAAACAAAATTGGTATTAAATAGTCATAAGGGTTTGTTGGAATTGATTAAAAGTTTCAAAGAAAGATACAATCTCCAATAGTATTACACTACTAAAAACGAAAGCAGTGAAAAGTTACTAACACTTTTGATTTTAATGTTGATCGCCATAAAATATAAACGGTAGTAGATAGCGACAAGGAGTTGTTTTGAAAAGGATTCAGTGTCTGAAGAAACGATACCATTTGTAAGACTCTGCAAAAACCTCAAGTGGTAAAAATTTACCTGTGCTCCACAGAGCAAAAACAATAAGATAGAAGTATATCGAGAAGTGTTTTTCCGTGATAGATTCAGCTTTTCAAGAATTTTTCTTCTTCGTTAACCCTCTAGTCAAACAAGAAGTGGTAGAAATAAAATATTTCTAGTTTGTGTTGATCGCTATAGATCAAAAACGGTAACAGATAGTGAAAAATGTTTTGTTTTGAATTGATTATGCGTCTTAACAAAATATTCTATGTTTGTCTGTATTAGAGACCTGCACGGGCCGGGCCCGGCCCGCGGGCCGGGCTCTGGCGGGCCGACTCTGTTATTTCTTTGGGCCGGGCCGGGCTTGGGCGGGCCGACACTGTTATTTCTTTGGGCCGGGCCGGGCTTGGGCTGGCCGACACTGATTTCTCTTTAGGCCGGGCCGTGCTGGGGCCGATCAATTGCAATTATTTAATAATTATTGACTTTCGTTAAACGATAATTGGAATCAAGCCAAACGTTGAAGAAGTGTGTCCGTAAAAAATGTTACAAAGAATGCAATAGCTATTTACAGTTTGTGTTGCTTAGCAGCTCCACTTTCACTATAGAGGATTGCAGGCATTATGCGGTAAATTGACTCTGACCTTGGCCTTCACTGAACTCAAAATATAAAAATAAGGGGTGGGAATGTTTTGCCTGTCGCTAAACAGTATTGCCATCTTTACTTTATGCTAAAAATCAATTTAGATTTTTGTTAGAGGGAATGGAGTTTTTATTCTCTCGATGACAGGCAAAGTTCTCGGAGGTAATGGTACCATTCGGGAGGCAAGCGTCAGGTTGTGAACCAGAGTTTAGAAAATGTTTCTGAGGGTTAGGTCAAATTTAGTACTAAATTTTGAGAAAGATTCGGGCTCGAACTAACTTTTTTAAAAAAATTATCGGGCCGGGGTTGGGCCAAAAATTTTAAAATTTATCGGGCCCGGGCCGGGCTTGGGCCAAGAATTTTGAAAAACCTATCGGGCCGGGCCGGGCCGGGCTCGGGCCGAAAATCTCCAAAAGTTTTCGGGCCCGGGCTGGGCCGGGCCTAGGTACGTTCGGGCTGGATTGGGCTCAGGCCGAAAAATTCGGCCCATGCAGGTCTCTAGTCTGTATCTCTCTTTTTACTAAGGCCAACAGTGATGGAAAATTACTATAGTGTGTCTGTAAAGTTTTGCAACCCAAAGTTTGATGGTGTATATCTTTTGGTTTGATTTGATTTTGAGTTTATCCTCCCATTTTCAGCAGCAAGGCTATATGAGACGGGACCTCAAGAACGATAAAGACCTGAAACTTGAAACAAATGTAAGCATTCTCTATATAGATATTTTTGAGATCATGAACAATGTTGGAATTTGTAACGTTTGTGTAGTAACGAAAGAAAGTACCGAAAGTGTAAAATAGAATTTAAAAAATGAAGAAAATGAAGAAAGTCAATATTCAGTTGCAGAAAACTGATTTCGTGGGAGTTAATCCCTGTGTATACGTGCAGTATGCATCAATGTTTACCCATTGGTGCGAAAAAGTGACAAAGTTGATGCAGTGTTGACATGTAAAAAGGCTATTTAATACAAGTCCGGTAAAATGGGTTTGTTTTTTTCTTACAGAAACGCGGCCACTGCCAAAACTGTTGTAAAATTATTGCAACCGGTGTGTCTTAGGTTAATTAATGATAAGCAATGAGAATTTACATATTAATAAACTGACTTTCTACCCATAAATTTCCGATAAAAATTACTCACCTACATCTGGCAATCTTGAAATCCTTATGGGAAGAGAAGGGCACTTTACAGGAAATGCTCAAAGTGGCTACCTCATCTTTGTAAACACAAATTTACACGCTTCTCCACGTTTCTTGACACATTTTTAAGTGTCTTCCTGGTGATTGATTGCATTTCTGTTTTAATGTTCGTTTTCAGGTCCTTAATGATCCTGAGGTCAGTCTTGTATACCACATTTTTCAGGTAGCCGCATTAAAAAGTTAGATTATGTTAAGTCTAGAGAAATTTTTTGCCCTCCCGTTCTCCGGACTTATTTTTCTAACGAAGGTGACACAACTCTAAAGTACTAAAATATTAACTTTATTATGTTGGTGAAAGAACTTAACTTGATGACACCATTGATCGCAATGTTCAATCGCAGAACACTTACTTGGTATTTTAATACTTCTTCTTCTTTTTTTTTTTTTTTTTTTTTTTGCCCTATTGCTCCTCAACAGATTTTGAGATTCACCCAACTTGAACATTGTAATGTATCGTTCAGAGGCTTACAAAAATCCGCACCTTTATGTACGACTGAAACACTTTCTATCATCTGTTTAATACTTCAAAGCAAATTGATTCTTAAAAAGAAACGAGAAACCTATCCTTCAATTAAGAAGGAGTCAGGCTTTTTCAGTAATATTATCAGGGTCATAACCCTTAATATCAGTTCTGTCAAAAATTGCCTTGTCTTCGAAATTGGTGACTATCCACTCAAGCTTTTCTTCCTCCTACAAAATCATCACCTTTCCTATTCAAAACCTTCTTCCTTATTTCTTCCATATAGGTATCGAAAGTTATAGAAACATTTGTCTATAGCAAGGAACACTGTTTATTCCAATCAAACGTTTTGTTTGAATTGCTTTCTTGATATAGCTTTATTCTTCATCTTTTTCCTATTTTTCATCTCTTTAGTTTATGTCATGGAAAAATATGAACTTTGAGAAATCCATTGACAAGACTTTTTCTCTGCTTTTCCAAAGTAGTATTGGAATTCGATATATGATTTTTTTTAACTGAAGGGTTCCTTTATTTTTCATTTTATTTCATTATTTATTCATTTCTTGTAAAAATGACATAGAAATGTACGAATGGAATGCCTGAAGATCGTCATATTGTTAAATTACAGTAGGCTTCATGCCAGTAACTACCATTACTCCGATAGACTTCGAATATTCTCGGAGCCCCTCCCGGCGAAATTCAATTACCCCTAATTTTACAGTAATTATGTGATATCTTCAAATAGATAAAAGATTATTGAAATGTGGAACAAGATCGCCCTAGACAATATTATTTTGCGTGAAGTACCACAAGTCACCCACTTAGTGACTTTCCGTTTTAAGCCGTTAAAAACGCGAAAATAAATGCCGATTTTCAAAATTGCTCGAAATTGAAAGCAGATAAGTGAGTCATGATAACGGTATCTTATGTAAAATTGGCTCTTGTCCCCAATTTGGCTCTTGTCCAATGATATTGTCTAGGACGCTCTTGTTCCCCATTTCGATTATCTTTTATCTATTTGAAGATATCACATAATTACTGTAAAATTAGCACTATTTTAATTTCGCCTTGATAAGGACACTTAAATACCGAACGTTGATTCCAAAAGTAGCAAATCGCTTTTGAGGACAGTGATACAGTACGTTTGTCTATTAAATTCTCAATCTTAAATCACTGAACCGACTGAAACTATATTCTTGTATATCAATGACGGTTCGTTGATTTTAAAATGGGTAGGACACATCCAAACTATCTAATTTTAAGCAAAGATTACCTGTTATTACTTGCAAGGGGCACTTCGTTACCTTGCTTGATTATTCATGTTATATATTTTAATATTATATATATATATATATATATAATTATTTAAGTTGTGTATATTAATTAGTAAGTCAGGCCTGACACGTATTTGTCTAACGCATTTATCTAGTACTATTTAATTAATAAGTATAGCGTAATATATAATCTTACTATGTTTATAATATCAATTAGTGCATTATCCCAATCATTTATATATGCCAAATTTTCTTTTAAGATTAAGATTCAGTTAGTTAGATCGAGTATTACTCTCGCTCCCACTTGATTATAGATCTGGTAGAGAGGCTAGTTTTTTTTTTTTTTTTTTTGAAGATTTCTCTTTCTTGGTTGCTTTTCCAGTAATTTTCCACTGCTGTAGAAGTTTCTAGAACCGTTGAATACTTAAATTTTTTCTTCATTTTTTCTGTCCCCGCAAAACATATAAAAAGACGGATATTTTTTTATGGCTTTACTGTTTCAGCTAGGGAGGCCTGTAGAGTAGAGGTCTTTGCTGGTGGCTGTTCAGTCCAAAGGGAATCAACAAGTAAGCTTTTTCCTGGGAGTTTTGTCCTTTAGATTAGTTACTGAATGACCAGTGGATATGTTAGTCCGTGGCTTCCTGTCCCGCTAGGGAAAGTGGTCTCTGGCCGTAACTTAGATGAATTCCAGAGTTAGGAATAGGAATTAAAGAATAAAGTAGGAGTTTTGAGCTCTACGTCAGAGTAATGACTTAAATGGGCTCTAGTTACTGGTTAGAAGGAGTGAAAAGTAATTTGCTCTTGGGGTGACCCTAGGGAGAGAGTGAACCCAGGGCACTTAGGCTTTTAAAAATCTCCAAATGCTGGAGGTTTTTCCCCATTAAAATTGAATCCAGGTTGCGATTTGGGTTCGTTCCCCGTACAGTCAGGCAATAGTGAGGCTTGGCTGGTGTTTTTGTTTTCACACTGCGACTTTCGTGTTTGAAAGTATTAGAGTGTGTGTTTACCTTTTATCCTAGAGTCTTGAATGGAAGACGTAATAATATAGCTGGGCCATGAGTGACGGCTGCTACTCCTAATTCCCTAAGTTTACCAATCCTTTAAGATTTTAGTTAGTTTCCTTTTCTGGATTTCTCAGAGTGTTGAGAGTCCAAACCAGGTGTAGGCCAGACTGTTACTGTAGTGAAGTTAAACAGTCTTTGAAAGCAAGGAATATGGATCTAGAGTAGAGAGAGTACTAGTTTTCCATATTACCGCAGTTCCCAAAGAAATATTAGAGAAGTCTTTTATTGTTTATGATTAGTGATATTTAAATTAGAGTTTGTGCTCCTTGAACACTCATGATGAATTTTTTGGGAAGCCGGGCAAAATATTAAAAATTTTCTTCCAAGGGCGAAGTAACGTACTTTGAACCTCAAAATTCTAGTCACTCACCTTACGCTAATTAGAAAAATATTAAGTTTAATAAATCTAGTTATCCACCGTAAATCCCTTGGGTGGTTATTTTTAACTCAATCGTATTTTGAACCTGTTACCTAGACAACAGCGAGCGGACGATTTATTTCTTAAGGAATTTATTTCTGTTGTTGTAAGGTAAAAATGGCAGACTCGTTAGAGTGGGGTGATAAAGAATCTATCTATGATCTTCACATATATTATTTGATGTGTAACTTGATATTGCTGCAAGCAAAGGGAAGTCACATCGATTAAAATTAAAGTTCATTTGCTTGAAACTACAAGAAAAGTTTTCTTAATATACAGATTATTGTGTACAATTAATACATTAGACATAAAGAAAAATGCTTTATTTCCGTACTTTCAAGTGATGAAACTTTAATTTGTCATCTTGCTTATGTTAGTTTTGCTTTACTTTAGCAACTTCATAAAATAAATAAAATTAAAAATTTCTGAACAAAGCAAGTTTTAATTAAAAACAATAATTGTAAAAATAATTATTATTTTTAATGAAAAGTTGCTTTGTTGTCAGATTTTAAAGGGCCTATCTGGTTTGCCATAAGCAAAAGATTGTGTCATGTGATGAGGTCAAAAGGCATGTTGTGTTGTAAATCCAATCTGCAGATATCAAATCAAGATATGAGATGTTTCAAGTATGTAACCTCCGCATAGGGAGTCATGGGTAATTCAAAGAAAATGCATATACTTTGCCATTATTATTGATTTTACTCAAACAACTTGACTTTTGACAATGTTCTATCCATGTTTATCTTACGTGTGTTTACATTTATCCACGTTCACGTTTACCAATCGCTTTTAAGCTCTTCGTTATGTCTTTGCAATAAGATTTCAATTAGCCATCTCCTTATTATAATTTTTGTGATATCTGGACGACTTCATTGTTTTTACTGATTTTCCATTGACTTTAACGTTTATGTTTCGTGATTTTTGTTTACTATGCTCCATCCATTTTAGGGCAATTTCCTTTTTCAATGTAGAATCTAAATAATCTATTTTATATTTAAGATGAGTTTCAGCCATCTCCTTCAAAGTCTGTTTACATCATAGCAACACATGAATAATATATAGTACCGACAATAAAAGCACCAAGAGTACGTAACATCATGTGCTGAACAACGACAATACGTAAACAGTATGAATACCGATAAATGAAAATGAAATTAATTCTTTCAGTTTTACGTCCCACGATTATACCGTGTAGGCTAAAGGAGACGGTCATAATGAGAAATGAATGAAACGGTGGAATGAAGAAAGTGAGTGTATAAGGGCCTGGTTCGTATTTTAGGTTAATCTTCTAAATAACTCAACGCGTTTTATCACTTTCTTAATTGACTTTTAATATTTGACCATGATAAGTATATATAATTAACTTTTCTGCACATATAATAAAATATATATAGACCTTCATACACACTTCTTTTCTCGTTAAGATGTCTACGTATATGTATCATTATTTATATCGTTGCTATAGTAACAACAACTTATATTTTAGCTACCGATTACAAAATAATAATCTCGAAATCTCTACATGTCTTTCTTTTTCGTTATACATTATATTGCTCATATAATTCGCCTCTGATCCCTTTCTGTAAAATAGGCACAGGTTGCCAATGATACATACAACGTTATCGTTGTAAGTGGAAACGGGAGAGCCCCGAGAGAACCCAAGAACACGGTGTTTGTTCACCACAAAACCCATTCGCGCGAGCTGGGATCGAACCAGGGACACGACGCACCAGACATGAACGTTCTACTATTGGGCCACCGTGCATATCGATAGTAAAACATATCAACAATAGAATATAAGAAGCTTATAATTTTTAAAGAAAACAAAAATGTTTAGTATGGATCCCTCATTCAATTAATATTACATAAAAAAAATAAATCTGAAAATAGAAAAGCGTGAAATCTTTTAAATGAACTTGGCGTCGTCTCAGAATTTTTCTATGATATTAATAAATTGAATTTGAACTTCACCGTAGTTCAAGCAATTCCTTATATTATTTTTGATAAAATTGAAAGCTTCTATGTAAGTGCTCTGAAACTTACTAACTCTATGGTCTATAGAACCCGGAGGTTCAATGCTACGTTCACAAAAGCTCTCCATGGACTTCTATCCTTACCCAACTGGTTTCAGTTTCTACTTTGTATTCCTATTTCTGCGAGATCCATCTTAATGTTGTTCTTCCATTTGCGCCTAGGTTTTCCTAATGGTCGCTATCCGATTGGTCTTCCACTTAAGTCTTTGCAAGCGTTTCTACTTTCTTCCGTCCTAGCTACATGCCCTGCCCACCTAAGCCTCCTAGACTTTACGACTCTAACAATCTTTGGTAAACGGTATAAATTATGCAGTTCCTCGTTATGAAATATCCACCATTCCTCTTCCCATTCATCTTGGGTCCGAATATTCGTTTCATGATCTTTTTCTCAAATGCTTTCAATATATGTTCTTCCCTCAGAGTCAGTGACCATGTTTCGCAACCATACAGAACAACATGCATTACTATATTTTAAGCTTCAAATTCCTCGACAGAATTCGCGACGACAAGAGATTTTGAACTGAATAATAACAAGGAATTCTCTGCTTTTAGTCGACATTTAATTTCTTCGTGAATATGATTTTCGTCTGTTTATATTGATTCTAAAACGATATTCTGTATGTGTTCTGAAACGATGCCAAATTCTGAGAAAATCCGGATGTTGGAAAATTAAACCTGTTGAAAATCTTAGTGCTGAAAACAAGTTGTATACAGTATCGCCTAGAGAGGTTTTTGCCTGCCAAGTTCTTCTCAGCACTGAAGTTGCAAATTTCATATTCCTTCTGATTTCCGAATTGCAGTAGAACTTGGCATCGTTTAGATTTCCGATTTTTTCTCACCCAACAAAGGGATACATGTACGAGAATTTGGCTCTATTTTTTATATTTACGAGTATATTTTTGGTGGAATATCACTTCTTATTTATTTAGTATCTAAAGCAGCAGATTGATTATTAGTTAGTGCATTAAATAGTGATAATGGTGAATATTCAATTCTTATTCTTCCCTGTAAAGTTCCAGATTTTCTCGTTTATAGGAAGTACCTTATGTTTCCTTTATCGTTTATCAGTGACACAAAATCAGCGACCTAATGTGCAACTTTAATGTACCTCATACGTTATTATTCTCCCTAAACTGGTAAAGTTAACATTTTTATTATTTTTATGTTTACCTAAACCAAATACTCACTTTTGTGTGTAATTTCAAATTCTTCTATTATATGTGTTTGAATTAGTATTTCTGAGTAACTCAGGTGTGAAAGTTTACGTGTTTAGAAGAATACCATAAGCTTATAATTTTCTTCATATATGATGTTGTTATGCAATTTTGCCCTTAGTTTTTAATCCCTCACTTTGGAGACATAAATTCGGAGTTTTTGGATTTTTTCACTCGACCTGCAACTTATATCTTCCATTTTTGCTAAAGTTCAAGTTTGCTTGTATGCAAGAAGTACCCTGTAAGCTTTTCATCGCTTTCAGGAGTGACGTAATTTTTCATTTTTGTTCCCAAATTTCCTCCACAAAGGAAGGCATTTCGAGTTTTCGGACTCTCTCGTTTACTTGTACAGTTCTGGTTTCAAAATGTGAGAATGTCTTCCAAAGTCTAAGTCCAAAAAGACTAGATCCTTAGGAATTCTCTTTAGGACAGGTTCTTTTTCCCTACATTTTTGCCACAGTTAGGAGTGGAAGCTAAACAATAATATTGCGATATGTATATGATAATTTCGTTATAGACAAACAAAATAGCCACAATACAGATAATTACGGTAATGTTCAGTTGGAAAAAAGATGTATTATTGATATTTGTAATCTAGACCGAGTAAGTAAGCGATGGATACAGAGAAAATCTACGAATAGACTACAATGATTAATCTTCTGCTTTACACAACTTGCTAATTGTTTCATTGCCAATTCGAGTGCCACCAAAACATACCTTTGATCAGTTATCTTCCTTGAAGCCAACTAACGAGTAATTTATGAAAAACCCATTACAGTGACCAGGGTAAAGACAAGAATATTTGAAAACATTCTGCTGTGTCTGCCAATATAACATGTGATTCATCTGACCTGCCTTTTGTATAAGAGGTTGAGAGGGAACTATATTTTACGAAGCAAAGTAAAATGAGTTACTTTCAATGTCAATACAATAAACCAAAACTTGAGTAAATTTTGCTTCAAATAGGACAGTTACATTTCTTCCTTTTTTCTAAAATGATATTTTTAGTCATGAAAAGAGTAATTTATTTTTTGTAAAATCCTTCAGCAATTAATTCTGTAATTAGTATTCATGATAAACACGCAAACACGATAAGAAGAACGTTTAAAATTATGAATCTTTACAAAAAAATATCGTCACATGAGAACCAGAAAAACATAACTCTATTTTCGTATGTTTACTGGACAAAAATATTATTTTTCTTAGATGTGTTTTAGTAAGATGGCAATTGACCTACATTACAATAGATGATCGACAAGGAAAATAGATTGCGCTACGTTCCATTTACACCACGTGGGGCTTTCAAAATTATGTCCAAACACAAAGAAAATTAAAAGAAAAAAGAAGCATTTTTGGAGTTACGTTCCTCTGGTTCTTATGGGACGATATATTGATTTGTTTGTTACTTCTATGTCTGGTGCGTGAGATTCCTAGACTTGGTAGTGAACTAACAGCATGAGCTGGATGTTCTCGGAATTCTCTCGTTTCCACCAATATTCTTCATTTTGCCATTATCTTCCATCTCATTATCACCGTCTCCTTTAGTTTGGGTGCATAAACTTGGGATGTTAAACTAAACAATCTGTTCTCCTATCTTTAAATTAAAAAAAGAGACTATATTAAGCTAAATTTCATGAAAATTCTACCTTTTCCGAGGAAGACAATTTATAATATTTAAAAATGCAAGAATAATAGTGATATTTCATTATCTTCAGATAACTCCTATGCATTTTAAAGTAATATTATCCGATGACTGAAAGAGTGTAGGATTCTTGTAATATTATTTCTTGTTAGAAGTTCAGTAGCTAATATTATGTTTCTCCGTTCCTTCGCACTTAATAACAATCACACTTGCAGCGACGAAAATAAATATTAAAGTTCGTACGTTTGCTTCTCGTTTCTTTGCTTTCTGAGGTAGACCAATATTAAACTAAAATCCACAATTGAATTCATATTTAATAAACAGCTACCTTTATTTGTTTAACTGAATCAGCCTGATATATCTACATTGTAACTCCTTTATATTGCACAACTTAATGCATATCCCTGTATGAATCCAAAATATAATTTTCAATCCTGGGATATTCCGAACTTATAATTTTAACATTGTTAAATAAATTCTTGAACATTCTTCTTCTGCCATGATATTATCTTAGACACGATAGCGTAATATTGTAATACAATATCAAAACATGGATTTCATATTTATGGAGTAAACCTTTGAAAATAGGTTTCAACAACGCGAAGTCCACACTTCACTTCGGTCCTTCTGCATTAACTAGCAAAGATAGAATAACGCTGTCATAAGATATTAAAATGGTAAGCTGCGTGCAAAATACAAAAAAATATAAAACTCAAGATCAGTGGTTCGAATCCTCCGAACAATCTGCGACAATTATTTTGAGAAAAAGTATGATAAAGGAACAGGATATTATAGGTTGATGAAAGTATGCCAAAAAGGTTTCATAACGACGTAATCTACATGAAGAAACAACTATTTCATGCCAAAGAATTGCCTAAATGACTAACCAACGAACTTGACTACTTTCTAAGTTTTATTGCTCTAAAATTACAACAAGCGAAGCAATAACAAGAAACAGGCTTTAATCTTATCAGCAGTCAAACAGTATTATTTTCTCTATCTTTTTCTCTTTCTTTCTGAGGCAGCTTTTTGGACCTGTGCACAAACCTCACAGCAAGTGAATATCACAATGGTTGAAACCTCTGACAAGACTGTACGAACTTCGACAAGTGAACATCGTCTGCATCGGATAGCAAGAATGGATCAAGAAGGTGGGATTTTACATATTCCGTCAGCATTTCCTGTTTACTTTGAAATTCATATTACTACATCAGAAAAACGTAGTACGAATCTAAAGACAAATATATATAGGCTTACTGTTCGACCATATAAAAGGATGCCTCTCGGAGCATACGGGGCTGGATCACTATGGCTGTTAGAGTCGTTCTACGTTGTTGAAAAATCCTGCTTCGCTTTTAACTTTCCTATCTGTAGGGAACGGTCTGAATGATGACCGATGACAGAGAATAAATAATTTCTCTGGAGACTGAGTGATAGTGTTAGAATTTGGAAATGAGTAATGACTGGCCTTAGTGATAGCTAGAGAAAGGAATGAGTGATTTCCTTGGGTCTCAGTGATGACTGAGTTCGATAGCATTTAGCTAGTCAGGTGATAAGCTTGAATGTTAGCTTATTGGGATAAGCGATTAACATTATCTTCTAGTTAGGAAAAGTTGGTTATGTTTTTTTTTTAACCTCAGAGACAGAAAACACTTTAAGGTTTCTTATATATATATACAGGGTGGTTCAGTAATGTTGGACAGCCCTGAATAAATCGGAAACCAGAAGAGATATTAGCAAGAGTGTGGTGGATCCAGATACTTGTGGAAGGGGGACGTCTTTTGAGGTACCACATAATGTTACCAGGTCAACAGTGTTGCCAGCTCAGTACAAAGTTGTATTTTCTTAAATGGAACATATAGAAGTTTATGCCATCAAAAGAATTAGTACAGAATATGAATACCAACAAGCGAAAGCGCATCTGTCAGTGTTGCAAAATAAGGAAGTTATAAAGCTTCAAAGAACAAGAATTAAAGTGTCCGTAGGGCAAAACTAGCAAAAAGGCAAGAAAAATAATACTACGGAATGAAAAGCAGTAACCGAAAGAGTAAACCAAAGAACGCACAGCATCCAGTGAGTAACAGGGTTGCCAAAGCAAACTGGGAAAAAATTGAAAATTTTGCAGTTGCTATAGGAGGAAAAGTGCCCATATGACATAATGCTGGAAACACCATAGAAAGTCTATGTAAGAGTCAGGAATCCTAATCGCGTTTGTTCGAAAGCGATATCTCTAACAGTTTTCGAGATACACCAAAGGTGTGCGGGGTTTGCAACACTGCATAATTGATTTGACGATTAGACCCGTGTAGTTCTTACATTTTGTTGGGCGTATCATTTTCATTACTCGTTCCTGTAGTTTGGAGGGCGAGGGAATTATTATGCAGTGTTGCAAACTCCGCACAGCTTTGGTGTATCTCGGAAACGGTTAGAGATATTGCTTTCGAACAAACGCTATTAGGATTCCTGAATCTTACATAGACTTTCTATGGTGTTTCCAGCATTATGTCATATGGGCACTTTTCCTCCTATAGCAACTGCAAAATTTTCAATTTTTTCCCCCTTTGCTGTGGCAACCCTGTTACTCACTGGATGCTGTGCGTTCTTTGGTTTACTCTTTCGGTTACTTCTTTTCATTCTGTAGTATTATTTTTCTTGCCTTTTTGCTAGTTTTGCTCTACGGACACTTTAATTTCTTGATATTTGAAGCTTTATAACTTCCTTATTTGGCAACACTGACAGGTGCGGTTTCACTTGTTGGTATTCATATTCTGTACTAATTCTTTTGATGGCATAAACTTCTATATGTTCCATTTAAAAAAATACAACTTTGTACTGAGCTGGCAACACTGTTGACCTGGTAACATTGTGTGGTACCTCAAAGGACGTCCCCCTTCCACAAGTATCTGGATCCACCAAATTCTTGCTAATATCTCTTCTGGTTTCCGATTTATTCAGGGATGTCCAACATTACTGAACCACCCTGTATATATATTGTTAGGTTAGAGAAGCATGAGTGATGATCTCTTTAGAGAAATAGAATCACTCTTCGGGCTAAGTAATGTCCATTGACAACAGGGTCTCTTACAGACGGAAAGTTGTGCTCAGCCTTTCGTGGTAGCAGGAGGCGTCAGACAAAACTGAGAGAGAGTGACGGATCGATGGAGTCTCACTAAATACATTAGTATGAGTCTGTTGGTCTGAGTGATGATCATCGGACTTATGGGATAGGACTCTGAACTGAAAGAGTTCCGGACTTATTTTTATTTTTCCTTAAGAAATTTCGTCGAATCACTTCTATTTAATTTATTTCCTGAATAAATATTTATTTACCCTGATAAGACTAATTTTTCATTGAGAATAAGACAACCCATAATATTGTTGGCAAATTTTATTACTTGTTTGTGTTTTATTATAATTGGATTCCTTTAGAAAGCCGAAACAGCCAGGAAGGTGTGAATCACAAAAAAAGCAATAGCTGAACTTATTTTTGATTCGCAGAGCACCGTACACTACATTCATAGCTGTTCCGAAGCACTCCAAAACAAACTGCTTGTAGAGCAACCTCGTCCTGAATCCTGTGGGGGACACTTCACTTAAGCATTGTTTTCCACTATTCTTATCTTTATACAAAATCGAGTTAACTTTTAGTCCCATTTGTCTCCTTACTTTAATATTCTAAATTAAACCATTTAAATATAGTTTTGTGAATCCTCTCTTTTACATGCTTTTGAAATAAAGGACAAGCAAGAAACAATCGTTAACTTTTTTGTCTCACAGTTCACCGCATTGCTAGCTGTTCCCAGACACTCCGAAACGAACTGCTTGTGGAGTAACCCCGTGCCAGATGCTTCAAAGGATACTTCACTTAAGCATTGTTTTCCGCTTACCCCTATTTTTATAAAACAATATAGTTCACTTTTTAGTTTCATTTATTAATACACCTTTCTTCTCATTACCAGTAATGATTCTAAAATAAAACAGTTAAATCATAGGTGTTCGTAATAAAATGAGACTACGTATTATTCAGAATGCCATCAACATAGCTTATCAAAATATTTTGTCTAAACGAACTAGTTTTTAGAATCAATTTCTATTCTTTTTTAAAAAAACTGTCCTTTTGTAATTTTTAAAGTGCAAAATTAGGACATCTTACATATTATCCAGGCCACCATTGATATAACAAGCTACCAATCTAAAGTTAGGATACAAACCGATATAAGCTATTCTGTTGCTTCTTTAACAGAGCCCTTAAAAACGTGGATTCTTTTTCCTGGAAACGAACAACAATGTTGGTTTTGCTAATAACGACAATGGTTGTCAGTTCATTGTTCATAGAGATTTGTTTTTAAGTAATGAAATTATTGTTATTATTATAGGTTATGGTAGCACGGGGAAGATCCTAGCTTCTTGAGTAGTGATTCATCAAATTTTTGCACTTCTTTTTAAAGCATTGAGACCATATGAGTCCTAGCCTAATGTGGAGTAGGAACCACAACATTAGGATTTCTGTCAGAGAAGTATATAGGAACTGTACTTCTCTAGTTTCTATATAGGGTTCCTATACCAGGGTTCGATAAGTTCATTTCTGTAAGCTTCACTGAACGGTTTTGCATTGAACACCTTATTCGTTCACGTTATCTTTTTACAAGTGTGAATTTGGAAACGAATATCATTATCAATTCACATAAATGCTTTTTAAATTTCCTAAAAAAAAAGAATACAATTTTCTTTCTAGACTACATACAGAACTATCGTAAGTAACAAATTCAAAATAAAAAAGGTCATTATTTTAGATTAAATGCAATAATGAAGACTAAGGGAAAAAAGGAATCAAGTCAGTTTTTTGTAACTTTACACATTTCCCCAGTTTCCAACTGACTTACCTCTTCCTTTGTGGACAAGGTCCATAGAACTAAATGTCTTAGTTATTAACCTTCTTTTTACTGCGAGATTTAGTCCATGCAAACTCCACCTTTCAGGCTACATAATTCTGTTATTAACACATTTTCGACCATTTCTTGACTTATCTCATTTTTCCCCTTCGGTCATCACATGTAAGAGAACAACTTAATGCAAACAACAAACATTCTAGGCCGTACGCAAATTATTAACACATGTAAAATATACGATTCAAAAACATTGGGACTTTAGATCAAATGCAAATTATTGTGCAACAATATTTGGCAGATTTTGTTCTCCCAAAGAACCATACAAGATTCCCGAAGAACCATCACTCATTTCTACTGAGCTTTGGTTCACTCGCCCATTCAAAAGAACCGTTCAGAAGATTCGGCTTATTCAAGAATGGCATAACCAGTGCTTCGGCTCCCATCTTTCGAAAGTCAAATGTGCATACATCTCATACAGCTAATCCAAAGGAAATGTAGGAGTGGAAATGTACCAGAAGTTCACTTTAATAATGTAAATTTTTGCAATGAAGAGGGAGTTCATATTTCTCTGATAAAAATAAAGTGAGAATTTAAAATGTGTAGACCCTGTATCCAATGTGATAAAATGTGTATTCAACGTTTTCAATATTGTTTTTTTTCTTATAGTGATCCTTGGAATTTTTCAGATGTTTGTGATGGTTGCTCGCATTCAAAAGACTCTTTTTGCGGATTTCTAAGTGAAAATAAAATTAAGTAAACTGAAAAAGAGAAGGGTCTTCCACGGAGGTTGTCCAAAGTGTAAATCTCAGATTTCAAAAATGTTTGTGCAGATCGTTAAAGGGCTCATGGAATAAAGATCGTCACAACTAATTTCAGCGGAACCCAATATTTGGGTGGGGCAGTGTCCCATTTGGGGTTTTCGGCTTTCGTAGTACAAATCAGCCTTTTGATTTGAAAATTGACTTATTGTTGTCGACAATCGTTGTCACTCGTCTTCATTTGCGCAAAGATACTTCAATTTTGGATAGGGGCTCTCTGTGTGCGGTTCCCCCTCACAAATGTGATATATGTTTCTCCTTCATTTTGATGAACTGAATTCAGATACGTACGTCATTAAAAGTACTTTGTGAAGCACATGTGCGGCATAGGTCTCTACCTAGTTTCTGAGATACTGAAGGGCTTGAAATAGGAGTTTTGCAGAATCAATGCTTACTTTATGGATTTTATGTTTTATAGAAATGAAACGCTCATCAGGAATTAGTAGCAACAACTATACTACAGTGTAGGTGATGTCATATTTGCTTTAAATTATTAATAATGATCCCTCTGGACTTGTTTATCTAACTGCTGCCTCAACGAAGCCTCCCTGACCATAAACAATACGTAAACTAATTTAGACATAGACAAACTTTGCCCATGCATTTGTTTGGTGCTTATGAGTATTTTAAAATTATAAAATTAGTATTCGAAAAAGAAGCACAATCAATATTATACTAGGAATGCAATGTATATACCCGATTGCAATGAAATGAGCTGAGCGAGCTTAAACTACGTAATCAGGAAGCGTTTTTCGGTGATTATTCCTCGATGGTACATCGGATTTTTGATTTCGACCTATGTTCTCACTCAGCACGACACACTCTATCAGCGTGCTAAGTTTGGTTGAGATCGGCCAAACGGTCTAGGAGTAAGAGTTTTTCGGTGATTATTCCTCGATGGTACATCGGATTTTTGATTTCGACCTATGTTGTCACTCAGCACGACATACTCTATCAGCGTGCTAAGTTTGGTTGAGATCGGCCAAACGATCTAGGAGGAGTTCGCGGACAACCAAACGGCTAACCCGAGTATAAGAGCTTCGCTTCGCTCAGCTCAATTATTGTGTAAACAAAATTAAAAATACTCCAGGCGGAGTAAACAGCCGTTAAAACAACCAAAAGGTTGCATTCACAAAGTTAAATACACTCACAGTTCATTTGACGCTGTTTAAACCATGCGCGGCAAAGCTTTTTATTCCATTCGCGAAGTGCACGTGTCCTAGGACAGACGTTGTTTCGAGTTATCGTTTTATACAGGGATTGCATATCTATCATTAGGAAAACAGTGTGTTATGGCGCGTTATGAATTGCGTTTTCGCTGGCGTTTAGGTTCAATGTGTTTACATACGTGTTAGTAAATTGGATACGTTTTGAACACGTGAAGCCTCATAATGAATTCTGTGAATATCATTTCACTTTTACGAACTGAATTTCCTGCTGAAAAATACGTAGCAACAATTACTACAGATAAGGAAAAGGAATTTGCATCATCTTTTATTGATGTTTTAGAATGTGGTATGAAAGATCCCATTTTTTTGTCGAAAAGACGCCAGAACTCGACATCGATAAATGCTTAACAGTGTCTATAGCCATAGACGATCCGGAATGCTAAGTTGTAGAAGATGACATCCCTAAGGGTGGCACAGTACCAATAGAGTATAAGAAAAAAAGTCGTCCAGTTTTGGAAATCTAAATCAAGTCCTGGAGGTAAAAGGAACTTTTCAAGCTACAAACTAAATTTTAAAAAGTAAAACATGTGACGCAACTTTACCAGTGGGAAGCTTATATTGATAATCAAAGAACACACAATGACAAATGTTCATCTATTTTCAATTTTGTGTATGCAAAGTTCATTGAAGCCAAAAGAGATTTCATTCCTGTACATGACATGGATCTTCGGAAATGGGCAATTGAAAAAGTAAAAGAAATCAATCTTGAAAACTTTATGGCTTCCAAAAGTTGGTGCGCTCGTTTTAAACGGAAATATAATATTCTGTCGCGAGAAATAACAAAATTTGTGTCGCGAGCAGACGTTGACAATTCAGAACAAATAGAAACTTTGGCCATATCTTTCCAGCTAGAAGTCAGGGATACGTTACCGGAATTTGATATAGACGATACTTACAATTCCGATCAAAGTGATTTTGCCATGGAACTGCATTATAATCGTATGTTAGCTACACAAGGTCAAAAAAAAAAAAAAAAAAAAAAAGTAGAAGTTTCTGCGCAATGCAAGAGTGCCTTTTCTCATAGCTATACAATAATGCCCCTTATGTCTGCCAGTGGTAAATTAGTCAGCTCATTATATATCGTATTGCAAAATCGACAGGACAATTTGGACCACAGGTCAAGAAAACTTTATTCCAGCCTCCAGCTTTCCGCATCAAAATCTGGAAAGATGGATAAGCTGCATTTGGAGGAGTGAATCCATGATGTTTTGGTTCCTTACATAAGGGACAAAAATGTCTTGCTCGTAGCAGGCACGTAGCCAAGGGGTGGGTCCGGGGGGTCCGGATCCGCCCCTTTGGAACCAGAAATGAAAAATATTAAGGAAGGATGAAACAAAAAGAAACGAGAAAAAGAGGAATCAGTGTCAAAAATATAAAGCTACAGCAAGCGTTTGGTTACTCTTTCTTATGAGGGGTTTTGTGGGGAAGAAACGGGGGGAGGGGTTAAGTTGAAAATGGATATTACTGTAGCGAAGCATTCCGAATTCCATCTATCTCTATGCTAATTCTATGGACTACAAATAACGATATATAAACCGGTTCGATAAGATAGAGTCTCAGGTAGAACTTAAGAAATGCCCAGAATCACCAATAATTTGAGAAAGTTTGAATTTTGGGGCAACATTAATCCATTTTATAGAATGTTTTTACCGCCAAAAGAGATCTCGTTGCTATACTTACTAACATATCCGCATTTTATTGTTCTCATAAACCGATATGGGTATGTTGCCAGTAAAATAGTTCAGATTGATCGATCCCCTGGTCTGTAACCACAGTATTTCATGTCACGCCCCCCCCCCCCAATTACGAAATCCTGGCTAAACGAACGAATATATGTTTCCAGTAAAATAGTTTAGAATGATCGAGCCCTAGTGTGATAACTACAGTAATACTTCACGGACCCCCCCCCCCCTATTGCGAAATCCTGGCTACGTGCCTGCTCGTTGATGCAGGTCATCTTATAACGAGAAAGAGATGCAGCAACACATTCCGGACGACAAAACGCTGTTTCAAACAGATTCCACCGAAAACAGCTTGAACTGTACAACCATGGGATGTTTAGGGCTTTAGAATATGGAAGAATTTTGTCCAGAAAATAACAGGTTTTATAAATTTTCACCAAATTGATATACAACTTCACCAACCTAACAACATTATAAAATTGCAATCGCTAGTTTTTGAACAACTATAATCGGCAAAGTAGCATGATGTGTTCAAATGTAGTTAGTATCAATTCGGATATGTATATGCGAGGACGCCAGAATTTGTTTATTAATTGAGTTTCTAATCTTCCTTAAACAACACTATCATATGCGATAAGTGCGAAGATATAACACTCCTGAAATGTAGTTGGTGCTGCTAAAGTCTTTGCACGGAACACTTTCTCGAGCAGTTTCATTTCTGTAAAACATACACTCCATAAAGTAAGCATGGATTCAGCCACACTCCTATTTCAAGCCCTTCAATTCTCTTTCAACTTGTGATTCAGCATCCCAGAAACTAGGCAGAGACCCGTTCCGCACATGTGTTTCACAGAGTACTTTTAATGACATATTTGAATTCAGCTCGTCAAAATAAAGAGAGAATATGTATCACACTTGTGAGGGAGACCCCGCACACATGGAGCCCCTATCCACAATTGAAGTATCTTTACACAAATGAAAACGAATGACAATGATTGTCGACAACAATAAGTCAATTTTCAAATCAAAAGGCCGATTTTTACTACGAAAGCCGAAAATCGCAAATGGGGCACTGCCCCACCGAAACATGGGGTTTCGCCGAAATTTGTTGTGCTGATCTTTATTCCATGAGCCCCCCCCCCTAACGATCTGCACAAACATTTTTGAAATCTGAGGTTTACACTTCGGACACCCTCCTTGTTAGACTTGAAATGCAATGTATAGAAAAGTAACAAGTATTTTTCATAAGCATGACATTTATAAACTGCAAAATCGTTTCTCTCAGGGACTTCAGTACTGTTTCTCAATGCATATTTCAATCATTTTGTTTCTCACTAGGGGAGGTTTGATATTGAGAGATTTTAAAACGTCATTTTTGGAAGTGTTCGCAGGTGAGGTAGCCTACTCAGTAGGATACAATGGCTAAAAAGAAATTAGTTACGGAAGTTAATTTTTTTTTAGATAAATAGGGCAGGCCATAGACCAGATAGAATAATACTCAATAGTGGGAGAAACATTATGACTTATAGAACAAGCTTAAGGAAACGATTTTTATGTCAGTGAAGCGATAAAGGAATCTCATTATTAATAATTTTACAGTTTATTTCTGTCAATATCTTGAGCCTCCCTTACAGTGGTGCGCGCCCCTTAGATTGGAAATCACTAAACTTGTAATAAGGTTTTGAAGTTATAAATTAGTCAAAATTAATGAATACGTTAAGTACTATCTTTTGAGCAAAAAATAAGGAAAGCATACTGAAAGCTACTTAGAACCTCAAAGTAAATTCCTAGTGAGAAAAAACTTTAGCTTATGTAATACTAAAAGTTTCCGGTACGTAGGTTGAAAGTGAACACTAACACCTGCAGACTTCGAAACTTACCTATTCACGAACAAGCTTAGAATAATAATATTAATACTCATTTTTCTGCTGATAGATAATTCCTTGCAATGTTATCCACGCGTTCGTGCTAATGTATAAACATAATTAGCAGGGGGAGGGTAAGTAAAAGATGCTCCCAGTGGTAAATGTGGCAAGCTAGAATGTATTTAATCGACGAAAATAATGTGATAAGGCTACCTCAATTTATTCAAAGCAATTTTAGTGGCGTTTGAATTCCACATATTTGATTTGTCCCCCTACCAATTTTCGTTTTTTAAAGATCGGCTTGGCGACTGGATGTAATAAATGTCGGTGAGCCCCTATTATAATATATAGTGGCCTCTCAAATTAAGCTACGTACATTTAAAAAAATAACTTAATTAATATACACTATATTTTTGTATCATTTTAGGTAATTAACATTCTTGACTAAATAAATTTATTATCTTGTTTATATACAGTATATAATGCGTTTCTTTCCGCTCGAGGCCGAAAATACGGTTCATTATCAACCAGTGCTGTACAAGTTGGTTGAGGGCGAAACCTGGTTTAAATGAGCAAAACATAAGATTAGAGCTAGAACGCATAAAATATATTAATGAATTAAAATTAATGAATGAATATACCTTAATAGTGTTTAATTTTTCTATTTTATTATCAAGCTCATTCGTATCTAAGTGGTTAGCGTACGCGCGTTTGACGTGGAAGACCCAGGTTTGATTCCCAGTGGGAGCTTATGGGTTCGGATTCCACGTTAATCAGTAGGTCCACGTCTCATATAGCGTCGCTGCTGTACAGAACGTTACACTCAAAATAAAATCATTCTATTCTATTGACAGTTAATTTGTGCACTGTACAATGCATACAACGAAATTTTATTTAAAACTGATACACACACAGCAATTCTACTCGGCAAGGCAGCAACCAACAGCACATAAATCATTGAGAAGCGTATCGTATCTTATGTTGAGTACTTTTATTAGATACTGAGAATGTAACTTTCGTAACTCCAGCACATGATGTTCAGCACCTGTCAATAATAACCGTGCAGTTCTCTCTCCATTGGTGGAAAGTTTCCTTATAGTCCAGTCAATATGTACGTACATTAACTAGGAAAAAATCATAACAAGCTGAAATTTTGCACATATCTTTGAGAAGGTGTATATAGCAACATACTAAAAGTCCTGAAAAATTCGATGACGAGTTTGGCCGCCATATTGGAAAATGACCGCCAAACCATGTTTTTTAAAAGGTAATAACTCGTTCTCACTTTAATAGCTATAACTCAAGTTTTATCTGCACTATTGATGTTATTTTTACTTCATTCGAATAACAAAGGATTAGGCTTGCAGACTATGCATCACACTTACCAGTTTACTCCACATATGGGAAGCAACGGTGGGATTTCTTTTTAAAAATCCCTAAAATTCCCCTTCCGATTAGTTTTCTTGCATATTAACCCAGAAAAAATCATAACAAGCTAAAATTTTGCACATACCTTGGAAAAGGTGTATATAACGATATACTAAAAGTTCTTAATTATCCGGTGAAGAGTTTGGCCTCCATATTAGAAAATGGTCGTCAAATAGTGTTTTTTAAAGGTAGTAACTGGTTCTCACTTTAATAGCTATAACTCAAGTTGCATATGCACTATTGATTTTACTTTTACATCATTCGAATAACAAAAGATTAGGCTTACAAACCACGCATCACATTTCACCAGTTTAGGGCTCATGTGGAAGCAACGGAGGGACTTCTTTTTAAAAGAATCACCGAAATTCCCCTTCTTTCGATTAGTTTTCTTATACCTTACCCCCCCCCAAAATCAGAACAATCTAAAATTTTGCACATACCTTGGGAAAAGTGAATATAACAACAACATATTAAAGTCCTTAAATATCCGGTGACGGGTTTGGACGCCATATTGGAAAATGGCCGCCAAGCCGTTATTTTAAAGGTAATAACTGGTTCTTACTTTAATAGGTAATAAGTTACGTTGTATTTGCACTATTGATGTTATTTTTACTTCATTTGAATAATAAAGGACTACGCTTACAAACACTTACCACTCTACTACACACGGGGGAAGTAACGGAGGGATTTTTTTTTAAATCCTCTAACTTTCCCTTCTTGCGATTACTTTCTCTTAATCAGTTGACAATCACGTCCTCTGAGCGTAGCAATTAAACTTACATTAAATACAACATAATACACAAAACATAGCTTCCAAGTTTCATAGGAATCGCAATGATAGAATAGAAATAACAAATATTTATACAACCGTTGTGGCAGGGTTCTATCGGAGGACAGTTTACCAATAGGCTAATCTTAGGCAAATTACACTGGTCGGTAAAATGAAATTCTTTTCCGCTACCATGAACGAAAATAAGTGATTCCTATAGGTTTCGAGCTCCTGAGTTCGAATCCGTAACCCGTTTTTCTCCAGGACTTACCAGTTTTTAGGGAGGAGGGGATGTTTCAATATCCGCCCAAAAATGCTATTCTCCACCCATAATAATTTGCACGTTATATTTTAAATACCGATATAAATTATGCAGATAAAATTGCATAAGAAGTTAAAGTTTAACACTTACGTGTCACTTGGTTTTCCTACTTCTCTTGTAATTACTACAGGGTGTCTCGCGTGTCACATTCCAACAGAAGTCTGCCAACATATTCACACTCCATTTACCACTGTAGCGCCTCTACATGGTAGCTATATGCTGCTGAAACCTTTCCCCGTCTTCGCCAGAGACCTCCCCAAGCTGTACATTTCAGGAAAAAGTCCAATTGGCAATGCAGGAAGTGAACTTTAGGGACATATTACATCCCATGTTACTAAATGAAGTAAATAACCTGCTCACAATGTCTTTGTAATCAGGTGACATATGATTCCCTAGAAAGTTACTACACACTTCTCGAAAGGCCTCCCAATCCTCACTTTCTACTTCATTAAGCTTAGAAGAAAATGTAGTATCCTTAAAAACGTATCTGATTTGAGGTCCCGTAAAGACACCTTCTTTCACCTTGGCCTCTCTGAGTCTTGGGAATAGTTTTCTGAGATGATTAAATCCTTCATCATCCCGGTTCAGGGCCTTGACAAAGACCTTCATGAGCCCTAATTTGATATGAAGGTTTAATAAGAATATTTTCTCCAGATTCACAAGACGTTCATTAGCCATGTTCATCTCCCCTGGGACCAATTGCTTCCTTGGCGACCATTTTGTGATGGTGTACTGATCTTTGGCTCGACTATCCCAATGACACAAGAAGGAGCAGTGCTTTGTGTAACCTCCTTGTAAACCGGTGAGGATGGCAATAATCTTAAGGTCAGTGCATACAGACCACTGGAACTGTTCGTACTTTATTTTCTGCAATAGGTTTCGCATGTTCTCTTATGTTTCTTTCATATGCACAGAATGAGCAATAGGGCTGGCTGGCTTTTCATTGCCATTGTGTATTAACACTGCCTTGAGACTTATGCTAGAGGAATCTACGAATAGCCTCCAATCTTCAGTGTTGTAGTTCAACTTCAGTTGTCCCATAAGCGGTGGAATGTCACTGCAATACACCAAATCACCATCCTTTGTAAAATTAGGAACTAGGCTCACCTCTCTTTTCCTACACATCGATATATTCACATCTTGGTTTAGTAGATTCCATTGGTGAAGTCGTGATGCAAGCAACAGGGCCTTAGACTTGGGAAGGTTTAAGTCCCTGATCAGATCATTCTGCGCTTCCTGACTTTCACAATGGGTTCATTACTGTCAGGCACTGGAGCGTAATTGGGATCTGACTGTGTACTCGAAGATTGTGCAACATCCTCACAAGCAGTAGGTTCTTCATCGGATGAAACACTGCACAAGGTGTATGAGTCTGGTGGTACGGGTATAGGCAGACAAATATCATGTTTCACAGGTCTCCTCGCGGAATACAAGTTAGGATACTGTATTTTATGCTTCATGTTTTTTGAGAAATCTTTTGTATTAGTCAAGCAGAAGTAACAGTCTGAAACGTGATCACGGGGCTCGCGCCAAACCATAGGTACGGCGAACGGCATCGATTTATGTGTACCTTTCAACCAGCCTCTGAGAGTACGCGCACACACGTTACAACTTTGTTTCGGAGCCCAAACGCGATCCTGGTCGCCGATTTTACACCCGAAGTACAGATGGTAGGCTGTCTTCAGGAACGGTGACAATGGCCTACTTTGTCCCTTGAAAATCACTTCCCCACATATGTAGCAGAATGAATCTGTCGAATTGTTGCAAGTTCTCGGCATGATCGTTTAACACAAACGTCAATATTTCACGCAGAAATATTTTTGACTTACGGTATATACAGACACAGGTCACATCACCTTCTAACATCAAGATCAACTCGAAACGGAAATATTTGTTTCACGCGACAACTTGGTGTATATCTTGGCGCCTTTTTTCAACAATCTGTCTGTCGTCTAGACAAAAGGGAACCGACGAATGATCGCAAGTTGATTGTGAAACCTTTCTCCGTCAATAATGCCTAGGTTTTAGTGTATGCAGTGTGGAACGACAATAAATCTTTGCAACACAAGGGGAAAGGGTACGTTTCCGGGGAGTAGTGAGCTAGAGAAAAGAATGTTCCTGAGATATAGCCTAGTAACAGTTCTTGGGTTAAGATTATCGACTCCAAATACGGAAAACACATATTAAATACGAAAAATACGATTTTTCTGTCAATTATGGAAACAGCACCCCGCCAAAAAAAAACTTACGTGCTGGAACTTTCTCGGTGAGATATTCGTAATCAGCGTCTCGAAATCTATCCGGTACATCCTTTCACCCTCGTGGGAGGATTTTCATGCCAACTAGTATTATCTACGAGTCACCGAATTCTCTCTAATTTATCAATAGTAGTACTTATAAGAATTAAAAATCTGATAACGAGCCCAGTCTACAATAGTTCCAATTAAAAAGGCTTTTACAATGTTTTGATGTATCTGAAATGAAAGGCAATCATAATTGTAGAATTCGTTAAGAACGGAGTGCTTTTTTCAGTACATAGTGCTTCTAAATGCAGTCCGGATTTTCAATAATGATTATTACGTGTCAATAGTGTCCACGTTCGTATGTTCATCGGGATTGATTTCCTCATAATAGGAATTGTTGCAGCCACGGCCAGTACAATGTACACACAACGAGGTACATATCAGTACTGTTCTTCTGCACTTAAATATGCGTTCACATCACATCTCGCAACTACAATATAAAGTTAAAATAGAGAGTCCAGAGCTGGAGCTTTCACTGTCATGATTGGTTCCAAACACGTTTTAATCCTCTTCCCCATCAAAGTAGAGAGTAGCTTGTTACCCTTCCAGAGTTATGCCTGATGGAAAACCCGAAATAAATGCTGATAAGTTGCTACACTGGAAGATGGCAAAACTTTCACCTGAATTTCTCTTGTGACGGGATATTTCGCAATAGCTTTCATGAATGCTTGATAACGCAGCTTATCTAAGATAAGCACCTTACAAAGTAATAAAAAATAATTCACCAGGAGCAGTGATGGATTCAAGGATCGCGTTTTCATCGTTGAAAATGTCTCATCGTTGTTCTTTTCTAGATCTTTGCATTTCTTCAGCAAATGGAATACCTTTTACTTTCCTTGGAGGTAAGGAGCTGATGAAGTATCGCACCTCTGACAGCATTTAAAAATATTAAATGTGTCTTCATGTTTCCTAGACTTCTTGCAGCTTTCTTGAACTGAAGATTTAAGAAGGGACTTTTCCCCTACCAGGTTTAATGAATACAATATCTATAAAGGTATTCAATAAAGTTCGGTCGCGTCTTTACCCACCACCTTCGAACATTGATATATCACCTAACACGTACCGGTACTTGAAAGATCAAAAATAGTCAACATCAGCAGCGACGACCTTCTGCCAACGTTCTCGAAGACCATGGATTCAATCGCGGCAGAATTTGGTGGGCAGTGAAACGAAGAAGGTATCAAGTGCATTTTGCACCTCTACTAGGGATTTGAATTGGTGTCCTCTAAGGTGATTGTCCAAGAAATGGAACAGGTGACAATGGGACGGTTCAATATCCGAGCAGTATGGCAGATGCAATAATGTTTCCCATCCAAGGCGTAGAAAGGTGTCCCGCGTCATCCGACACTGTAAAAAATGAGGTGTTGAAACGGCACAAAAAGACTACCACTTTGCGTATTAACTCAGCACCAATCCCATCGACTTCCAAGCATATCAGAAATAACCCGTTACTACCTGAGAGAATTTGCATTGGTATTTATCGTTTAATATGAGCAAAGCTTTGCAAAATATATTTGGCACTTATGCGAAGTGACGCATAATGTTCTATGTTTTCTGTAATCGGTCACAATAATATTATTGTAAACCTGTGAAGTGTATGACAACAGTTACACAGACAACGGTTCCGCCATCTTCTGTTCACACGTGCTAAGTCACAACAGGGTTAAAAAAAAAACATGTTTTTTTAAAAAAAAACAACAAAAAGAACGTTTTTTATGTTATAACATGTTTTTTTGTTTAAAACGTTTTTAATGTTTAAAACAAAATACTTTGTTTTAAACAAAAAATGTTTAAAATGTTTAAAACAATAATTTGTTTAAAACAATAATCTAAATAGGCATATATATTACATTTTTACACTTTTAGGTATTGCTTGCCATCTATATTCAACCGCTAGATCAAATTTCGGGAACTTTCCTAACCTCGATCCGCCCAAATGTTCAATTTTGGAGAAAGAAATCGGGATTTTCCCGATCTCCGTTCACAGAATATGTAGTTTAGTTTCTTTGTGTTACGTTCTACTGGCCGTCTGCATTCTTAATCTTTAAACGCCCATTGACGCAACTGCTGTGTCAGGGCTTTAAACCTCAATGGCTCAGTCTTAAACCTCAAATTAAGGCTGGAAGATGATTTTGGTACCAATTTATTCCTGAAAGATGCGGCTTTGCTGGTGTGCATTTTATGTATGTGGGAGGAGGGTAAATATCGTGTTCTTTTATTTATTTATTATTATTATTATTATTATTATTATTATTATTATTATTATTATTATTATTATTATTATTATTTGCTTTTTCAACAGTTATTTTGGGGGCCATTCCCCCTCTTAGGGGGTTAGATTCATAAAAATTGTTATGTGAAGCAATGAAGTAGGCCACTACATGGTAATATCGTGTATTTGTACTTCTTGCTTATATGGGTTAGCAGGGAGGGAACAAAGTTAGCCAATTTTTGGATTTTAAGTTTTTTGACGTAAATTATATTTATTGTTACAACAAACATCAATAGTTCAGTCCTTAATTAAGCTAGAAAGATGATTTGGTACCAAAGTATTTTTGAGGGATGAAGCTTTCCGTCAGTTGCATTTTATGTATATAGGGGGTACGTATGTACGACCGAGAGAGGGGGGATGAAGTTTTCTTTTTTTTTTTAATTTTTCATCAAATATTTTTATCAGGTTTTGGTGGGTATTCCTCCCCAATTTGTGGTACATCCATAAAAATTGGTATGTGAAGCAATGGAGTAGTCCCCTACATGATAGTAACCTGTATGTGTACTTGTTGCTTATAGAGGAAGAGGGGGTCAAATTTGGTTAATTTACATTTATTTTCGGGACGGTCTCATATAACCCAAGATATATTTCACTGAAGTGGTCTAGAAGCATAATCCTTGTTCGTATACATGATGTGTGCAGCAAAAATAATTTGCATATGGACGTGGTACTATAGTGGGGAAGGGAAGAGAATGTCTAATTCAATGAATGTTTTTCTGTGCATATTTTTTTAAATGTTTCCTACATAAAACGAATTACATACGCAATGGCAGCAATGGCTACCATTTCTTATATTATTGTCACAAGTATGTGGCCTACACATCAGCATCATTTTGTCAGCGTAGGGTGACTGCAAGGGTTGCAAGGGCCCCGCGAAGTCAATATTTTTATATTTTTAATGATTGTTTATGTCTGTTCTTTTTCTACGAATACGGCGGGAATTTCACGAATGGTACCCCGTTGGAATTTGTGGTCTATAAGCTTTCCAATGGTGTATAACTCATGACTCTGTGATAATTGGGGAGGTCACCAGAGCCCTGAACCTGAGAGTCTACCATTTTGTTAAAATCCCTGGCGGGTATCTAGAGTTAATTGTGTTGTTATGCCGTCCGTAGACACTAATCATTATTAGCTACCCATGTTGCAATTAGAGATGTATCTTGAAAACTGTTTAGTTAAAATATGTCATTGGCTCTTTGTAGGCTAGTCACTGCTCTTTTCTATGAGTTGTATTGTATTTGTCAGAGCATTTCTTCTAGCTTATGATGTGAGAATTGTTCATTATTATGGAAATGATAATAATAAAAAAATACCCAAGTTTTGAATTTGTGAATTTGGATCTTAGAATAGTGTATAGTGTGTTTAACCTCCGTTATTCTTGGAAATTAAGAAATGTTCAAATACTTCACTTGAATTTCTGTTGGTTTAGTTATACGCATAGGCGCCGACTTTGGGGGGGCAGGACACTTTTGACCCCCCAATATTTAGAGGTGGGGTCCTCGCCCCTCCAATATAATCCGGCCGAGGAAGAATTAACAAAGAAGAGCAAGCATTTCTGTTGTAAACTTCGTCATTCCTTTAATTCACCGTTAGGAATAGCCGTCTAGGAATGGGTACGAGTCGAGCTAAAACTCGACTCGACTCGAATTCGAATCGAGTTCCGAGTCGAGTTAAACGTAATTTTCTCGAGTCGAGTTCCGAACCGAGTCGCTGTTTTATTAGGTCGAGTTTCAAGTTAAGTCGAGTTTGATAAATGGCTCGCTCGATCAGCTCGTTTTAACTTGTTTTAAAATCATGGCATGATTAGACTGGAAAGCGAAAGCCATGAGAAATGTAAGCGATAAAGTGGAATACTTTTAGTATTCTTCACGATAGGGGACACTGTTTGTATCTCGTTTCGTCTCGATAACGAGACGACAAAGGATTTTATAAGGAGGCCTCAAATGTCGTTAGCACCAAGAACTAAAGTATATACTTTAGTTCTTACCATCAAGGTTGAGACCTGCACGGTCGAATTTTTGAGCCCAAACAGAAGCTCAACCCGGGTAGTGATGTAAACTTGCTCGGCTCAGTTCAAGGAGCGAAGTGCTCGAGCCGGCATGGTTGGGATGAGCCATCGATTCGCCCCAACTGAGCTATCAGCTCTGTTCGTCTCGGTTTGGATGAGATATCGGCTTAGATCGGCTCACCCAGGCCGACAACCCTAAGCCCGAGCCGAGCAGTTTTGAACATGTTTGGCCAGCGCCCTATAATTTTTAACAATATTTGGCCTTAGCCAAATCCTTGGTTCTCCGGAACTCAAATCCAGAATCTCGTGAACGATGGCCATGCCTCCTAGACTTCACGACTACCGAGGTCGGCAGTCAATTAGTTTTTAGTATTCAGATAGAAACCACCTATATTTCATGTTTATACACGGTGTTGTTATAATAATAATAATAATAATAATAATAATAATAATAATAATAATAATAATAATAATAATAATAATAATAATCATAAGAAGAAGAAGAAGAAGTTGTAGTAACAGTAGTCTCATTGATAAAAATTACACTGTCTGTGTAGGATAGTTGAAGAGAGTACTTGAAACTACATAAAATTTAGCTCCATTTGGCTCGTTCTGGCTCGACTCGACTCGAAACTCGACCTGAATTCGAATCGAGTTGGAGGAAATTATTCGAGGCGAGTCGAGTTTCAAAGAAAAATCGCTCGAAGTCGCTCGTGGCCATCCCTACAGCCTTCTTATTCGATAGAAAAGGTGGTTTTCAGACTGGTGTTGAATAGAGGACTGAAGCTGCAACCAACACTCTGGCAACACTGACCTGACAAGTGAAGATCAATGCAGTGTGAATTTTGCAGCGGAGTAGCGGATCGAGATTTGGGGGGAGGGGGCCTTCATCAAGCAGTTAATTGAAAACGGTTGAATACGATGATGATATATTTATTCATTGCTTGGACCCCCCAATATTTTCTTCAAGTCGACGCCTATGGTTATACGCACACTGATGTGCAGAATTTCGTTCAGTAATTGCTGTTATAATAAGAATATAACTCTGCTTGTAATTTACTCCATGCACAAATCCTGCGGATGATGGGTTGTTTGTTAGAAAATTAATTTAGCTTCTTCAATCTGATATTTTAGTTGTTTTAAACATGTCCAACCAGCATCGAAAAAAAAAACACGTTTAAAACAATTTGTTTAAAACGTTTAAAACAAACTGAATAAAACAACATCCCTCGTTTTAAACATGTTTTAAGCACTTGTTTTAAACATTTTGTTTTAAACATATCAACACTGAGTCACAATAATAAGAGATAAAGAAAACAGATGGAAGCACTGCTATCTGTGTAACTGTTGTCAGATGATTCACAAGTTTGCAACAATATTATTGTGACCGATTACAGAAAACATAAAATTGCTGTAAATTGCTCTTAATTGCTGTAAATGCGAAATATATTTCGCAAAGTTTTGCTCATACCAAACAATAAAAAACAATGCGAATACTCACAGCCAGTAACGAGGTGTTTTTGATATGCTCTGAAGGCGGTGTGGTTGTGTTGAATTGACACACAAGTAACACGCTAAAGTGGTAGTCATTTTGTGTTGTGTCAACATCTAATTTTTTACTGTGTAGACATGTGGGGCTTATCATTGTCCTGTAAGAGGAGGACCCCTTTGCGATCTAGAAATGCTGGCTGTAGAGTTCAGAGTTTTTCTTAAACACGTTTCAACGGCTGACAGTACACAGTTGCATTAATCCTCTGACCAACTGGTATTAATTCCCGATGCACAATGCCGCGAGCAATCCACCAAACACATAGGAGGACCTTCTTCTGGTTCAATGCTGGTTTCGGCTATTTTAGGGACCTTTACATGGGATGTTAACCAATGACGGCGCCGTGGAGCCACGTACAGGACCCACTTCTCATCACATGTCAACATCCTGTCTAGAAGTGGCTCCTTCCTCAGACGAGACAGCTGAAAAAACACAGGTGTCTGGTCGCGTTGCCTTCTGACCCAGAGTCAAATCATGTGGAATCCATCGACTCAATTATTAGTGAATCCCAAATTGATGGCGGAGCTGCCGAATAGTTTCTTGACTTACACTGAATTGTAGTCCCAGTTCTGGCCACTCTTCGCCTCAGTTGCTACCTGAAGATTTTCATTTTGTACATGTGTTGGTCTTCCGACACATGGTGCGTCTTCGAGTGATCGTCACGTCCTTAAACTTGTTAAACCACCGCTGCACTGTCCGCGTAGTCACGACACTCTCACCAAAGGCCTGGCATATCTTCCGCCCCGCTGCTGCAGCGTTTGACCCCAGTTTGAACTCGTACAACATACACCCCCTTATGACGCTCTGTGGAGGTCCCATGTTCACTTTGTTCTTACGTAAGTTCAAGGTGTAACTGAACTGCCACAACCAGAATATACCCTCACCAACAACTGACCTTCAACTCACGGTGTGAGAGTAGGCCCGTATACAGGAAGGTCTAGGGATTCGCCCCCCTAAATTTTTGCTGCCTCCTAAAATTTTCACTGTAGGCTTGCAAATGATATACAATATGGTTGGATCGCCCCCCCTAACTTCAGCCGGTACCCCCCTAAATTTTTGGACTGGCTACTGGCCTGTGTGAGAGCCAATTGAACACAGACCCCACAAAAAACGACAGAATTTTATTTCTTCACTTGCTAATGAGGCCAAAAGTACAAGCAGATCAATATCTTCCCCAATAAATTATACTTAATGTGGCTATTTGAGACAGAGTTCTATTGCTGTACGTACAATCTGGGTATCTGCATCTCCAGAAAGGAGAAGAACACTGGTGCCAGTAGCTGTGAAATGCTTAGAAAGTATCTCAATAAATCAAGATTTGTTCTTCAGTTTTGCAAGGAACTTCTCTTGAGATGTGACAACTGGCGTTGAAACAACTGGCACTACCACCTCGCAAAAATGGCCGCAAAGTTCACTTACCAAACTCTGCTTTATCCTTGTAAGATCATTGGTGGAAAAGTTATCTTGGTGGAACTTGATTGGCTGATTCCTTTCAAATCTTTCAAGTGTTTTTTTTTTTTTTTTTTTGACAAGTTCTGTGTAAATGTTTCAGCTACAAAATTTTTGAACCTTAGTATTGTAGTTACAACTCATAATCTATGGTAATTGGGGGGAAAGTTATTCTTGGTGGAATCTGATTAGGTGAAAACTTTCAAATCTTTGTTTATTTTTAAAACTAACTAATTAATTAATTTTCTGTCTTCTTAGCGTAACGGTATGCAAAAGTTTACTAGAATATCTTCACTGTAAATTGATACGCCGAAATCTCTCACTATCTTCTGTGCACCTACAAAACTTTTGCCTGCAGAAACAATCCCCTAGCAATTGAAATCATTTTGCCTTTAATTGGTGTGAATGGAGGGTTACAGCTTACTCAGCCCTCAAAATTAGTTTTTAAATACAGTCTACCTGCGATTTAAGAATCCCTCGTCATGGGAACAAAATGAAAAATAAAATACAATATTTCAGTTTTACGTCCCGCGATTATGTGCTAAGAAGATGGTGATGATTATAATAAATGAAATAAGTCGGAGGAAGTACATACAAACGGTGTTCGTGCACCACAAAGCCAACCGAAGGGGAACTGGAATCGATGCAGAGACCGCCATCACAGATGAACGCTCTACCACTGAGCAACCGTAATCTACTGGTTTGCTAACAAGATTTACAAACAGTTTTTCCTTCGGCTTACAAATAATACGTACAAGAACGCACATACACGCTTGTATCGGCAATTTCATGCACCTCGTAGTGTTTCTGCGCGTATTCTGTAAACATTATCTGTCAGAGTCTTGTGTTTAAAAATTATTGTTGTTTTTGCACTTTTTGTGACTTTAGTCCTTATACGGTTTAATTTAGTATTACAGCATTGTTTTAAAAAAGGATAATGTTACTTTCATTATGCATTCGTTATCACAGAAAAATACTTAAAAATATAAAAAAAATATATCATGTTTCTGTGATTAGATTGGATTACATTGTTTTCAAAGGGAAAAAATTCGGTTTACAAACATTTGAATTTACGAACAGTACTATGGAGCGGATTAAATTCATATATCTACACAGGATCCACTGTGTCTTAAAATTGCTTTGTGCACAAACGTTTGAGATTATTTTGGTGGAATTCGGCAGAGGTAGAACTGGAGAGAAGTGTCTAAACGGACGTCCCAGAAGATGTATATCTAAAATGAGGGATGGATGGATGGGTGATTTTGCACCCACTCACGAGGAAGTAAAACATGGTAGTAAGGTCAAAAAACGAAACAATTAAAAGTGCAGAATCAACAATCTGTATAGTTAAAGCGAATATTGGTGAGGACCAATATTACTAGATTGTCACGAATCATGTCGACTTCATTCGGAGGAGGTCCAGTGCAAACTTATCAGAGATGGAGTGGGTCAGTGGGTCAAGTGGGTCAAGTTTTCTGAGTGGGTCAGTGGGTCGTTGGTCAACACCATGTGACCCACTGTGACCCACCATGACCCACTGTGACCCACCACCCACCGTGACCCACTGTGACCCACCACCCACTGCGACCCACCGACTCAGTATGATCTATCGACCCTCTCTGCTCACTGCATTGTAGAGAGTATCTTCTGAAGACTGGTAAATTTGTCTTCGTTTTACTTTCAAGACCTTCATTTCCCTTTCTTTTCCACTTGTTTCTGTCTACTTACCTTAGGTGAGTTTATCTAACCAAGTGAAAAAACAACTTCAGGCACTTTTGGATATTGATGTTTTTAATAGTAATAATAGCAATAGGACTTACACTACAACTTGGCTTTCGAGACCTGTGGATTTTTAGTGCTAACTACTTGAAAAAAAATACATTTTTGAATCACTGTAATATATAAATTATTTATAAAAAATTGAATGTAACTATGTGTGCCTGATCATCACGGTCAAATTGCAAAGTCAAATGAAATTACTTTTGGTATATAGTTAGGCCTTAATCCAAATTGGAATGTTATATTGCTTTTATTATAATGCATAATATCCTAAGGAGGTAGTGAGGATCCGAATTTTTGCGAAAAAAGAAAATGAGTATCTCGCAAGCCGTTAAACTTACGGAGCTGAAATTCAGTGTATTAACTCTTTATTGAAAATAAACAGAATGTGTCCTAGCATTTTTTAAAATTCTCCTTTATGTGGGGGGGGGGGCACTTTCTATATATGGAAAATTGGTAGTGAGTTGGTTTGTAAAAATGATCGGAAACGATAGATGTTATTTAAGAAAAAAATCAGAAACAAAAAATACAGTGCTTGGCTCCATATATCCATTGCTTTCTGCTATAATAATTGCTGAAGCTTATGTTTATTATATGGAGCGCCCACAGCACAGGGCAATCAACCCATAAAGTTGTGAGAAAAATAGGCATAAAATTTGAACTGTAAGCTTAATTACACGGAAATTTGGATTGCACGCATAATTGTATGGAAAATTTTACACTTTTTTTCCCTTTACGTTGGACTACTTACTTTGATTTGGACCTTTGAAATTTCATCTTTTTTTTTTCCACTGAAAAGTATAATTCAACAAGGAAATAATTATACTATGATAATTTAATTGAAATTCATCGTAATTTGGCACATGGCAAACAGCAGTGTGGTAATTGAAGGTGAAGAAGGAGGGAAATTCCCATTCACCTCTGAATACTTTCCAGAAACCTCGTTCGCTTTCGCTTTCTAGACGGGGGAGGGAACTTGGTAATGGTATCAAACCTTCATGTGTAATTACAAAAATTAAATTTATAAATTTATAAAAGTTATAATTTATAAGAAATCATCAGTTTATCAGGCTTTAATTGATAATTTATTCACAAGATTCCCTTCAAAGGCGTGGTAGATGAAGTTTCTGTTCTACATGGGTCGACATTGCCAACTGACATGGTCGATATGGAAAAGATGTATGGTGATAGAGAGATGATACTTCTTGCTGAGTATTTCAAAACTGACCAAGAAAAGTAGATTGTCGATAAGAAGTTGAAGAAATCGGGTAGAAGTATTATCAATTTCCACGACAGAGTACGAACGGGGATTTCCCCTTATGAATTTACAGATGACTGATATTAGAAATAGATTAAGTGCTCAAACATTGTCTAACTTGTTGTTCATCAATGTTAATGGCCCACCGCTAGACAAGCTCAAAATAGACGAGCTAGTTATTTCTTGGCTGAAGGATGGACATCATTCCACTGCGGATGATTTACCGCCGAAAAGTTACCAACAGGAAATAAATCCGATTTCAGATTTGTTTTAAAGTGGAAATTACGAGTTACGAAAAATGTATACTTGTATTACTAATGGCTTATTTGTGTTATTAAACTTTGTACCTACTTTTTAGTAAGAGTCTTCTTTGCTTTAGATAAACTACTTTTGAATAAATATTCATATTAATTGCAATTATGCATATTTGTAACTTAAATTTAACGTGGTGTTTTAGTGATTACACAAATTACTATTATGAGCATACTTTATGGAGATGCTCTCACATAGGGTACCCGAATACCAATATACCCTATGAACAACTGATTTTTCAAGTTTTTTGAGAGAAAAATACTGTCAACTGAGAAACCATAACCTTTTCCGTATTGTACAGGGGTATTTTCCTGCGAATAGAAGTTTCTTGTGGAATGCGTTCAGAAATTAACACTTGCAAGAATACTCTCTTAGTACAAGTATATTTTAGGCACACACTAATTTCCCCCACCTCGAACTGTTTCAATTTCCTCACTGACAAACACTTTATCATTTTATATCGTAAAGGTCAGATCCACCGTTATTGTAACAGAGTGGTGCTTGAGCGATTGACTAGAAATTCAAACTCCGATTAGTGACAATTTCACAGTCTTGTTTTATTACAAGTGTAAACTCTTTTTAGTCAGTTCAGAAGAGGCCGTGGATCGTGTTCAGAGTTGATGACAATGGATTTTGGTGAGTCAGAGTAGGTCAAAGTGGATGAGAGTGGTTCATGGTGGGTGGTGGGTCACGGTGGGTGGTGGGTCAGAGTGGGTCACCGTGGGTGGTGGGTCAGAGTGGGTCACGGTGGGTGGTTGGTCCGTGGGTCGTGGGTCAAGTTTTCATTGACCCACGCCAACTCTGAAACTTATGACGTTCTCCAATCATGGACGACAAGGACCTTCTTTGGCCGGTCCACTGTCCATGCCACATACTAAGCAATACAAGGTCTATATATATTAGTTTCGCATTCATTTTGACATGGTGTGCCCGTATGAAAGATAAAGCATAAAAACTGACTTGAAGAAGTCAGAACAATTGATTTGTTTTCAAGATTGAAACTAGCTACAATATTAACAGAACAACTTAAGATATGTGTATATCTGTTCTCATACAAAAACAATAAGAAATAGTGCATAACTTATAAAAAATATATGTATTCAATTCAAAACATTACAGGATATGTATATAATTGTGTGAAAACGAGCTGCGTGTCCACCATCTTCTGGTCAAGGTAAACTTTATCAAACAGTGCTACAAAACTGTTTGTTATTTAGATTGTTATAGGTCTTATAAACAAGAATTAAAAGAAACCCTCAGTCAGAAAAAATGTATACTCTATGCTATAAATGTCAAAATTATTGTAATACTCGTACTTTCGGGAATAATAAATGTTCTTTCATTTATATGACGGCAGAAATTGCTTTGAAATTGTTCGCTTTCCTTATTTATGTTAGGTTTTTATGTTTTTGTCTAGTTGTGATGAAATATGGTTTCACTGAATGAAGCACACATTAATTAAATAGTATGACATTCGATGACAGAAGCTTCGTATCTATGAAGTCTCAGCAATATTATGACCATTCGCAAAAAAAAAAAAAAAAATAAATAAAAAAAAATAAAAAAAATAAAAATAAAAATAAAAATAAAATAATAATAATAATAATAATAATAATAATAATAATAATAATAATAATAATAATAATAATAATAACCTCTCGTGCTTTCTCCAGCAATTCTGATAGAAGAGCAACTCTGTCTGTTAGGACAGTGAGACAAAAAAAAAAAAAAAGTCAGAGTGCACCAAACACACTATTGCCAATTTATTCGAACGTACGAACATTCGCAAGTATAGTTTTCTTTACTGCAATGATGATGTCTTACCTGTGCTATAACAATTACAAACAATGCAAAAAAAAAAAAAAGGAAAAGAAAAATAGATATTTATTTATAATTTTAATTGAAGATTTTTAGTCTCGTATCTCAAGGAATAGCGTGTGACCATGCGTCCTCAGAGTCGAACCACGCCTATCTAAATATTGCCGGAAATCAAAAACAAGAGTAGGAATAGATTAAAAACGTAGCATTAAGCAGAGAAGGATAGAGTATATTGTGAATCATTGAATGACGAGTTACGAAGAAAACCAATCAAATTTTTAATATAGAGAAGCAGAAAATAGATGTTATAAAAGAGCGATCATAAGCAGCTGGAAGCGTTTGAAATGTATGTATGAAGTAGAATGAAATACAATTACCTGAATAAAACCAGAAAATATAAAGAAGCTTATGGAGAAAAGAAGAATATAGGAAGAAGGTATAAAAGTAAAGAAGCTGATTGGAACATTCTTCAAGAAGAAAGAATGTCTTCTTAGGAATGCGATAGAAAGTATCGTCGTCATCATAAGTATTCTGCCATCATTAATAGGTCATTTAACCGTAAAATGAGAAATTTACATGTATCAAGGTGCAACTTGGTCTCAGACTCCCTCTTTTTTGAGACTACCTTACCATTTGACACGTTCCTCATGATACACTACTTCTCAGCCAATGTTCTAACCAATTTATATTCCTCTTTCTAATTACAAGGGGCGTTCAATAAGCTTTGCACAAATGGTTATAATATTGTTATTAGTTGCAATATGATGATGAAATTTTTAGGTGAATATACTTTCTTCATTTGGCTACAAAACCATGCCACTCAATGTATCCTCCATCTGCTGTGACGCATCTCATCCAACGTTATTTCTGTGCCTTGAATTCACGTGGTTAACGTTTGCACAATTGTTTCACTCAAGAAAGAGGGGCTTGTCGAACAATTTCCCACGCAGCTGGGCCTTCAGACGACCGAACAGGAAGAAATCCGAAGGAAACAAGTGTAGAATAAATAGTAAAGCTCAGGAACGGCCTCCCGTCCCAATTGATGATTTTTTGCTGTGTCGTCATGGCTGTGTGAGGCCTGGCATTATCATGATAGAGTTTGATGAACTTACCTTGCAGCTCCGGTCTCTTGATCTTGACAGCATGTCATACTTTATCCAGTGACAAACAGTACTGTTCCTGGTTAATTGTGGAGCCATGTTCCACAAAGTCTATGGAAATGACATCGCACTGATCCCAGAAAAAGGAGGACATACTTTACTGGCCTGATCTGAAAAATCTAGGTTTTCTAAACCGCTGCAAACAATGTCGTATACTGGCACAGTCCAATGTATGATCCCCATAAACCCGGAAGCAACTTCCTATTAAATGATGTGGCTGATTCAGCGCTGGTTTTGAACAGGAATTCCATTACTGACCGTTGTCTGCTCGTGATGTCTATTTCAGTGCCCATTTTGCTTTACCTGTGACCAATAGGAAACAACAATTGTTACCATTTTGAAGATCAAAGTTTGTTCACCTATAATTTCATCTTCATATTCCAACTAGCAAAACCTATTGATCGCCCTTAGTACATCTAAAATTATTCATGTCTCCACATATTATTCCTGACATTTCTTCACACATTTTGCGTTCTACTCAGCTAATTTTATCCATCAGTTTCGACTCACATTTTCTATCCCTCAGTAATTTTCATACCTTTTGCGAAATGTGCACATTTCTGCCCCATATAGCCCTATACTCCACAGAAGTACTGTACGAGTATTTTTCTTAATTATTTATTCACAGTCCCACGAAATCGACTTTTCTTTTTTGCAATTCTTCTTTTCCAATTCCTATCCTCGCTTTTATTGCACATCCATACTTCATATGAAAGAAGGTAAGAAAGGAAGGAAATAAGTATTGAAGGGCAGTATTAAAGAGGGTAATTTTTGTAGTAAATAGGATACATTCACAGGAAATATACAAAAACTTGAAGATTTGAACAAGAAACTTGCCAGTCAGGACAGAATTATTATGATGATATTAATGATGCTTCTATTAAGTTAGTATTAAAATTTCTACTAGGTTAAGAGTAGGAAAGAGACTATAATTGCACTAGGGCAGTGGCTTACATGTAGACGTTATAAGTTTGGAAGATTAATATCTGCGTGTTATTGGTCGGCCTGGGGCGGTTCGTTCGTTCGTTCCTTCCTTCCGAAGCATTAAAGCCAAAGCATTAGAAAGAAACTTCACAGTTGTTGGAGGCAAATGGAAAGTAGAAGTTCGTTTCCCGGTTCACTGAATTTCTACGAACAGTTTGCACTCGGTTCGCTGGGCTTTCAACATTCAGACATCTGTTGCGGTAGCTGATATGAACCGCCCAATATGACTAAATATTTAACACTTCATATAATAGTGGGAGAAATTACACATTGCTTTTCCTTATCCTGCATTTGGAAATAAAGTTTTCGTAAAAAATTTTCTCCTTGCCAGCTCGTTTGGAAGATGACATTTATTTTTGTCGAACATTTTAACTCTCTGGAACATGATTTAGTTTTCTATGAAATCAAGATATATATATATATATATGGGTGATAACTATGATCAATGATCTGGAAATACTTTTTGACTGACCAATATGGAAGATTTAAAAGTTTGACTGACCTATTTCTTTATTAAATCTACTGTATTAACCTATAAACTCAATCGTAAATTGATATATAGAAAACCTGTATTATTTCATTCAAATTTCTTTTATTTTTTTCAGTTTTAACCATAGACCTTTCATAACCAAATTCTGCTACTTTTGTCTTCAGTTTTCATCTGTTTATTATTATTATTATTATTATTATTATTATTATTATTATTATTATTATTATTATTAATTTCTGTTTTTGTTATTTGTTTTTTTCGTTTTATGTACAACGGGGTATTAAAATGTTCGTGCGGTAACCTAGAAGGTAAGAAACTACAAACCTCTTTACACATGCATTTTATAGTTAGGTTCTTGTATGTTAACCATGCAAATTCTAGACTCGTTAGAACAACTCTTTCTTTCTTTGCTTTGCGGGTAAATCACTGAAGGTGCGATGATTCACAAGTTTGAGGACGGAGCATCGTTAAGTTTCACCATCTTTAGTTGAAATCAGCAAAGGAGATCCACGATGAGATAAAAAAAAAAGAAGAAGTCTATGGTGATAAGGGGCCCCTCTTCCATATTATCTAACCATATTTTAACAATTGCCTGACTCAACGACATGGGTACTTTTCGAATTTTTACTCTCCATTAAAAACTATCGATTTTGGCAGTTCGGTGTAGAGACTGTCGACGTGAATCAGTCTGATTAGTGATGAAGAAGTAGGAAAGAGGAAAGTATTACATTTGGGCACTGCTGCAGTATTCGCCATTCACCGAACAAAACCTTGTGACTCTTGTCGTATAGTGGTGGTTACAATTGACAGATGCAAAAAGTGTCTTCCACTCGCCTTGTTAAGATAGACAGAAAAAAGTCAGAGACACATAAATGGGTTCACCCTTTTTTTAGAGAAGTGGTATCTTGAAGGACATTTTTCTATACTGTTTCTACAATTGATAGACTTGAGCAAAATGGCGGCCAGGTTCTGGATATTTAAAATACGATCCCGGTCTTCACCTGTTGTGACTGGGAAAACCAGGATAAAGTCCTTTCAGGATAGTCGGTGGTTGAGATCTATCGCAGAATCCAGTGGCGGATCTAGAAGGTAAAAACTGGGAGGCTGCCAGACCCCAGACTATGAGAAGTATATCATGAGTTTACTATAAAGTTTCAAAAATATATAAGTAATAGGTTAAATTATTTTCGTCACCCTGAAAACTGGTGGGGCCTAGACCCCCGGCCCCGGGCTAGATCCGCCACTGCCAGAATCCCAAGTCAAGACAACCACAGAGCCCAAGGCTGATCTGTATGAATTATTATTATTATTATTATTATTATTATTATTATTATTATTATTATTATTATTATTATTATTATTATTATTATTATTATTATTATTATTATAGTATTTCGGGTTTATTCTCTTATTTTAAGCGTTCCGACTCCCTGTATTCAAAAGACTATTCAAGAAATTACAACCATAGAAGTGCTAAACCTAATTATAAAATATATAAGGTACGGTATATTTATCAAATATCACATCATGAATTCTCTCTTGCATTGCGAAAGTACATAAAGGTATTATTACTAAATATATAATACAGCTGAAATATTTGATAGTGTATATTTCAATTTTGGCGCACCACAAATTTATAGAATTACAAGCTCATTTGTCCAGTGCTACCCGGACATTTATTTGTCCCAATCTTCTATTACATAGAAAAAAATAATTTATATTGATTTGGACTCTTTAATCAACAACCTATGGATTCGGCTCTCCGGTAGTATCGGTCCTTTTCGATTATTTTCACATGTCATCTTTTCCCATATATTGTATGTAACAAGTTTGGTTAAAATTACTCCAGGTGTACTGGGCTAGAACATAACCACATACACAAACACACTCCACACACACACACACACACACACACACACACACACACACACACATATATATATATATATATATATATATATATATATATATATATATATATATAAAACACACGCATCCATATTATCGCAGCCACTCTCTACTCTTTCCTGGCAACACTTGCTTCCTCCCCCAACACCCATCCGGCAGTTTGCCTCGTATATGTGAAGAGCTTCATTGCTTGTAATGTCCCGCTTGGCTATACACGGTGATCTGCCGCGCCGGATTCTAGCAGGGAGATCCGGCTGTTTTTGCTCGCCGGATAAATGTCCGGCGATCGCCGCACATATGTGAAGAGCTTCATTGCATTTCTACCTTGTCCAGCAATTCGCCGAAAACGGATCCGGCAAATCTCCGGATAATGTGAAAGGGCGGTAAAGCTGAGCGGCAATTTGTCGGGATCTTGAATGGAGAGGAAGTCAAGACAACCCAAAATCTTACAGAGACCGTTGCGAGCAGTAGCACACAGAGTACGACGACTGAATATGGACAGAGCACCATCACGACGAGATCACCATCTGCAGAGACAAAATTTTAAGCTCTTTGTCCATACCGATTCTACGATAATGGCCGAAGTATATTATTCCTTCCACTCGCAATTTCTACTCTATTTCCACTATCTTGTCTCTGTTTTAAAAAAATCATGTGTCGCTTTCTTCTTTCATGTTTTCTTTCACATCCATGCAAGGTTTCATCCAGAAAACTCCTTCTTGGAGGAAGAGGTATTATTGGATGCCTGGGCACGATGATCGAAATGATCGTCCTTACAAACAGCTATAGTGCTTGAAATCCCCGAAAAAAAAATAAGTTTAACTTTCTTCCACTTAATATGTATTTCATAATGTTACGATAAAATCAGGTTTACTTTTTTTTTATTTTACCTGTCTCCAAAAGAAATCTTAAATGCGCCATAGTTGTTATTGTTCCAAAATACAGTAGAGCGTCGATTATCCGAAGTAATTGGGGGACATGGGTGTTCGGAAAACTGTTTTTTTCGGATAATCGAACTGTACTGTACTGTACTGCACTTCTACAGCCAGTGCCAAACCGACAGAAGTGTGCTGATTGTTGAAACACACCGACTGGCGGCTTGGCCGGTCAGCAGCGCCTTATAAAGGCCCCATTAGAAGCAATGTTCCGCCAGCGGTGGCTCAGTGCGGCGACTACTGTGGGAAACTTGGTTTGGGAGTGAGGGGGATGATGGACGGTAGGGTGGGAGAGTAACAGGTGCGAGCGAGTACACAGTTTGGTTAAGCGGTCGTTCGGTTGACCGACGTTCGGATAATCGACGCTCTACTGTAATGAAATTGGTAAGGAACTTTTTTTCTATGGGTACACAATTAAATAAAACAAGATTTAAAAATTGTTATAATTTTCATTATTTTTCTCCTTGTTTTTCAAAAGAACGAAGAACATGGTACGTGTTGAAGTGGTTACTGAATAAATTTTTAAGTGGTAAATAATAAATCTTCCTATAATCCAAACACATCTAAGCCAAGCCTATATTGACCTTAATTTTAAAACAGCAACTTTATATTTCTTAATCACTATGGATTTCTCTAAATGAATAACAGGCAAAGAAATTTTAGTTTCTTCTACGCATAATATCTATGCCCTTCCTTAGAGTAATTCGAATGAGAGTAATCAGTCACAATACTATTTGCAATTTATTACATGCAAAACTTACATGTTATCTACCTTTTTATTTCAAATGTCTAATGGTATTAAATTTAATATCAGATTATATATGTACTAAATTATTAAATGTAGTAAACGATATTTATTATTTTACTTATAATACATGTTAAATCATGTCGTAATAATTTCTGCAAAGACATTTCTTATTTGAACCAAATGAACTCTTCTTTGCAGGCATTCAATAATTCCTTCCCGAAGAAATGTAAAACACAAAATTCCAGACAGCGGGAAGACACAATGCTACAGTAATCTCAATCACTTAATAACGAAGTAAGTGAACCTTGCGGCAATACTTTTCAGAAGACTTTAGAGGTGAAATGTGAGTATCGTGTGTTTAATGGAACGTGTGAGCGCATGAAGAGTGTTCTGGTTTTGAAAAAGACGCTTATGCTTTTTTGTTCCACTGTGTATTTACCTTTTCTATTCATTGGCAACTTGCACTAATTTTGCAAGTTACACACCCGGACACTTGATTCCCTTACAGGAAGTTTGAAAATCCAGAATACTCAAAAGGGTAGACAGAAGAGGAAGAAATTAATATTATTGCGGACTTTGTAGATTTATAGATAAAGAAACCTGCAGCTTTAAGGTCCCAAACAGTGTTTTCAGAAAATTTCAGATCAAGAAACCCTCAAAAAGTTGCCCAAATTAAGATGAAATTTGCTGTCTGTGAGAAGGGTAGACAAAAGCGGGCGCAATTTTTCAATTTAAATTTGATCACAATGTTTTCTTAGGTTCCGAATAGTGTTTTCAGAAAATCGAAGACCATAAGACCATAAAAAGTTGCCGATGATTACGATGGAATTAGAGGGCCCGTGGCTTTGAACTTTAAATTTAATAACATGTGTTCCTGAGGTCCTAAATGTCGTTTATAAAAAAATCAGTTCGGAAAAAGTTCAAAAGGTTGACAAAAATTAAGATGAAATACGCTGTCTATGTGCGAGGTAGATAAAAGGCCCCAAAATTTTTCGCTTCAAGTTTGGTTACTATGTGTTTTTAAGGTTCCAACCAATGCCTTCAGGAAATTTCAGACTATTGAATACTCAAAACGTTTACCCAAAAATACGATGGAATTTACTCTTATAGGTGGGATAAGTCATTCGATCCCAATTTGATCACAATATGTTGTTGAGGTCTCATTGTGTTTTCGGAAAAATTCAGACCATGAAAAACTAAAGTAAAAGGAAAAAAAACAGAGAATTTGGTTGTAATCTATTCTAGGTATACCTTATTTTAAATCGGGCGAGGGATAATGAAGGTAACTTGCGTTTCTTTTGATGAAATTTGATTTTATTATCTATTAGCAGAATGCTCGTTCTTCGCACGGGAACAATACGTTTCATTTTGGACATAAATGGCTGAATTTGGATTTAAAAGGCATCGGAAGTGTCACTGTTCATCTCAGCGATGAGAAAAGGTATAGATTCGACACTAATATCAGTCATTTTTGATAATTTTTAAGTATCTTCCTCCTTCCCCTCTCCTAAATTGCATCGTTAAAGTGAAATGATAAAAAGCATCCCAGGCTCAAACTTGATCTATGTTGGAAATTTGATCGAGATCGGTCGGGTAATTCAAAAGTTACTAAGTCACAAAGGTAGTCACTTTAATTTTCATATCGCCCCCTCCTTCTTCCCTACGTTGTACCTAAGGATGGGCTCGAGCGAGTTCGAGCGAGTTTTCATTGAAACTCGACTCAACTCGAAATAGACATCTTTGAGCTCGACTCGAGAACTCGATTCGAAAAAATTCCTCCAACTCGACTCGAAACTCGACCCTAATTTCACTCGAGTTTCGAGTCGAGTCTAGCCAAAACGAGATAAATCGAGCCAAATGCTGTGTGTAGTTTCAAGTATTTTTTCAAGGATCCTACATATACAATATAATCATCATCAATGATACTTACTACTACTACTAGAATTTATTATTATTATTATTATTATTATTATTATTATTATTATTATTATTATTATTATTATTATTATTATTATTATTATTATTATTATTATTATTATTTCGGACCCCCTTCGTGCCTGAGTGTGTACCATAGGTCTTCTGCGCACATAGTACCTTGTTTGACTTCCGTTTAACAATTCCTGCTTCCTATAATCTCTGACTACTACTTCGGATCAAATTTTAAGTCGCGTCCTTATATAGCTCGACGCTACAAAATATACATTAGAGACTAATCAATCAAGAAGTTTGAGAATTGCTAATAAATTAAATACGTTTTCTCCTATTACTAACAAATAAAGACATTATCTTATATTTTCCTTTTTAATGTATTTTGATCTATCGACTAGCAAGTTTCTTTTGAGATTAACCATCTTGAGGACTCTCATCATGCGATCGACTGCATACGATGGTCTCTTTCTCCGAAGGCCATTGCATTTTATTTCGTCAACACCTACACATCAGTGGCACCGTTGCTGAGAACACTAGGATTGAACCAAGTAGGAGTGTAGTCTCGTGCTCGTTTCCAATAAGAGCAGTTTTACTCTGAGTAGCGATTTTGGGCATACAGCCATCTTTCTAGAGCAGGGAACACTCAAGTACCCCAGGAACATTGTCAAACGTGATCATTTTGGTGGTCCGGAGTTCTTGTGTCGGAAGGCATAATGTTGCATGGGCATTCCGACTTCCTAATTTCTGAACGCGGTACATAGACTGTATTCCTTCCTCACGTGCACATTTTCAGAGGTGCAGTCTGTCTCACCTTCTTTTTATGGATGATGAACGACAGAATCGAAAAGCACAAATTGCAAAGATGTTGAAGCCAAAGGATGTTTGACGAATTGACTGGCCTGCCTGTTTCCCCGATTTGATTCCCATCAAGCACGTTTGAGGCGCTACGGGATACATGTTTTAGCATGTGCAGATGCACTAATGACCATTTAATAGTTCTCGGCAGGGCTAATGAAAGAATGCAAAACTCATTACCACAATTTATTTACCAATTTTGTGAGCATTGTGGAAGCACATTTTACTGCATGCAACGCGATCCGTGGTGATCATACACTCCTTTAAGCACCATTTCATTCTTCAGTGTAAGTTGCTTCAGTGTAAGTTGCTTGTTCTGCATAACAGTTATTTTTCGTTCTACTAATTATAGTCCAATCAACCTACGAAAAAAGGCACTTTACCTTGAACAAATTGCAATAGAAATGAAACATGCGTCAAAATGATGCTGAGCACATTCTAAGCAAACTTGAAAAAGTTCTCAAGAATATTCAGTCTGGAAGGTCGTTCAATCCAATATGACCGCCTTTGGTGGTCCTTTACGGCAGACATAATAACAAACGGAGTAATTATTTGACTTTGTAACAAAAGTACAGACTCAACACCCCATATTCGAAAGGACATATGATGATAAACAACTTTTATGAGACATTGAACGTGCCTCTAATATATTTTATTCATTATCTACACATAGTAGGCTCTTTATGCTTCTTGTAAGTGTAAATGTAATTCTGTTTGTGGTTATTGTTTCCAAATGGCTAAATGGTTGAATACTGAACCGTAACTTATGATTTTAATTTTACAATGTAAGTTTTTAATGTTCGTTGTCTTGTTGTTGTGTCTTACAGCTAGTGGAAAACATTGAATAGGATACTGTTCACTCGCCATGGTGAGTGGCATTATATGTAAGAAGGTGTACACAGAAAATGAAATACCCATATGTTAAATGGTTGAGGGTATATGCTCAGAACCTCAGCTCAGAAGGGATGCCAAGGAATTCAGAAAGCGAGTGCAGCTGAACTGACAGCCAAACCTGGAGAAAAAGTACATCAAGAATTCCAAAGGAAATATGTGAATTCCAGTCAAATCATGAAGGATATGCAATCAAGAATACCATCCGATGAAGATACATCTGCAACTATTGTGCATTCAAGTTACCCGCATTTCATTTTGCTCTAAACTCAGTGGTCGAAGTGAGACGGTATGCGGTGGTATGGCACACCGCCTCTGGTTTTTCAGTGATGAAGGCATACCTTTTCTGTTTTTCCAGTGATTAAAACATACCGTCACTGGAAAATAGATGCTAAATACATTTCATAAATTCATTTTTATACACAATAATTGACGAATAGCTTCGCACATAAAAGGTTTTATTTCTTATGGAGAAATAATTGAAAACATCGACATTTTTCTTACCTTTTGTTTTTAAAATTAGGTTTCTGCAAAGAAGTTCACCTACTTTATATTTTAATGTGCCATATTGAATTGTTTCTTTGTTATGTATGTTTGTATTGTGTGTCTTTTTGCCTTAATGCATATAAATGCCGTGTTTTGAGCATGGACGGATTTAGTTGTCTGCTGTGGGAACGGACCTTCAGAGTGTTTGGAATACCCTACAGTCGAGTGGGGGACCTTGAGTTTTCCTGCAGGAAATTATAATATCCTCATTCGGGATATTACAACATAAGGGGATATATTTTTTTTCAGAAAGTTGGACGGAAACAAAGTATCTCTATGCCCCTCCCCCCACGCGTTACTACAGAGGTCTCCAATGGTTTTCAGTCATATGTAAATAGAAATGCAGTCTTTTAGGTAACATACCCAACCGTATTTCAACATTTAGGTCGCCGGTATATCAAGTCAAAATCGTAATAAAATATACCGCTTCTGCTTTTCTTCCACTTCGAACTGTCTAAACTGTTTGTTTTGTGGTGAGTCTGATAGATATGTTGGTAAATGGAAGGATCACTGTCTAATTCCAGTAAACACTAATACTTTTTTAAGAAACAATATTGAAATTATGTGAAGAACGCAATGACGATTAGGTCATGACTGTAAAACGTCTTATTGAATATGCCAGAGATTTGTTTGAGAAAGATGCAGTGTTTAAACATTTTGAACAGTTTAAAACATATTTCAAAATCGTGTAATAACTTATTTGTTAAGACTTTTTACTCTTTACTTGCAACCAGTATTACTGATTCATCCTGTATATACTGATCAGTGCAACATTGATAACAGAAATAAAATCGTTTGACTAAAAATGGCTTTTATATAGTTTTTTAATGAATTTTTATTGGCCACTTGTTGTTCAATACGATTTTCGAAAAAAGATTAAATATTTTCGTAGTTCACTGGTGATAATGCACCTTAATATATCAAATTTCGTTTTTGTAGCACCAGCGGTTTTGGAAATGACTTTTGAGTGTTACTGATAACTTTTGAGTGTTACTTTATTTTTCTTTTTTTTCTTTTTTTCTTTTTTTTACCTAATCTAATTTGTGTAACACCAGTGGTTTGCAAAATGACTTCGAAGGACCATTGGATTTAATATGACATATTTTACGATATTTGGCTCAAATAATTATATTGTTATTGGAATTGTACACACATGTACATAATTTTTTACTCAATTGATCACCTGGAGATGGGTGAAATTTTAGTTGCAAAAATTGGATTGCTATTTCGGAATACTGATACCAATAAAATTATTTTAAAATAATAAATTTTCCAAAAGTGATGTTTCAAGCACATTTCATGATTTTAGAATATTTTCTGCAAGCCTGTGTATTGGTTGTTGTTTAACTCAATAATTGTATTGAAGAAAAACAATATTTGGGACATCAGAGCACAATGGATCCAAGTACATTTTCAATAATGTCCAGTTTTGGTCAGCAAATTAATGCTATTTCAAAACGCAATATCTTCGCAGTCAAGAGTACGAAATAAATGAAACTAAAACCAAGTCAAAGAGCGTGGGCTAGTTTCATATGACAGCCGCTAGACAGGGCGTCAGTAGGGGCAGGAGGGCAGCCGCACCTACTCCCACTCTGAGTTACAGATTTTGGGGGCAGTAAGGCAGATTTAGAAACTTTTTAATAAGCAAAGTCCAACAGAACAAGTTTGAAGTCCTTACACCGAATAAATACGGAAGAAATATAGATGATCAAAACTGGAAAGTTGCTTAGGCACAATTTCTAGAATTTCAAGCAGGCCCGAAACCTTTGGAATCCTTGGGTCAAAACGAAAAAAAAAAACACAAAAGAGCAATATAAGCCTATAGCTCCTTGCGGCCAATGGAAATGGATTTTAACTGATCAAACTCCGTTTTATTCGGTGTAAGGACTTCATTTTTTTTTTCTGTTGGACTTTGCTCAGCAAAAGGTTTCTAAATCTCTATTACTGTCCCAAAATTTGAAATTCAGCGTAGGCGGTAGGAAGGCGGATGACCTTTGAACGGACGCCCCTCTCTAGCGGTAATCATATGCAACTCTAGATTGCACCTTGTCACGTAGTTTTCTTTCTTTCTTTTCTGATTCGTGGTTGCGAATATATGACGTTTTCCGTCGATGTATTCGTTTTGACACACCCTGCATTTATTTAATGTAATTATGCACAATTGACAATTACATTTGGAGCTTTACTTGTTAATCTTTCTCACGTTGCAGCGTACACAATATCTTAAATTTATGAGCAAGGAGGGGGAAACTAGTCCTCCTGTTCCCCCGTTCTAGAAACGCCCCTGTCTAGCGCTTGTCCTATGAATCTCCGTCCCACACTACACCTTTTTACATGGTTTTTGATTCATTTATTTCGGACTCTTCGCTACGAAGATACTACGTTTGCTAAGCAAAAATGAACCTTTTTGAAAATGGACTTGGATCCTTGTGCTCTGAACGACCCATATCTAAAAATATTTTTAAAAAACTCTAAGTTGGAGCCAAATTTATCCTGCAACCCAAGTTTGTTCGAAACTTATAAAATTAGTTTCTTCGGTTTACTCGAAATGGTGTCCTTTTTTCTTCCCGTAGAACTCATGTTAAACGATTCCAAGTTATACAAAGACTGAGAACCAACATGTACTGTATGTATTAACGAATGCCTCCGATATTTTATTGCAATTTCAGACCCGCAATTTAGTAAAGTGCCCTTTGTTTTCTGAATACAACACAAAAACGTTCAATGATAATTCTCTTATTTATTGTTTAATATCATTTCTACAAGTAGTCTAACCTTCGACTACAACACTTTCTCGCACGTTTCAACTGATAAACATTTAAGCAATACAATAGACGATAAAGAAAAACAAGGGAAGAAAAGACGAAATAAATTGTGGTTCACCATATCGACCTGCAGTAGCCACGAGAAATCAAAACATTCACACGGGAACAGTTTTGTCACAGTACTAGCTCTGGAATGGGCTGGAAAATAGTACCAAATTAAAACAAAAAGGGCTGAATTCATTATTTTATCACAGTGTAATGCATGGCTCTACAGTGGCGTATTTAGGGGGGTGGCTTGCGGGTTTAAGCCCCCCACCCGAAATCTTACTTAGTATAGAAAAGTAAATTAAATATCTTGCAGAATTTTCACATTTCCAGGCAAAGCCCCCCCGAAAGTTAGCAAAGCCCCTCCCGAAACAAAATCGTAAATACGCCACTGAGACTCTATAATACGAAAGTAAAAGGAGTAAAGTTCTAGAACACTCCGCCCCACTTTTTCCAAGAGTCCAAATCAAGAAATTGGTGTTTTTAAAAATTACTTTTTAAAAACAACCAAATAATAAGACTCCGAACAATTGTGAAAGTAGATGAAACTTTTCTCGCACGTAGGAAGTATAACAGAGGCCACAAATTAAAAGGGAAAATAGTTATGTATAATCTTCGATGTGTATTGTAAGGAAATCAAACGCGGCTCTATTTCAAAGTAACCAATAGACCAAAACGGTTTTATGGCCATATATGAAAAAAATATATAAAACGAGTAACAAATCAATCAATCAATCATGAGATGTAGGAAAAGTCTTACTGACACTTTTGAAAATGTGCCAAGTACCGGTACCTGTTAAATGGTGCTGAATTGGATAGAATTGTAGCAACTTTTTTCACTAAAGGGACTGAAAATGCCAGCGTGGTACCAACGGACCGATCAATGACAAAAAGGGATGAATTTGATAATTGTACCCAGTGTGGCAACACTGTACGGGAAGAAAATAGCCTTCTGAACGGGATCACTTTTTGGTAATTTTCTTTTTCTGGCATTTTTTTTTTCTTTTTACAAAAATAAAATAAAAATAAACATATGTTTAAAACAAGCCTTAAAAATACACATGTTTAAAACAAAATGTTTAAAACGTATATAAAATTTGTTTTAAGCAAAATCAATTGTTCAAAACAAGTTTTAATCATTTGTTTGACACAAAACAACCTTGTTGCTATATATGATTTAGTAAAGGTTATGGAACAGAATCTGTGCTATTTAGAAGAGCAAGCGTACTCTGTCAGACACATGAAAGCTAAACTGTTGAAGTTATTTGTGGAAAGAATCACTATAACTGAAATAAATGTTAAAGTAGATGTTACTTTCAAAGAGACATCTGTTAGAATCCTTAAATACTTTTATCTAAAGATACTGCACCTCAGATTATGAAATACAATACCCTTGACTGTGCAAGTGCCCAATAGAAAGCAGAAACCAAAATAGTGGTGCATGAGCACGCCGAAACCAACCTGTATTGAAGCTTGCATCACTTTTAGTCGAGCTAAGTGGATTATACGCTGACTCAAGGAAGCGATTTTGGTTTCAGTGTGTGCAGATGTAGCGATTTCTTTCAGGAATACTTTTAACACCTCAGGCGAAAATGACATAGGATTTTCAAGATTTTACCCGTCAGCGGAAGGGTTGTACTCCTTGATGTTTCCAAGGACTTCATTGCATTTTTTCTTAACTTCGCTGCAGTTTTTGCTAACCTCAGCTGCTCCTCTACAGTATATTTTTTTCTGACGTTCTCCTCATAAGTCTTGAAGGATGCGATAGTATGCAAAGATCTTAGTTTGTGTCAGGTGGTAGGTTCGCGCGACAAGCCTTTCAGTGTGACGCTTGTCACGGAGTGTGCGGAGGTCCCGCGGAACATCTATTGTAAGAAATAGGAGTTCATTATAAGATTGCGACAGAAAAAAAAAATTGTCGCGCGTCTTCGACACACGAAGTCGCGTAGTATTGCGATGGCCCAAAGTGTAGGGAATCTTGAATTCAAGATTACCCTAAAACGAAATTATGTTTGTAGTACTGACAAGAAATGGCAAAAAATGTGTAATTTATAAATTTAAAAAATATATTTAAAAAGTGATATTAAAACAGTAAGAAATATTATGAGCTTGACATCGAGTTATGAAAAGTTAATAAAGTTACAAAATGTGTTACGAAAAAATAAAATAAAATAACCTAAGTTCTATGCGAGTTTCTATAAATCATAAAATAAACAAATCACCAAGAATCACTAGTTACATGTAAATGAAATGCAGTGAGATACTGCATCAACGTACTGTATTATGTCTATTTCTTGTGATTCAAGCCTTCTTTTGAGTTCCACAATGCGCCGATTAAGACGACACCATTTTGCTTTCCTTGATTTAGCGACGTGTCCCATCTAGAGTTGACACATTGTCTTTTCATTTTCTACTTGCTTCTGTTCAAAAGATCTATAAATATGTATATATTCAAGTGTGGATTCCTTGCTTCCTTGTTTATGTTGAATGCCATGTTTCTGCTCGATTAGTCGTCCTGTCCCCATTGTTATCGCACTGATTCCAAGATTTGCTGCAAGAAAGAAGTGAAATACCGTTAACAAGATTCTTCGAAATAGAGAACCGAAGCAAATAGATACTGATAGAAGTTAATCACTTGTACACATGCAAATGAACTATTCTAAAAAACAATTTGCCTTGAAAAAAAGAGTATATTAATGCAGTTTAGTTTAGATTGTTCTAGAGATATGAATTTGTGCACGAATAATCCAATTTACAAGGTTCTAATCCAGGATGCAGGAAGTTGTCTTTTACATCTGAGAAACAATAGTACAGTTAATATGGAATAATACTTTGGAAAAGTGTAGAAATATAACTTACTTAGGATAGTGTGCCTTATTCTAGTTCAGTCATGTCTCAACCATGTAGTCATGGAAGTCTGGATCTCATGGGACCTCCGGTGAATTTTCCACATGAATAGAAACATAGGATAATCTCTCTTCTGGAACAAGAGATAGTGCAGCAGCTTTTTTTGTTCCATATCCTGACATTTTCATCTTCTCGATACAGTTTAACTAACCCTATTCCTTGAACCTTTCCTCAAATGCTGTGTGAATAGTGAAAATAACATCCTTGGACTTTTGCGTTTGGAAAAATTTTGAAACGCAGTTGACAGCTGACTTTTCAAAATCGGCTGACACGCAAAATTTTTAAATACATGAAAATATAGGAGCAAACATGGATGATTCACGGTTACCGTTTTCACATGAATTTTCATGAAATGATATGACTTTGTCACTGTTCCAGAAGGGGTAGAAAACTTGTTAGAAACTACTCGAGAGATAGACAATTAACTGCAACAGTTTGTGAGTATATTCAACAAATCTACTACAAATTCTGAAGAACTAGTAAAAAGGAAACAACATTTCCAATTACACTTGTATGCATCACATGATTGTGACGCACAGGCTTTCTGTCGATATTTCACATCAGTCACTCATCCCTCAGTTTTACCCATAAGAGCAAGTGTGAGCAGACGATACGTATTGAAGGTATACCATCAGGAGCAAACTTAGTTGGAGCAAGATATTCTAACAATTGATTGGTGATCAGAGGAGAAAGTGAAGAACCCTACCCAATTACTTGTTTGGACATACCAGCACCAAATGCTTTTCTGAATCTAGTGTTTTGCACATGTAAAATTCTCATGTCTTTGTTCCAACTGTTCATGTTTGAGATCCTTTTACTCAAATATGTGCATTAATTGTAGGGAAATTATATCTTGGGAATAAAAAAAACAATAGGATGTAAGTGACATGTTGGCGTGGCATATTTATATATTTTCTTACTTTAAAAAAATATTATATGTATTACAAACAAGGAAATCAGAAAAGTACGCTAGAAAGAAACACAGGTATAAGATTAAGCGATACAAGCTTAATCTGTCATTTGTAACTTTATATTTATCCGACCTACAGAGATGAATAAATACTGTATCAAAGAAAATTTTATTTACAAAATATTTCGTTGTAAGTTCCAAGACCGTATAATCGAACCTAAGGTAAGAAATCAAGAAAATATGATTGTTCCATAGACAGTGGCGGCCAAATTGGATATGGCAGCCATGTTGGATGAAACTCTCAAGTTGGATGTTTGGGGACTTTTATAATATTATTATACTTGATGAAAGGAAACTATCCTGCAAGTTTCATTAAGCTACTAATTTTTGCTGGGTTTGCCAAATTTTTCCACTACATACTGGACTATTTAATAAGAACGCGAAAATAGTTTCAAGAGGAAATGTTAACTATTAATGAGGTGCAGGACTACCAACGCATGCAAGCTAAACCAAGTTTTTTTTTTTTTTTTAAAAATAATAAAAATCAACTTTCGCCTAATAAGAAAATTAACTCTGTGTCATCGTTTTGATTGGCGTTTGCAAAGCTAGAAGGCATTGGGTGAATCTTCAACAGGTGAATCTTGAAACCCCGATAAATACCCTCTTTTCCCCATTAAAACGGGAGATCTCAAAAACACTTTAACACGCATCCGTGTATTCTTATTGAGGAGTTTATATACAACGTTTCATCGTCTTAATTAACAAGATTTTCAGATACTTAATTTTTTGCATAAATGTTGACCCCTTCGTTTTCCCCTACGATGCGAATTTTAATTAAGATAACATGATAAGGTTTTAGGCTAGGCAATGATCCACTCATGTATAAAAAATTAAAACCCGTAGAGCGGTCTAGGAGTAGTTAGGTGCCAACAAATGTTAGGCAAATAGCTCATTAGTTTCAACTAATTTCCTTTTGCCTCCTCCTTAAAATCTGATTGGCTAGCTTTGTCCTCTTCTTTATGGACGTCCCGGCTAGTTAAATTATTTGATGAACGTGAACTTCAAAATGTTTTTATTAGATGAATATTATGTTAGTCTGTAATATAATACGTCCAGCATGGTTTTGACTAGGCGAGATTTCGTCACGCGAGATTTTGAACCCAGATGAGAGTTTGACTTGTGAAATTTTTTGACGTGAGGTTTTGGGCGGCAATGTTTCAGTCAGACGAGATGATTTTCCGCGAGGTTGAGGTCGTGACGTTTCGTTCTTAAGGGAGAGGCAAAGGATTTAAAATTAGTAAAACCAAGACAGAGTACTTACATTGTCCGTTCAGCAAAAGTTTATACAATAATGTAACTGGGCGATGAGGAGGTGGTAGTGATGAAAAAATTCAATACTGAAGGAAAATGCAAGAGTATAAGAAGACGTAAACATCAGAATTAGCAACGGTAAGTCATAATGGAGAGAAGAGGTAGGAGTACTGCATGACTGTAGGTACTAATAACTGTAAGAGCGGGCTGTTAGACGCCGAATAAGAGACAGGAACATAAATCACATGTGGAGATGAAGATGCTGCAGTGGATGTGTGAAGTGACATGGAAGGACATAATTAAGAATGAAGTAACCGAGGAACAATATAAATGGGCCCATAGATGATCCACGGTTTGTGCAAACATCATGTTTGTGCAAACACTGTGTTTGCGCAAACATTCGGCCATACACGGTTCAACTGTTTGCACAAACTTCAGTTCAATTTTGAGTTTGATCGCGTAAACATGTCCACTGAAGCAGCTTGTTTAGCGATAGTAATTGCTTGTGCTTTGGAAGCGGAAAGACCTGTGAAACCAAAACGGAAGAAGAGGGTGTGGTTCAAGAAACGGTCTAAGTTTAGTCATCAAAATTTACCTAGGTAATATCCGAACTTGAGATAAGTTCGACTGTGGACTATAAAAATTATTTACGAATGGATTCAACTACATGTAGTGAAATATTGGAAAGTTGATTTTATTCCTCACTGACTCTCTATCCGCCTTCTAATCTATTTTCTTCATTTTATCCACCAATTTCTCATACGCCGCATTTTTTAGATTCCTGTTTTTATAATCTTCACTCTTTACCTTCCACAGTTCAGATAAATTTCGATAAAGTTCAATAAATTCTCTCCAGAATTCTTGATTCCTATTCATTGACGCCATAGAGCAAGAAATGAGCGTCTGTATGCTAGGCCTCTTACTCGGAAATAAAGCTCGTGTTTACACAAACATGCCCATACACGGTCCACGTGTTTGCGCAAACATCATGTTCGTGTAAACAATTTTTGAACGAGTTCGATGTGGAAAAAGTTTGCGCAAACAGTTCGTACAGCACATACACGGTCAAATTGTTTGCACAAACAGCCTTGTTTGCACAAACCATGGACCGTGTATGGGCACTATAAGTGACATCAGTAGAGAAAAAACTGCAAGAAAGTAGATTGAGGTAGTTTGGACATGTAAGACGAAGACTTCCAGAATACGTAGCTCATCGAGTGGATGCTATAGAACTAAATGGGAAACTAACTCGAGGCCGTGAAAAGAAGAAATAGGAAAATTGCGTGAAGGACGATATGGTGCAGTGTGGTGTTACAGTGGACACTATAAGACAGAAACAGGTAGAGGACAGTTATCCGAAAAGCCGACCCCAGCTAACTAGGAATGGTTTAAGAGAAGAAGAAGAAGGTGTTGACAGTGGCATAAAACTTCTAAAACTTCAAACCAACAAACAAGTTTCTCTTCATATTTGAAAACACTGTGTAAACGAAATTTCAAGCATATATACGTATTATATTATACTGTATGTAGTGACGTTCACTGAATTTCATCAAGGGTGTATTTAAACAGCCATTTTCATATTAATAATTTTTAAATAATAGTAGTAAAAGCACTTAAGCATTCACTATTATCCATCTACCTTATAGCTGTAATGTACCCTACGTCAATTCTTTTTAAGTAATAATTAACAAGGCTTGGTGTCAAAAGATTAACTATCAAGTTTAGAACTCTCTCCACACTTTTAACAATAAATGCTGGTATTGGCTCCAAGGCAATTCATGAACTCCTTTGAAATAATTTTGAAAATTAAACTAATGTTTTGCGAGACATTTTATGAGTCGTCTAACCTAACAGGCATTTGTCTCGTCTAGCTTTGAGTTCCAGAAATTGTTGCTTGCAATTAACTAGCGTCTTTCAACCATATAACGGTAAACTTAATAACTTGTATTGGCGTCTTCAAACACATTGTTTTCAAGAAGCCAGTTGAAAACAATTTTATCTACTCTGAAGTGGCATGTACAATTTGTGCTACGAAATTCATAATACCTAGGTATAACGCAATTAGTACCCGTAGTCTTTGGTTTTATTTCTGGTGTGAGCTCAGGACTATCCAAACATTGTGAAACATTTACAAAGTTACTTGCATTCATAATTATCGAGCTCTGGTGTATAAACCGTAATGGTATAATCCTAGTTCTATGCCCTATGGCAGATCCGCCATAGGTATACAATGATGTTTCATGTTGCCCGTCATGGTATTTATAAAACTTGAAATGAGTATATTGTATCTTTGACTATAATCCAACATGGTCTACTGGCGCCGACTTATCAAAATTATTGGGGGGGATGCTCTGATCACTTAATTAAATGAGTAATCTACTCCCTTTCTGTTTTTAGAATACACTATATATATATATATTCAGTGGCGGCGATTGGACGTTAAAAGTAGGGGGGGGCAAGATATGATCTGAATATGTGTATATCAATGTTAGTGTTCCTGGTTGTTTCTAACGCTTTGTTTGACGAAAGGTTGTATAACTAATATGATACTATATTTTTCAGTTGAAATACCGTATATCGTGTTTCATATTTAATTAAGTAAATTGACAAGAGTAATTTACTTAATTGCTCATGATTCCTTGCTCATGAACATCTTAAAATTCTGTCTGGAAAATTGTGTGATCAGATTATTTAATAACATATTTGTAAAACATATAAATAGAAAGGATAATATTAATCATACTAATGAATAATGAGGTTTGTTTTGTAGAAGTTATATTGAAACTGAGGATTAATGAACAACTTACATTTTTAATTCCACACTTGCCATTAAATGTATGTTATTACTCTTAGAAAATGAAAGACAGTTGAATTGCAATTAAAACGTAATTCCTGTAGCTGTCTTAACTCCAGGGGAAGACAAATAACCAATACACTCTTACGCAACGACAAATATTATATGGTACCATTTTTTCTATGAACCAGTAATATATGCAAAAACTTTACATTTCCAAATGCAATTATGTACATTAACCATTTTAAATTATGGCTTTTTAAAGGTAAATTATTGAATTTCAGTCAATCACCTACAGCATCTATCCTAGGATCACGTTTTACCTCATTCTCTTCAGAATAGAACAACCATTCAAACGGTTCCATTTACGTTTTCGTATCATGTAGCTAAGGCGGGAAATTTTGAGGGAAATCTGGATTTTTCTGATTTTTTCATACTTTGATTCCCTCTGGACCCCCTTTGTTAACGCACAGATCTCAAAATCAGCTGAAAAATACGAAGGGGTGTACTAAATGCGTATAAAAAATTCAAGCTTCTATCTTGAAAACTAAGTGCGGGAAAATGTTTACCAATGAGCTAAGAACATTCCCACAATGCCCCAGATAACCCGTATGCAAAGACACACTGATTCCTTTACAGTAATATAAAATTTTCCTGACAAGGGACATCACCCAATTGTGCGGCTCCGATTTCAATGAAATTTTTCTAGCTGATCGAGGACATATATGTATTATTTGTGATGACAGAATTTTTTGCCATGGTGCATGTTTTCTAGTTTTTTAATAATTTTTAAGTTGTGATGTGGTTATTAGAGATAACTGCAGAAGTCCCTTACTGATCTTTGTAAACGGAGCGTTAATGAAAGAACAACCATGTAGATACATATAAGGCCTAAGGGGAAGTTGTTTGGTAGGTATGATACGCCATCCGTTTGACGGCAGCCATCTTGAAATCCACCATTTTGAATTAAGGTCAAGTTTTTGAATTAGAAATATGGTAATATGATACATAATTTCAGGTTAGAATTTAATCAGGAAGACAATGGTAAAACTAGTTTTGAGATACACCCATTTGGGTAAAAGTTACAGGCATTTAATTGTTCACTTACTACGTGCCAAAGTCTCTTACCTCCGCTTCTAACCCGCGTATTTATGATAATAAGTGGATAAAAGCTTTGGTAATACATATTATGCCTAGAGGGAAGTGATACCGTAAGGGTATCGTTGACGGCAGCCATCTTGAATTAAAGTGAAGTTTGAAAAATGAAAACCATAGCATGTGACACCTCATTTTAATGGAAATTTTTCCCAAAAAGGCAATGGCATGCTTATTTTTGTTTTATAGTTAACCAGTATGAATTTAGGACTGCTTCTAACGTGCACCAAACGTCCATTATTCGATCTTTCAAATTGGCAACACTCCTAATTTTCACCCCATGTTTTAAGATTCCAACTGGCACTTTGCAATTGTTGCCATGGCTCATGTTTTCTAAATTTATTAATTTTTAAAAAAGTTGCGATTTGTCAGTTCGTGAATAGTGTTGGGATAAGCATCCAGCAATCTTTCTGAATTTTGAAGACTTTCAATGTAATTATTTATTTTAAAGGAGAATATATGAAGAACATATGGACCTATGTGACGTAAAGAAATACAAATGAAATTATAACGAATTGGTGTTATACGAACACGAAATTATCAGGCAATGTAGTCTACATGTTGCGCAAGCGACAAACAATAAAATATTTTTAATAAATACAACTTTAAAAGAACAGCATCAATGATAGAAAATATCAAAGAGGCATAATATGACTGTTCCCAAAACATTGTTTGTACCATGAACATAATCTGGAAACAGGTAACTTGTTTATAAAGAGGTGTAACTTAATTGAGTTCCCGATCAATACTGATTATAAATCTTACATACATGAATGATCGACAACAATCGCTAGAAAACGAATGACTTTTTTGTCTGACTAGCTAAAAAAAATTGCCATAGATAATAAATAAATAAACAAATAAATATACAATAAATAAATAAATAAATAAATAAATAAATAAATAAATAAACAATAAAGAAATAAATATAAAACAAAACAAAAGACCCTTGATTTACACAACAATCATATTTCGTTTTCCTTTACGAAGTGAATTTTCATTTTTTTTCTCGTCTTATCTACTAACCATTACAAGCTACGTCTTCGGTATTACCTGAATGCAAAGTTGGAGTTGTTTCATTGTTCGATTATTCATGTCAGTAAACAAGTTTTTGAAGAGCAGGTATAGGAAATAATTACATGGCAAGTCTTCAAAATTCAGAAAGTTGCTGGATGCTTATCCCAACACTATTCACGAACTGACAAATCGCAACTTTTTTAAAAATTAATAAATTTAGAAAACATGAGCCATGGCAACAATTGCGAAGCGCCAGTTGGAATCTTAAAACATGGGGTGAAAATGAGGAGTGTTGCCAATTTGAAAGATCGAATAATGGACGTTTAGTGCACATTCGAAGCAGTCCTAAATTCATACTGGTTAACTATAGAACAAAAATAAGCATGCCATTGCCTTTTTGGGAAAAAATATATTAAAATGAGGTGTCACATGCTATGGTTTTCATTTTTCAAACTTCACTTTAATTCAGAATGGCGCATTTCAAGATGGCTGCCGTCAACGATACCCTTACGGTATCACTTCCCTCTAGGCATAATATGTATTACCGAAGCTTTTATCCACTTATTATCATTAATACGCGGGTTAGAAGCGGAGGTAAGAGACTTTGGCACGTAGTAAGTGAACAATTAGATGCCTGTAGCTTTTACCCAAATGGGTGTATCTCAAAACTAGTTTTACCATTGTCTTCCTGATTAAATTCTAACCTGAAATTATGTATCATATTACCATATTTATATTTCAAAAACTTGACCTTAATTCAAAATGGTGAATTTCAAGATGGCTTTCGTTAAGGTCATACCTACCATACAACTTCCCCTTAGGCCTTATATGTATCTACATGGTTGTTTTTTCATTAACGCTTCGCTTACAAAGGTTAGTAAGGGACTTCTGCAGTAATTTCTAATAACCACATTACAACTCTTAAAAATTATTTAAAAAATAGAAAACATGCACCATGGCAAAAATTTCTGTCATCACAAATAGCACATATATGTCCTCTATCAGCTAGAAAAATTTCATTGAAATCGGAGCCGGACAATTGGGTGATGTCCCTTGTGAGACATCCCGATTTATACTATGATCATTGTTCGTACATCATTCCCTTCAGAATAGAACATACTTTCAAACGGTACCACTCACGTGTCTCCATTATGTACCTGAGGTGGGAAAATCATGAAAAAATGGATTATTTATTTAAAAAATATTCCTTCTTTGTACTTTTTTGCCCCTCTGTACCCCCTGTTTTAACGCAGAGATCTGAAACAAATCTGAAAAATATTAACGGGTGTACTAAATGTGTGTGCAAAATTTAAATCTTTTAGGTGCAAAAGTAAGCCCGCCAAAAATAATATTTCTACAATAATCCAGATTCCCGCATAAAAAAGGATCTCAGGTAAAAATTCCTTGTGACATCCCTATTTATACTAGGATCATGGTTCGTACATCATTCTTTTTAGAAGAGAACAGTCTTCCAAACGGCACTATTCACATGCCTCCATCATGTATCTGAGGAGGGAAAATCGCGAAAAAAGGATTTGTTAAAAATATATCCTTTTTTTTTTTTTTTTTACCTTTTTGCCCCTCTGGACCCCACTGTTTTATCACAGAAATCTGAAAATAATCTGGAAAATATTAAGGGGTACACTGAATGTGTGTGCAAAATTTCAATCTTCTAAGTGCAAAAGTAAACCCTGCAAAGAGTAATAAAAATATTTTTAGTTATGACGTCATCACACTACGTCTCGACGCAGAAAGGCGTGAAAGTATATGTAACATATTCTACAATGCCCCCAGGCTTGAGGAAAAAAACAAGTAAAAAGCTTGTTTTGGTAATTTTTTAAATCGAATAATGAAAATTCTAGCCAATCACCGAAAAATAGATGATATAATTTAAAGAGTTGAGTGGTCATTTCAAAAAAGTGGGGGGGGGGGAACTGCCCCCTCTTGCCCCCCTAATCGCCGCCCATGAATATACTATTAAGTCCTCCACTGTTTCCTGCCAGGGTTTGCTTAACGATTTGAGGCAGTCGCCTCTAGGCAATTTCAACATAATCTCCTCTTTTGTTTTTCTTCCTCTCTCGGAAGTTTTGTCTTTTTTTATTCCTCAAAAGTTTGAGACTGGGAACGTATTAAGTTTTTTTTTTTTTTTTTTTGCCAGCTTGGCACTTAATCCCGAACGAGATTTTTTATATTATTTTGGTATCTATATCATTCCATTTTTGTTTTAATCATAAGACATAAAATACACACAAATAAAAAATATGGAGCTCACAATATAATTAAGATACGCACAAGCCAAATGGTTTTCCTTCATCTGTTGACTACTTGAAAGTTAGATTACTACCTTAATGTGGAATTTTGTTTTAATTCTTACCGGTTTTATACTGGTTGTTCATCACCTGTTTACTTACTACGATAAAATAATAGTAACTCCACAATTAATTTCTTAATATAGGTCGAAGTTCGCCTCACGCCTTTTACCTTCTTGAGGCACACCGATTGCGTAACACAGGACTAGAGGAAGAGATTTTGAGAATAGCTGAACATTGTACAGATCAATATTGCCTAAACTTCGTGTTGATGACCTCGATTGGTTCAGGATTAACTAAATAATATATATTGGTATAATTGCCATACAACATATAACATATAACTTCACTATTGAAACTCTTCCCAGCAAAAATACTAATAAAATTAATCCTCAGCTTAGTATATAGTAATAAGCTGTATTTTGTTCCTTCCGATTTGTCCTTCCCAAAGCTGATGATATAGTTTTCTTATGTCCCCCAAAGTTGATGGTCTAAATAGAACATTTAAAATGTGTATTTAAAGTTAAATTGATGTTGTACAATTCTGAGTCAACTTTGTTAGCAAAACGAAATAATACATTAAATCTCCTAAGCAAAGTTATTTGAAGGTCTCCCACATCGTTAAGATTGGGTGCTCTGCCCGCACATTATTAACATTGGGGTTCGGGTCCCCCAAGCCCCATGGAGCCAGCGCCTATGCCTACGAATATAGGCATTCGAAGAGTGAACTTGTCTTACATACAAAGAAGTTCGGTCGCTCCTGATTTAGTTTGTCGTACGCCATTTGTCTGGTCGTAGTTCTTCATTAATTATGGCGGCTTTTACATAGGACGAATCGGGCATCTATCCATTGCCTCACGCATGGAAGGACCCTGTCAATCAGACTAGTACTCTTAAGTTTTTTTAAGAAAATGTTTATCGACAACAAATTATGTATGGTTCAATAAAATTCTGAAGCTTAGAAAATCCCGAATAGTCAAACCGATTACAATTCTTCAAGTAGCCCATCTGCAGACACCAACACATTTACCATGAATAAAAATATTATCATGGCTCTTCAATTGAGCTTCTCCGTGGCTAAGCGGTTAACGTACGCGCCTTTGGCGTCGGAGACCCGGGTTCGATACCCGCCGGGAGCTCATGTGGTTCGGATTCCACGTTAATCAGTAGGTCCAAGTCTCAACCTCGCTGCTGAACGAGGCGTTAAACTCAACAACAACATGGCTCTTCAATTCATCCTGTGATATTTCTTTAGATCAATATCCACCTGAGAAATTCTCTGCGACGTCATCAATACACACTTTTTAACTTTGAGGAAGCTTCAAAGATTAGCGAGAACATTCAATTACTGGGAGAATCTGGTATAAGATTAAGAAAGAAGTGTTTGCCATCGATTAAGGGAATTATAACAAAATAATCGTAACTTTGTACAGTGTACACTTCCGTGTTTCTTTATTAATATAGGATTGGCAAAATCTTGGCCCATTACTTTCTCAATTTTTATGATTTGAAGCATGCTTAGACCAGTGTCTCAAACACTGGTTGGTAAACGCAAAACAAAATAGCGAGTACGATAACTGCTTACTAGGGAAAAAGTATTTGTATATTACGATATCGAATTCACTACTATTACCATGATTGTTCCTGATTTTCCTATTTATATTACAGAACTGTTTCCTGTCTACATAGTTAGCGTGGGAAATTTTGTTCCATTCTCTCATGGGAACTATAGGTCAACTTTCATAGGGCATTAGTGCTGAAAAAATGTAAAACTTCAAACCACTAATAAACCTATTTACTTTATAAACAGAATTTCGAATAAATTAATTTTGTCAAAGATGAATTGAAAAGTATAGAGCGACGCAAAGCTTCTTATTATATATATATTCTCAAAACAAATTATATTTACCACAGAGAACTAATGTCAATCTACTGTTCGATAGATGTCCTCGAACTCTTTTCCAAAATCATTTATCTTTGGCAATTTTTATTATTATTGTAACATACATCTTAAGTTGGTTTCGATTTATATTTAACCAGCATAAATGCCTTTGAACCTGACAATTGTTAAGAATTGATGATTTGACTTAATAATTGTTATTACTTAAGTCACTTGAAAATTTTACTATGCTCTTTGTTATTTTCTTCTTTTCATTCTTTCCTTTTCTTCTTTTTCTTTCTTTCTTTTTTTCATGAAAACGAGGCTTAGTATACAGAATACGAATACACAGACATAGTCTTCAATATCTTCCTTTGCCCTGTTTTTAGAGCCTATTTTAGAAGTTTGGGAGACGGAGTTATACTACGTGTCTGTACTTTCAAAAATGTTTGGGAAAAATCAATACCCGCGCCATCTCTTGCCCAAAGTTTTACCTACGTACTCACTAAGGTACACTACACAAAATACTAGACTGCGTGTGTTAGATGTTTCCATTGATTTTTTAGCTTCTTTTCGGGGTGGGCGTGCCCCCGTTATCTCTCGCTCGGGTCGGTCGGCCGCTCGATGAAAGTATCTTTTTCTCTCTTTCCGTGAGCGACAAAATTTTAACATTCCCCGCCAAAATCGATCGCAGCGCCACTCAGCGGAGCAAAGTGAGAAGCTAAACAAGTCATGCGGTGTGATGTGTTTTCCTAAACTATCACGGTGAGGCGCTAGTGATCGGAGTGGCGCCAAGTGGTGCGTTTCGGAGACTTGGCTGTAATGAGTTTCCCTGCGGGCCTCGGGGCCGATTCACTCAGCCATGTGTCTTGCTTCTTGGTGAGCTGAGCCAGTGATTTGGTAGTGCAGGTTGGAGTAAGAACCGCGCGTATCTCGGTGACCGATTAAAGTGGATTTTTAAAGCGATTTTTTTAATATCTCGAGTGTGGAGTTAAAAAGAAAAAAAAGTGTGCTAAAAACGTGTTATAGTCCCTTTTGTTTACTTATATCATTTCCTCTGTGACATAAATAAATAAATAAAAATAATTTAAAGAAAACACAGGTTGATAAAGTTTACACTTTCTTATGGGGGGAAAAGGGGACAAAACCCAATGGTGAATACGGAGTTATCACCTCCCTCCTCGCCCCCAAATGAATCAGTGTGAAACAGTTATCAGTTATTAGATACCAGTGAGTTTCCGAATTATTTTTGGATTCCGTCAGCCGCCTAATGCAAGTGACGTGCGCGGGAAGTTCCCTTTAATCATGGAAGTGACGATGATTTGAAAATATAAAAATAAGATTTTTCTGTGTACATTTGGATAAAAATTACACAGCAGATAATCGAAGAAAACCACGGTTCAACCACGAACTAATTTGTCTGTCAGAATGAAGATCACTGCAATGGGAATTTTGGATATTTTTCTATTGTTATACCTCACTTCGCAAGGTGTAGCAGCAGCATCAGGTAGGTGTTGCTAATTTTGATGATTTTGTTCGTACGTTTTTCGGCTTGTTCTTGGTTAGAGAAGTTGTGTCTGTTATTTATATCTCTTTCTTAGCCTTTGCTAATAACGTTCCTTTTATTATTGTTTTAATTTCTAGTTTCTTTTAAAGAGAATGAAGTGAACAATGCAGTGTGTTAAGATTTGAAACCATGATCGTGATTCCATGCAACGATCTTGTACGATTGTTTTGTCAGATTTCGTGGTTGCACGATGAGCATTTCGTGACCTGGTGGTCAGGGATTTTTGTTATTACCAAATGAGAAAGGAAGAAAAAAAAAGTACTTCTTAACCTTACGGTTTAGGTATCCTTTTTATTTTCAATCTCCACCCCAATAGCAAATGTTCCTAAAAATAAATCTTAAAAGAATTGAAGAAAAAAAAAATATTGTTCATCTTATACGATTTGTTATAGGTTTCGCTGTTTTCTCCAATATTTACATTTGATTATACATTTTGTGTACGACGGATTCAGTCAGTGGGCGTGTTCGCATAGGTACAGATTCTCTTAGAAGCAAGGATTGGCCGTCAACATTTTGTTTCTCGAAAGGACATTCAATAGTTCCGGCCGCTGTTAGTCCTGAGTTCGATTTCCTTGCGTGACAGATGATTAAATATTCTCTCAATCAAATTCACTCAAAACGCAAATGGTTGTTCTTGATTATCCTTACAAACTTTGTACTTAACTGAAGGTAAACTTTTCACTGCGAAGTTAATCCATCACCCAGCACTGTGATGGAAATTGATATTTAATTATTTCAGTTCTGTAAAGAACCAAATTGGTATTTCAGAAAAAAACATTTGTTTTTATGTCGTCAAGTCGTATAATTAATTGCCTTGTCCTCACGTCCTGCATTTTAAAAGAAGACAACTTAGAAAGAAGTAAACTTCTATATTTACAAAAATTTGAACGTGTCAGAGCTACAGAGGAAGCTTTACTAAATTTTTTGTGGATGTAAGTGGTATTTTTTTTTCAGTTAAACAGTGGCGTCACCAAAAATTCAGTTTTGGAGCGAAGGGCTTCGTTTTGAGTTCTGTTTGTGTGTATTATGTGCGGGTCTTCATTCCATATTTTACTTAATGTAATTAGTGATTCGAGTTCTAACTATCTAACTTAATAGTCTATGAAACCCGGAGGTTCAATACCGCGTTCACAAAAGCTCTCCGCTGATTTCTGTCAGCCAACTTGATCCAGTTTCTACTTGGTATTCCTATTTCTGCGAAATTCATCTTAATCTTCTATCATCTGCACTTAAGTCTTCCTAATGGTCGTTTTCCGATTGGATTTACAGTTAAAATTTTCAAAGCGTTCTCGCTTTCTTTCATTCCGGGTGCATGACCTATCCACGTGAGCCTCCTAGACTTGATGACCTCAACTATGTCAAGTTCGTGATTTATTATTGTCACAATATTAGAAATAAACATTCTTTGCTATGTAGGGTTAAGGTCACGTCTGTCATTACTTATACCAGGGGCGGATCCAGAAGAGGAAACTTTCTTACTTTGTATAGCCCTATAAGTAAAACCCATCCCAGAGTTTGGAACTCTTAAAAGTAGCTCTATCAGTAACCACCCCCCTTCCCCGAGAAGTCCGTCCTGGATCCACCCCTGACTTATGTTGATTCTACTGAAAAAACATATTAGCACTTTCAACTTCCCATTCTGTTCGTATAAATGTGTTTATTCAATATTACTGTTGATTTTGAGGGGTTTCAGAGATACTTGTGGGTTCTTACACTTTTTTAAGAAGGGGTGGCAGCATCACTGATTTAGTACAGTATAACTAATTATCCGAACTCCCGCTATGTATCGCCAGGTACATAATATATATAATTAGAAAATAAAATGAATTGCAAACTGTTTATTCGTTGGTGGAAACCCTTTAGATTCCTATTTACGAGTAACCAGTTGTTAAATTTTATATGTAATTTGAATTTTTTGTATTTAAATATATAATATTTAATAACAAAGTAGTAAATGTTGTCTTGATTTCAATATATTGGCCTAGTTTTTATTAAACAAAAGCAAATTTAGATATTATTTCGTCTCTAAACATATTTATTTCTTTAATGATTTTCTCAACTATCCAGATTTCTGCATAGACTAAAGGAGACGCTGGTGATGATAATGAATGAGACAGTGAAATAAAGAAAATTGGTGCAAACGGAAGAACTCTGTTAAACCCATCCGTCCACTATAAAGCATAATTGGCGCGAGGTGGTATTGAACCAGGTACCCCACGCATCAGAGGTGAACTTTTCATCACTGTCCGGATAATTGGAGTTTCATTATATCATTAATGTCCAACTAGCTGTAATACTCAAATTTGTTTCCTATGGTTATAGCAACGTAACGTTCCTTTTTATCTCTTTGCCGAGGGAGACCTGGATTCGATTCCCGGCGGGAACTCATGTAATGTGGTTCGGATTCCACGTTAATCAGTAGGTCCCGTTTCATATAGCATCGCTGCTGAAAGGGACGTTAAGCTCAAAATCAACTCAATTCAACGCCCCTTTTATCGTCGAGGCTATATCAGACGTAAGCCTACAATTTAAAGTGGAATCCAAACCACCGTAGTGCGTTCAATGCTTAGTATCGGACTCGGAACTGTGTGCACCAAAGACGCACATGCTTACCACTAGATCAGAGAGAAGGGTTAATACTCAAACTATAAACATGTGTGTTCTTTCTCTTATTTGAATCACATGTAAAATCCATACTTCAAGGTATTTCAGTCCATAGGTTTCTGAAGTGTTCTTGATAAATGGACAATACATTAGCTGCTATTATAATTATTTATGCCGTTGACTTGACTTAATTTGAATCTGAATCCTTTGCTTTATGGCATTAGTTAAATAGACAAATACTGTGTGCTCAGCGGAAATCGAACCTTGGACTCATGCATCAAAGACAGGTATGTAGATAGTTACTGTGAGTTGGTACCAGAAATACTATTTTAGAAAGAGACGATGATAATTTTCTTAATTCTTAACGCCTGATGCCAGTAATTACTGTAAATCAATGGTTTGATCAGTGACTGACAGAAAAGATACGGGGCCGCGCGCGCCCTCTTGAACAAAAAATGTATCTTCTCGAGACAAGTTGACAAAAGTATTTTTCCTGTCAATATATTATATCTGTAATCTGCTGTCACTATATTGTTACTACAAACTAGTGAATATTTCCATGTAGTTTTTGGTAAGGGCGGTCCCGAGTTCGATTCCCGGTGAGTAAACTCGGTCGAAAGAATGTAAAAGCTTTTTCAGGTCAGCCATCCTGAGTGAGGTTTCCTGAGTTTTTCTCATTCACACCAGGCAAATGCCGGGATGGTACCTAACATAGGTCCCAGGCAGCTTCCTTCCTTCTCTTTCCTCGGATAGTGTGAATCCCGTCGTCGAAGGGCGTCATCCCTCACGTGTGACAAGCCATAGATACCGAAAGCCCAGAAATCTAATTTCTAAATCTCCTTAATAATTACCATGTATAGGGGATAATATTCCGTGCCCCCTCCACCTCTTCCAGCCTTTCGCCCAAAAATGAAGAATTATAAACCTCCCGAAACCAAAAGTCTAACTTGCTAAGAGATTATAAGAATTCTTGAAAGTGTTTTTCTGTGATGATGCGTTCCGTCATCTCCGCCATTATAGTGAATAAACGAAGCCTTGCCAGTCTGATGAGACATATATTTTTAAGAAAATAAAAGCAAGAGACTTCAAACCGAGCTAAACAGAAATTTTACATAAGCTGTAGAATGGAAGCTATAAGAGAGTTACGAAAAAAAACATGCAACTTTTCTCCCGTTACCTAATTTCAAAATTTCCGTCGTTTCTGTTGCAGCAGGAGAGCATGTAGCTAAAAACATTCACACTAAATAAAGACATCAAAAGTTATAAAGAAAGGACCAAACAAATGGATTAATTACTGTTATAGACATATCAAATTTTGGTGATAGTGGAACTTAAGAGCTCATATCCAAAATTGAAATTAGCAAAATACACACACACACACACACCTATGTATATATGTGTGTGTGTATGTATACGTATATATTAGGGATGGCTTATCCCGGAATTTTTACTTTGCGGAATCCGAAAAGTAAAATCGAAAAAATCCGGATTTCGGAAAAGTTTTGGATTTTTTCTGAATTCCGGAATTTCTCTAATCCGGAAAGTGAAATTTCCGGTTCCGAGAAATAAATTTTACGGAATATGGATTTCGCAAAATAAATATTTCGGAATAAGTTCCGCAAAATTTTGGCCACCCCTAGTATATAAATATATAATATGTAGTCTACGAATGTATGGCTGGCTGGATGGATGGATGGAAAATATCGAAAATACCACCATCAGGAAAGTTCTGGGTTTATCCCTAACCGATATCTTTACTGTTTATAGAATACTTAAGAAGAATATTTGTAGCCTGATCTCAGTGATGCTGTTATCCAGAAGATTAAGATATCTTTGTTTAGTATAACGGGGAAAAATAACAACAGTGGAATCTAAGGTATTCTTGACTAATATTACAGACCGAACCTGGTATCTCAGAAAGGGAAGTGAGCGCGCCACTGATAAGTAATCTGCTTGACTTTAAGATATTAGTTAAGGACTGGTACAGGATTAGGAACTGACAGCATAGTTGAGATGTATGATGGAATCATAATATTACTAAGTTAATTTGTTTCGCCTTTTAAGCTTTGGGAGAAAGGATTCATGATCTAATTGTGTGTTAGCCATTCAAAAGACTAAGAAATATCAGGCTTTGTTACAGAACTACTATGTTGGTTCGGGGGTGCGGTGGCTCAGTGGTAGAGCGTTCACCTCTGGTGTTTGGGGTCCCTGGTTCGACCCCAGCTCGCGCCGTGTGGACTTTGTGGTGGACAAACACCGTGCTCGTGGGTTTTCTCAGGGTTCTCCCGTTTCATCCCACTTTCTTTATTCCGCCATTTCATTCATTTCTCATCATCACTGTCTCCTTTGGCCTAACCGACATATCCTTGGGACGTTAAAGATTTCATTTTTACTATGTTGGTTTGAGAGCTACGTGTGAAAGTCTTGTTATTCCATACGGTTACTTCGTAGGATGTGTTTTCTGCTGGTCGCAGCCCAACTCCACATACTTTAATCTTGACAGGCTAAAATTGGAATTAGTTTTGTTCTATAGTGTAAATGAAACTAGTAATGCGAACAATGACGATTTTTATACTTATGAAGACTAAAAGGAAAGCTACAATCCCCTCCACTACACGAAAATGGACACTCAGTTGTCCTTTACAGCTGCAAATAGCCTTGATTCTACGAATGTTTTGAAAACGAAATTCGTAGTTTAACATCTCACTATTATATTCTTTAGGCTAAGAGAGATAAATGATCGATAAAAATGAATGATTATTATGGAATTTGTTAGAAACAAGGAATCTGATGGTGAGCATTCCCTACCACTAATGAGGCGCTGTTCCATTTGTCGTAATGTTCTTTCTACCGAAGCCATTTTCTTAAACTGATAAGTAATGTGTAGTTTAATGCCACAAACCTAACAATTTTCTAAAACTAAGTACGCATACTTGCTTTTGACCCAAGAAAGGAAGGTAACTTCCTCTTGGTTATAGAGTTACCATACCTGACTTAGACGCGAAATATCCGAGTTCAATTCATTATGGAGTTAGTGTGGTTCGGATACATCTGAAGCTGCAGTTGTCCGTCCTGTATTGTCGTATCGCTAAAAGAGGTCATCAAGCACCAAATAAACCAAAAATAAATAAATTTAATGCTCGAAAAATGTGTATCACTGAGATGCACTCTTGTAATGTTTAGAAATCTCTACAACCTAAGTGTAGAAAAATGCATGCTAAATCTTACGAGTAGAAAACCCGATAATTTGTTTCTGCAAGTTCATAGATAATAGTTGAAGTATATATATATATATGTATACATATGATTCTGCCCCCTTTCTTTCATGGTTAAGAGGAAACATATATTGGTTTCACCTTTCACACTTTAAGCGATAATTTTACTCCAGGAAAGAAATCAAGTTCTTGCTTGTATAAGAAGCTTGTGTTCTGCTGTTAGCTTTCTTACTTTTGTCATTTCGAACAAATGATGGAAGAAAGGTTGGTGTGAGAGAGAATATTTAAAATTTATGTGAATTAATGATATAAGTGATATATTTTCCTGACTTTAATATATCTTAAATTTAGGGTGCACTAAAACAACAAATTTTGTCAGAGAAATTATAAAAACATTAATGGAAATTTTGATATTGATGTTATTACTAGAAGTCCAATCGGAAAACGACCATTAGGGAGACCTAGGCGCAGATGGGAGGACATATTAAGATGAATCTCGCAGAAATAGGGATACAAAGTAGAAACTGGATTCAATTGGCTAAGAATAGAAGCAAATGGAGAGCTTTTGTGAGCGCGACATTGAACCTCCGGGGTCCGTAGGCCATAGAGTGAGTGGGTGAGTTAGTTATTATTACGGGTAATTAGGTTAGTTTTGAATTCGTTCTGAAATATACGGACAGAACAAGTTGCTCTGGCCTTTGTTGGAAATACTATTTCGTAATATCTACTCTTGATTTAATTATGTCTTCATTATGTATGTCTTGGGATAAATGCAAGATCTTTTAAACTAGGAAATGAAGATCTTATCAAATGATTAATTCGTTTTAGCAAAGCAAAAGCAAATTTTCAATAAACTATTGAAACTTGGAAGAAGAAGGAGCAGCAATGTTGTTTCTCATGATAATTTTTCTCACTCACTCTTGATCTTCAGGAAAGATGGAATAAAATATCTACTTGCTTTCTCGGGTTACTCGTTGTAGATTAAGTAAATATATCGATTCAAGTAATTAAGAGTCGTAAATAATTTAATAATGAACTTGAAGAGAATGAAACAAGTAGTGGTGGACTAGGGAGTGTAATGAATCAAAATAACCGTTGTAAAATCATTCACCCGTAACACTATGGATTACGCATAAACAGGTCTGTATTTCATTATTCATTGGAGTACATGTATGTATTATAAATGTCATAATCACTGGTTTGCAAAGCAGAGCACACACTAAGGCGACATGAGATGGATTAGAATGGACAATTGCTCTGAGAGAAATTTGCTTTGATTTCCTAAATTTGATAATTTCTACACGTTTAATAGTCATTTTGTTTATCAGAACTAATCAATTATATTTCAATACCATTTATGTATATTAATGTTTTTTTCTGGAAAAGAGTAGTTAGTTTACTTTGTCAATTTGTTATTCATTCTCACATGCAGCAACGCAACTACGCTGATTGTCACCCGGGCCAAAAACTCGCCTTAGCCCCCTCCCCCTTCTGACCAACCTAACCAAAAGGCTCCCCGACAACCTCTGATATTGGTATCACTCAGTAATACTTTTATTCCGTTTGTTCTTCAAGTGGTAAAGCTTGATTTCAAAATTGCAATACGTAATTTAATTTTTAGTACAAGATAAAACACCAAACTAATTAGGATTTGATGGAAAATAATCTGAGAGTAGTATGCTTGACATATTTGTATAAACTTATCATGATAACTGCAAATCAGAATGTTTTTGAAATCATATCGGGATGTGCATATGTGTAGAATAAATCAAGTCTGTTGCTTTAGAATAGAATATTTAATTATGACAGAGTCAAGTTGTTGTCTCGAGCATTATACTCGGACAGTTTGCAAATCTTTTAAATCGATGTAAGTTAAATGAAAACACAAGAAGCTGGAACTAAAATTTAACTTTGCGGTCTGTCTTGGCTGCAAAGGTTTTTACAATGTCCTCAAATGATAGCTTTGAAGCTAACTTATGCTCTTTGGATCTGATCCTAAGGTTGGTGAGTCGTTATTGTCCTGTTAAAATTTTGAGATATTTTTTATGATCATTAATTTGCTAAAACTTCATGCCTTGCCTTGTAGTGAAAATAAATATTTGGCCTATTTTGTGCCCCACCAATCAAACGCCCGGATCACAAGCCCTGTTTGCCCTCCACCTCTTAGTTACGTCACTGCTCACAGGTGCTAATAAGAGTGTTGCTTAAAATGAGTACAAGAACCTATATTCTTGAAATGAAAATTATTTATTATTTTTCAAATTAATGTAGAATATGGTTTTAGATTTTAGATTTCGCATTTAGCTAGTACACGTAAGTTTCTGAACTTATCACAGTGACGGACCCAGGGGGAACGGCGATCGGGGCGATTGCCCCCCAGAAGAAAAAAAATATTTTATATATATAAATAAAACCCTCCCAGAGTTTGAAACTGTTAAAAGTAGTTCTGAGTAGCGGTATGACTACACACCGCCCCCCCCTTAGAAGTTGGTCCTGGATCCGCCCCTGACTTATCGTAACTCTTTCTTACTTTGTCCTTGTGTTGCCTTTCTGATATTGAATTACTAGTGCTTGCACTGCTAAAGGAAAACGTACGGCAACACAGATCGCGAAAGACACAGGAAGAAGGTACAAAGACTTACAGCCACCATTGTGTGTAAGGTCGTAATTCCAGTCAACAAAATACAAGAAGTCTGACTTTTCTCTCCGGATTTCCCACGTTTCTTGTGTTCTTTTTTTCTCTTACATGTCGTCATCCTTTTCCATTTCTTTCGGTTTCCATTGTCATTTGTGTTTCAAGTACAATTCTAGCCATGGAAATTGCGAATGAGTACTGCTGAGAGCCGAGCAGTGTTAAAAATGTACTTTTTATGTTGTTATTGGCATGTTGTATTCGCAGCATTTTTTGTTGCGATCATCAACCTCTATTCACATTGTCCATCTGTCGTGTTTAAATGACGAACCATTCATGTTCGTGCTACATAAAACAAATCTTGTAACACGTGTAGCTTTTTAATTTGTCCATACTTTTTGTATTGTTAATGTAATTGGGAGAGCAATGAAGGTGAACGATGAGTCTAGCTTCTGTCTCTTGAACTCCATGTTATTGTAGAAGTCCACTCATGGTTCCTTCGTCGTCCATTTTTGGAATTGAGGTTATTAGGAATATGGTTGACCTCGAGATAAAATGATACAATTTTCCTAACGAGATACGAGACGAAAGAGCTCTTCGAGTAGAAACAAATACATTTTCTGAGACGAGGCATCTCTCATGCTATTTCATTTGGAGTCGAGACAGCCTCATCTCTTTGACTCGTAGCCAATCCTTAATTTGGAAGTCGTATTTTCAATTTGACTTAGAATCCGACTCAGGTGAGAGTTCACCAGGGATCGAATTAAGTTTCGAGTTCCAAAGACGAGATTGTTTACAATTTAGTCATCTAAGAGCTTCCTTTTCACTAATTGTTCATAGCCTTTTGTCCGCTAGTTAAATATTGGTTTTGCAATTTTTAGTCCACTAGAAAAATTTTCTTTGAAGCCTCCAATATAGAGGTGTGGATTTTGATTCCATTTCTTTTCTGAGATCACACACCGAGTGACACAAATATTAATTATGGTGTCAAGCAACTTCACAGATGTAAACCATATTCACGAAGAAATTAAATGTCGTCAAAAAGCGAGGAATTCGTGTTATTATTTAGTTCAGAATCTTTTGCCTTCGCGAATTTTGTCGAGGAATTTGGATGTTAAAATATATAAAATGATAATCACGCCTGTTGTTTTGTAGGATTGCGAAACATTCAGTGGGAAGAACTCTATGCGTACTCTGAGGAAAGAACTCTGCGTACTATGAGGGAAGAACTCTCTGCGTACGCTGAGGGAAGAACTCTCTGCCTACTCTGAGGGAAGAATTCTCTGAGTACTCTGAGGGAAGAACTCTCTGCCTACTCTGAGGGAAGAATTCTCTGCGTACTTTGAGGGAAGAACTCTGCCTACTCTGAGGGAAGAACTATCTGCGTAATCTGAGGGAAGAACTCTGCCTACTCTGAGGAAAGAACTATCTGCGTAATCTGAGGGAAGAACTATCTGCGTACTCTGAGGGAAGAACTATCGGCGTACTCTGAAGGAAGAACTCTCTGCGTACTCTGAGGGAAGAACGTATTTGAGAACAAGATTTTGAGACGAATATTCGGATCCAAGAGGAAAGGGAATGGGGAATGGCGGAAACTTTATAACGAGGAACTACATGATTTATAGCGTTTATCAAACATTGTTAGGGTCATCAGATCTAGAAGGGTCAGGTGGCAGGTCATGTAGCCAGAATGGAAGAAAGTAGGAACGCTTTTGAAGTTTTAACTGGAAGTCCAATCGGAAAACACCCATTAGGAAGACTAGAGGCGTATGGGGGGAGAATATTAACCCTAGGAACGCCAAGATATTTTGGCTCACATTAAAAGCTAATGGGTATGGGCCTTAGAGGCCTTCCCTTTAGTGTTACTAGGGTTAAGATGAATCTCGCAGAAATAGGAATACAAAGTAGAAATTGATTCAGTTAGCTAAGGATAGAAGTCAGTGGAGAACTTTTATGAACGCGATATTGAACCTCCTGGTTCCATAGGCTATATAGGGTTGGTTAGTTAGTTAACCAACTTCTTTCATAGAACCGAAACACTTATTTGTAACGTGGTTGTGCACTTACATTTTTGGAAAAATAAACTCATCAAAGCTAAATCATTTATGTGTGCGTTTAATTGCATAATCCACGTACTTATGTTATTTATCATAAAATTGAAGTACAAATTTTGAAAGTGGAAGATAATATCTTAGGAACTGTCGACAAAATCTTTCTTCGTATTTCTGATGTGACAGGAGAAATCCATAATCATGATTTGCGTTTTAAAAAAAATGGAATGGAAAGGAGGTCCGAATTGAATGGCCTGTAAGATCCCCAGTTCTAACAGTTTTCTGATGACTGGCTTAGAGAATATTTTAAGAAGAGTTACACACGATAAGCGAAAGGTATTGGTAAACATTCTACATCTAAATAAACGCAACGAAAAACAGAAAATTGCAGTATATAGATACGTAGATACTTACATACATAATAAACTAATAGTTTATTGTAATGATTTGAAAATAATACAGAATGTGAAGAATAATTGATTATAAATAACAGCTTCCCCTGCTTAAAAATCACGCTACGCTGCTGGTAACTAGTAAAATGGTAATTGAAGTTTTGTTGAATTTTAAGAAATTTATGCTTCTCTTGTACCTGTGTTTTGAGTAGGCGCTTAAATTAGGTTCATGTAATAAATTCGAGTTTCCGTTAACATATACTGTATTCGCTCGAACATAAGCCGCATCCTAATATTTTAAGGATAACCCGAATGTAAGCCGGTGTAAGAAAAGAAAATACCAGTGCTTCAGGAAAACTTAATCAGGTAGGTACGTATTTCACTTTATCCTAGGCTTGATAATGCTATCTTCTCTGCACGATCGTTCATATTTGTGACAAACAAGTAGATCCACATGAGTGCCAATGAATGCCGGTAAAAGTTGAGCATAACTAACAGTTGTAGTGGAAAATCAGAGTGCGTTATCAAGAATGCCGACAGTTCCGACAATTCTTTGTTGGATAACATTACGGTATCTATAGTGCTATTGCTGCTTATCGTTATTTCAAAATGAGAAATCAGCATACGGTATGACGAAATGTTATATTTATTGAAAAATCTCGGATATAAGACGCTTCCTAATATTTCACAATTGAAATTTGGATAAAATGTGCGGCTTATATCCAATACGAACTTTTAACCAACTGAAATAAAGAGTTAAATGTAAAAGATCTATTTATTCTTGATGTTAGAGTAGAGTTAAAACAAGTTTTCCCTAAATTAACAATAGTTTACTTTCGTTTACTTTTCTGAATCTAGATATAATTTCAAATGAATAGTTACGATGTTTCCGTTCGAAGAAATAATGTTTTTTATGTGTAATCACAAATAAGCTTGCAACGATAACGCTCCATGTATATTTAATTTTGGGGCAACTTGGACAATAGTCCGGTACCTTATGAGAAGAAATCTTGTGGCCAGACTTGTTTAAACTTGTTTTATATATGCTGTTAAAGATATAATAAGCGAGGAAACCGTAAGTGAATGAAGTGTATCTTTAATTTCTGCAAAATAAATATTACGGAAGTACAAAAGTTTAACAAAAATAATTTAGTTTATTGAAATAATTATCGTGATAAGTTCTGGTGATTACTAAAGGAATTTTAACCGAACTGGGAAACAATATTTAATTATATATGTGTGCTACAAGCTTATGAATATAACAAGAAGTATTATCAGTGAGTGACCCTTGTAACAAAAAGAGCAGCGATTGATATAGATATTTGGCGCATATCATAATCTTCTGGAGGATATTTTGGATCTCCGAAGAGGACTTTGCCGAGTGTGCTATCCTCTGAATTAACAACCGGTTTGGATTTCAGGTAACATTTAGTTAATTTTTTCTCATCATTCAGTATATTTTCAGTGTTATAGATTGCGTAGCCATCTGGATCAGTACACGTAATATATATATATATATATATATATATATATATATATATATATATATATATATATATATATATATATATATTTCTTCACAGACATACTTATGGAAAAGTACATAATATAAATAACATTGTAATGTTGGATAGAACAGACATTGATGTTGTTTAAAATTACACACATTCTACCTTGATAACGAGAAAATTCAAAGTGAAACCCTTGAGGCACACCGTGGGACAATTCTCATAATTATGGTTGAGAACAATTCAGCGGCTTTATTTTCTCTCTTTTTACTTCATCACCTTACGACCTGTGCTTTTCTTCTGGAACTGTTGCTCATACTTCTCTTCTGTGTGTTTATTTGTTGCAACCCACATGATTTGATACCGGTGCATTTGGTCCCTCCCTCCGCTTCTCAAAGTTTCTGGGAGCGAAAGTGTTTGGATGTATATATTTAGATTCGTGGCATTTCTATTTATACATGGTACACGCGAGATTTCGTTTCTTTCCGGACTTTTTTGTTGCCGTTGTTTTCAAGTGTGTAAGGATCTCGTCTTTCCTTAAAAGTCTGTCGAAGAAAGATTTGACAATAGACATGCGAACTTGAAGTTTGCGTCATAGTGGGAAGAGAAGGAGGGGTAGTAGTATTCCCTATTTTTTTTAAATTTTATTCTTGCGCCGTGTTGGATCATTACCAGCGTCATTAGAGACAATATGAGGATTGTATAAATTAAACTTTCTTCTTTTAAATTTTTGTCTTATCTAGCTCACCTACATATTAATTTGTAGGTTGGAATGACTAATCATGTTATGTATTAATTTTTCATCTTACAGTTGTAACCTACACGGCCGGGCTTGGGCGGGCCAACTCGGCTATTTCTTTGGGTCGGGCTTCAGCGGACTGACATTGCTTTCTTTCCAGGTCGGACCGGGCTCGGGCCGACGAACCGCAGTAACTGACTTTCATTAAATAATAATTAGAATATAGCCAAACATTGTGGTCTGTGAGAACAAGTGGATTGAAAGGTGTTACAAACAATGCAATATTTACGGTTGATGTTGCTTAGCGGCGTCTTGCTTACCGAGCTGGGACGGCCTCGGGTCAAAAATTTTTAAAACTTATCGGGTCGGGTCAGGCTCGGGTCAAGAATTTTAAAAACTTTTCGGGCCCAGCCAATCCCGGGCTTTAAAAAAACTCCGAAACTTTCCGGGACGATCTGGGTTGAACCTAGGTCGGGCTGGATTGGGTTTGGGTCGAAACATTCGGCCCGTGCAGGTCTTTATCTTGTAATTCTGTTCTAGAGTGCAAGATCGAAAATACGGAGAAATAAGAAAAATAATGATGTAATAAATGGAAGATAAAATGAAGAAGCCCCAGAAATACCTGTACATATAGAGGAACTGAGAGGGCTATGCAGTAGCAGTGCACGTACCAACTCTGTTTCGTGTTGCATTCTTATTGTGATCTTCGAAACTTCTATTTTTATGAGAACAATGCATGATTTCTCTTATTAATTGTAACGAATCTTTGGTGTACATTTTATTTCACTCATACGTTTCTTTTTTGGTGTTAGAATGTTGACAAACAGCAGAGCAATAATGACAGAAACCACTATTCCGCAACACATCCTTTATGTTCCTTTACATTTTCAGTAATTGTTTTCCGAGAATTTGTAGAACATTAGTTCATTATATACAAGAAACCATCAAATTCCTCATTAGCCTACACAGAAAGTAGTTTTCTTTTCTTTTTCTTTCTTTTAGAAATGGAAACTTACCAATTCATTTGTAAAGAAAAAAATGGTATTCTATGACACTCTCAATTTCTCTGCTGTTGACTAAGTACAAATCTGAAATGTGATGGCCAATATTCTGAGGACCAAAGGTATGCGCAAGAAAATATTTCATATGCAGACTAAGCCGGTTAAGGGTTATCTTGTACTCTAGTGCAGATCAGGTAAATTCTAGGGATGGCCAGAACCGGTTCCTGTTGGAACCGGTTTTCGGGTCTGAACGGATCCGGTTCTAGAAGATCCGGTTCCGGAACCGGTTTTTCGGATCTAGGTCTGGAACCGGTTTTTCGGATCCAGGTCTGGAATCGGTTCTTGGGAGCCAGGTCTAGAACCGGTTCTTCGGATCCAGATCTGGAACCGGTTCTCAAGATCCAGTTCTGGAACCGGGTTTTCGGATTCAGGTCTGGAACCGAAACTTTGTGACGATTCCTACGCTAAACCCGAGCTGCTGGAAGACTGTGAACAGTGTGCTAGATGAAATGGTGGAAGCGACAGGCAGGCGCCCAGGCGGCGGCCGCTTGTCTCATTTGGCTAAATAAACTGGGTAACTCAATGGTTAAACAGGCAAACTGGCCAACTCATTTGGCTAAATACCCACTGGTGGACCAAAATTAAAACAAAAAAAAAAAAAAACACTGGTGGCCCAAAAATTTTCTCTGGGGGCACAAGAGAGTCTGGGCAGGGAGGGCACAAGCGCATGGTCCTCTTTGCAGTGTTTTGAAGGTGAAATTTGTGCCTCCTTTACGGGTCTTTGGGGGTTTCGGATCCAGGTGTGGAACCGGGTTTTCAGATCCAGATCTGGAACCGGTTCCTAAGATCCGGTTCTGGAACCGGGTTTTTGGATCCAAGTCTGGAACCGATTCTGAAAACCGGATCTCCGAGAACCGGTTCCGCCGGAACCGGAACTTTGTGGCCATCCCTAGTAAATTCTGTAGATCGTATGAAATATGAAGATAATTCAGAAAATGAAGACCGATAAGTTATGCAAAACACAATATTTATTTAAAAAAAAAAAAAAAAGTTCTCTTACATACTTGAAGCTTCCCTCACTTCTCTACATAAGCTCCACCTTCATTCAAACATTTGTAGTATCTGTTCACGAGTATCAGGATTTCCATGTATGTTCTTCTGCCGCCAATTCATGAATCCATGTGGTCACTACCTTCAAACAAAAGACCGCTCGAGCATAAATGCAGATTGTTATTGTGAGACACTAAGAAAACTATAGCGAGTCATCTGAAAAAGACGACAAATGGTTTCTGTAGGAATTGTGCTTCTTCACGACAGTGCCTGAACTCATACTGCTTCTGCAACTTAAGAATTGCTAAATCAGTTCGGATGAGAAATTTATGATCATTCCCCCTATAGTCCGTGTCTTGCTCCGAAGGATTTCCACCTTTTCCCAAAGCTGAAAGTGTGTTTCTAGGCGGTAAACATTTTGAAAGTGTTGAAGAATTGTAGAATGCAGTGACCACCTGGCTTAATATGGGAATTCTGAAGCTCGTGAACGGATACTACAAATATTTCAGTAAATGGGGTCCTTATGTAGAGAAGTGAGGGAAGCTTCAGGCATGTAGGAGAACTGTGTTTCCAATAAATATTTTTTTTATTTTTTGTACAACTAAACTTTTTTTTTTTGGTAGATGGCCCTCGTACTGTCGTTGTGATATATTAAAAAGCAAAAATAAGCATAAAGAAAAAAGAGAGGGGTAAAACTTGTTCTGTCCAATGTCATACATATGACAAATCGAGTTACTCTTTCTGATAGTAAGTAGGATTACATACATGACTAGATTTGTCTCTAGAAGTAACTTTTCTATTGAAAGAATTGTTTTGTCTCGTTTTGCATTTCGTCACAAAAATTGTCTTGTCTCATCTTGCGGGTAACCCTGATTGTAATAAATGGCTTCCTAATTCTACATCCCGAAAATTGACAAAGATGTTTTTGTTTGTCAGAAGCCAGCCATTGTGCGTTTCAGCTGTTGAATAGTGAACAAATTGATGACAACAATCATGGTGCACAATGTGATTTTCTGTCCTATAGCCTTAACCAAATTTCACCAATTATCTAGAGTCTAAACACAAATTCGACGTTCCGACTTCTTTTCTCCAACGTTTGGAAGTTTTTGCCGGTCATTTCAATGATTTTGTTTAACGACAGTAGTGTGAAACACTTGAGGTTTATGGTAGACACTTGTAAATGCTATAAACTAAATAACTTGCATAATCATATTTCCCCTTTGTGCAGAATTCCCTCATTACTAAATGGTGTGCCCACACGTCTTTGGCGCGGGAAACCGGGATTCGATTCCCGGCGGGAGCTTGTGTGGGTCGGATCCTACGTTAAGCTGTTGGTCCAAGTCTCATATAGCCTCTGTGCTGAACGGGACGGTGAACTCAAAACCAGTCCAAAATCTTTACTTGGGCAGAGCGACTCAAGAGAACGAAGTGGGTATCTGGTTTATGGCGCTACCTTGACATCCGAAAGAATATAGCTTTACAGTGTGTACTTGGAACAGTTGATCGTCGAAATTAAATGTGATGTAATTGTTTCTAAAAGAAGTGAATTGTAGTGTTCCTCGAGGGAGGGAAGCTTTTCCAGTCCTGAAATTTTTGTAGGATAGACGTGTACATATATAATCTATGTTTGTAGAAAGACTGCTTCCGAGGGGCCGCGGTGGCTCAGTGGTAGAGCGTTCACTTCTGGTGCCTGGGGTCCTTAGTTTGATCCCAGCTTGCGCCAAGTGAGCTTTATGGTGGAAAAACACCGTGTGCGTGGGTTCTCTTGGGGTTCTCCCGTTTTCTCCCACTTTCTTCGTCCACCATTTCATTTCTTTCTCATCATCATCTCCATCTCCTTCAGCCTAGCCGGGATAAGTGAGGGACGTAAAACTCAGAGATTTCATTTTTTTGACTGCTTCCGACCAAGATCTGCACGTCCTTTGCTTAACAAATCTAGTCTCTTTCGTGGTTCGTTTCTCTGAAACTGAAATGTTAATAAAATAAACTTTTCGGTAGTGAAATTAATATCTATCGGAAAATGTAGTGAACCGCAGAAAGCATTTTAAGTGTCTACTTGTCACATGTATAATTTTTTTTCATCCATCTTCAGTCTGGAACTATTACTTAAATAATTTATACTTTTCTAACCAGAGTTTAAAATTAAAATAAGTCGTAATCGTTTCAATAACTTATCTTCAGCAGACGTTAAGTTATTGAATCTATTATGACTTATTTTAATTTTAATATATAAGTATATACTATGGTAATTAAAGCATGATAATTTTCTATGGAGTCAAGCATTGTACTTTCTGGTATATATGGAAATGGTACCATATTCTGCAGATAAATATTTTTCGTTTAGCGTTCGCAATGAGAGAACAATGCAAATAATAGCTTAAATTACGTACAACAAAATTTTGTATGCACATGTGGTTCGCTGAGAGTTATGTAGTTCATAATATGAGAGCATAGAGCAGTGTTCTAGTACGCAAAATAATATTTTTGGTGTTTTGTTACTGCACTGAAGAGACAAACAATATGATATCATTGAAATTTTTCTCTTTAATAACCTCACATTGCCAGAGGATGGAAGTTTCCAGAGTAAATTACATTTCCTTTGTAAATTTAGCGTCCTTTTCACAAAAAGTGAACCACACAAGAGTGAACATTTTCTGTCTATTTATTACAGAATGTGTTTGTTTCTTTGTTGTGGTAAGTTCGTTTCCAGAAGCATTTTTGATACTCAGACAACAAATCACTATTCGATTTGCGAAACAGCGAGAATACCACAGTTTTTTGTGCTTCCAGGGCTGCAAAATTTCATGAATGAACACTAAATGCAGTTACTTAGAACACAACGATATTTCTAGATTACAGATGATATTTTTTTTTAAATAAATGCTTTGTCCTTTTACTTTAGTTAAATTTGTTGCAGTTTGGAAAAAAAATAAGTGCGATGTTCACTGATGTGATAATTGAAACTCTATATTCTTTATGCCATATATCCACTGACAGTCGTCAAAAAGAAACTCTTTGAAACAACATTATATATTAGTTGTAAATAATAATAATAATAATAATAATAATAATAATAATAATAATAATAATAATAATAATAATAATAAGCTATAATTAAAGTATAAAAAATACTTTTGCTGTTGAAAGCAGATTTCTTCGCTGGTTCATATGATACCTACCCAGTGGCGTATTTAGAGGGGGGCTTCCGGGCTTAAGCCCTCTCCCCCGAAATCTTACTTACTATAGTAAATTATATGAAATATCTTGCAGAATTTTCACATTTTCAGGCAAAGCCCCCCGAAAGTTAGCAAAGCCCCCCTCGAAACAAAATCGTAAATACGCCACTGTACCTACCTAATCCGTAGTATTTAATATATAAAATATTTTATGCTATTCTGTAATAGTTAAAACTTCGTGTTTACATTGACATTTTAAATCCTGCTTCAACAATAAAGTAATAATGTAAGTAGCATCAGGGCCGGCTCGTCCATATAGACAACCTAGGCGGCTGCCTAGAGCGGAAATATTTAGGGGCGGAATGACAAGTTTTTTTTTTTTTTTTGTGCAATTTATCAACATTAGTTAAAATGTACGTGTGTCAGCGCCCTACATTTAAGAACAGGAAGTTAATGAAAAGTGGGATCACAGAAGATCGATTACTGCTCACTACCTTTATAGAGCAGAGGAACATCTATCTGGTCATAGTACGTTTCCGTGTTCCCATTGTTCATTCTATGGTTAAAGAAGATCTGCATGAACTGAATATCCAGACTCCGGATGCTCACTGAAATGTCACTGATCTAAAGTTTCTATATAAGGTAGTCAATGGAAGCTTAAGGTCTGAAGCCATACTTCAAAAATTATCTTTTCACATTCCTACCCGTGTAGCATCAAATACCATGGGCGCCGAAGAAAATTTTCTAGGGGCTCATCTCCCTTGTTGCTATATTAAGTTTTTTTTATTTGTATTTAGAAAATCTTAAGAAGTTTAAGTTGTTTTCGTGAGCCATGGGAGGCTGGCAGCCTGCTCGCATCTTCGGGCGCCCATGTCAAATACCCATCTCTTCCACCTTTCGCGCCCTAGACTGTCGTTTATTCAAGGGTCCTTTTTCACAGAGCACAAATTCATATAATCAGATAACAAGTGACGTGGATATTTTTTGAGCTACTCATCTTTTGATAGAATAATTACACAAATTCAAAATAATTAAAAATGAACAAAGAAACTTCATTTTTGCTTTGTCTTTTTACGATTATTTTCATTTTTTCTATTGTTAATGCATATTTATTATGCTTCCCTGTGTAAATGACACTCGTTATGCCATATCAAAGTATCAGAGTATCTGTTGAAGTAAATAAATGAAATAAAAAATAGACCTGACGGGTCTTAGGAAAGAGTTTGCAAGTATGAAAGCAAAAAAGTACCGTTAAGGTTATAAATGCTGTTGCTCAATTTATCTCAAACAGTGAGTGAGAGACTTAAGTAAATATTAAAATGTATTATCCCAACATCACGAATTTTATGTTTTTTTTTTTTTTTTTTTTTTTTACATTGGTGCAAACAGAACTGATTTTTCAGTGATATTTGTAGAATGTAGATAAAGCTACTCCAATCAAAAATTATATGTAAGTATAAACCTTCTATTACTAGTTTAGACTAAATTGTTCAAAACACAAATCTGTTTATAGTATACCTCTTAACTTTTGATTTTCTTAAGAGGCAAAAACTAAATTTTTGGACACATTGTACGTTTTCCATGGAACCTTTTCAGAAAGAATTACAACTATCTTTTGTTTCATATTTACAATGGACATTGACATCGTTTACATTGCAATAAAACTTTAATTTTCTGTTGCCTTGTGGTTATATTAGTAAAATTTCATTCCAAATGCCACAGCAATATTTTTTTAATAATTGGCTTATAGATTACTTATTAATACTATAGAGAGAGGCATTAGGAGTAAGTTTTATTTTATTTAATGCTTAAACAAATGGTAACAATGTAATGGTGTAGTAAAAATATCAGGGTGACGTGGATTCACTTTGGTTTGGGTATGGGGAAGGAGATCATGGGACGCAGACATGTTTTTTGCCTAGGGTATAAAATATCCTAGAGCCACCCCTGAGTAGCATGGTGCTGTTAATTTTTTCAATACTTGTCACATTGCAGTTACATTAATGTTCTTTTATGATAAAAACGAATTCTAACAAAAGCTGTATTAATATCCACATGACTGGTATCTAATATTACGCTCTTGATGTAAAGATACTTCAAATTATAGCGGAATCTTTTAACAATGCATAATATTACGTTACGGTTTGGGTCAGTCAAGTATCGCATTTCACCTGCTTAAATTGAAACTTCCCACCGTTAAAAAACTTGATCGTGTTGAGGAAGTACTAGCCATCACGTAACTCCCTATCTCGACATATAAAACCATAACGCTTTAAGTTTCCTCGTGTCCAATATATGACAATGCATGTGTGTATGTGAATTTAGATGGCGTAAGTTTTTTCTTTTGTTTCTTAATTGCCATTGGACCGCTTTTACTTGCAAGGTGCCAACCTAACGTAGTGTTTACCATTGCACGCAATGTTGATACGCTTCACGTTCATGAATACGTTTAGCAGCACATGACAACATAAAAATGTTCTGGGTTTTCATAAATGTTTTCTAATATATAAGCGATGTGATAAAATAGTAAATGTTACTGGCAGTTGTCTATATTTTTGTTATCTTGCATCGAGGTTATAGTACTACTTAATAATTTCAGCTGATGACCCGTGCATTTCTTACAAACTTCCTTCGTGCAATCCTCTTCGGTGAGATCAGCTAAAAACAGGGCCGGAGCCAAAAGTTTAATTTAGGAAGCTGTTCGATTTTTTGCCACTTTTAAAAGTTAATATGTAAATTACTATTTATTATTTTTTGATCAAAAGAACCAATATATTTCAATCAAAAATTTTCTTGTAAGGCTTATATCTGGGAAAACTACATATAGTGTAGCCAAACCCAAACTATCGCTTAACAGTAGCATTCAGTATGATGTGCTTATTCCATTAAAAAAAAAAAAAAAATACGAAACCACGATTTAGGGGCCGATTTTGCGGACCCTGGTCCAAAAACTATTGGGCAACAAAAATTTTCTTGTAATCTTTATATCTGTATAGCCATATAGTATAGCCAAACCCAAACTATCACTTAACTCAGCATGATGTGCTTATTCCCTAAAAAATTACGAAAACTAAATTTAGAGGTCGTTCAAAAATTTTGTGACTCAAAAACTTATTATTGCCCAGAGTTCCTAAACCTTTGATCGTTTTTTAATCATTCCTATATATCTTGTTATACGTATGTAGTTCTTTCTTACTTTGCAAAAGGAACAAAAGTAATTGTATTACCATTGATAAGTGGTATTTTTAAGGTACTGTCTAAGGAATAGATTGTACACAATAGTAGATTGTACATTTTCTAAAAATGTAGTTTCTTGTATTGTAAAAGCTAAAATCTTACTGTTAGTAACTTATCTGGTGCATATAATATACCGGTTTTTGTATTTTAAAAAAATATACGCCCAGTATCTATAGTAACAAAAATAAAACAAGAAATTTCTATTTATCGTAAAGTATCATTTTATACTTTTCTTGGGGACTCGCAGCTCCATGGATCTTCCTTTTCCACATCCATGGCTAAAGGAATCGAAATAATAATAATAATAATAATAATAATAATAATAATAATAATAATAATAAACTATACATTGCAAAATCCCTAACGTGAATATTAATAACAAAGCTCTATAGTGATAAGAAAATATACTAAAGAAAAGTTAACAAAGAAGGCGAACTATAGTCAACTGTAAATACAGTGAAACCTCTACTAACGGACACCTCTATAAAGCGGACACCTCCCTTAACGGACATATTTTGTAATCCCCAAACACTGGAATAGGAAAAAAAAAAACATATTGGCAAACCTCTCTAAAGCGGACACTGTCTAGTACGGACATGGACAGTCTTTTCTGTCTCTTATAGGTATTATTTACCTCCGTATTACGGACACTTTCTCTAGAAATAAGTTGAAAATGTAGTAAAAATACATTTTTAGTAATTCATACATGTGTCACCAAGGAAACATTGTGACAACATTTTCCCTCCTCAACTGTCTGCTCAGCAACCCAAACGAAGCGTCTCTGTTTAACAACACTCTTATGTCCTTTGCCTGCATCCCACTCCCATCCAAGCTGTTTTAGGCACAAAAGTGATTGACAGTTGCTCGCCGTTAGGGATGACACGTTATGCTACTGTCTCGCTGGAATCTCTAACCAACCAGAAGACAAGTTTAGTATTTTTTGCCCTCAGGTATATATATTGTCTCAAAAAGGACACTTCAGGACTGCAATTACCGTACAAATTAAAGCGCCATACTGAAAACAAAGGAAGTACTGATAAGTGTAAAGTGCAGAGAACTATAACATGTTATTTTCATGTTGTGCCTCGAACATAGAGTATTGGATGACAGAGGATAATGCATGTAATATTCGTAAATACGTGATTCATGCAAAAATATTTTTTCTACTTGTATATTACCTTGCTCACTAATTTACATAAAATACTGAAACCTCTTGAAGGCGGACACCTCTCTATAGTGGACAAGTTTTGAATCCCCATGGCTGTCCGCTTTAGAGAGGTTTCACTGTAATAGGGTAATAGCCAGAGATGCAAATGCAATTCTAAAATTAAGGGGACAGCTATATTATCGGACTGGACAACAAGCAAACTTCCGTGGGTGGCCGACTTAAATAATAGTGTTTCATGCAGAACAAGCAAAAATCAAACAAAATCAGGATCACCACTAATAACCACAGATATTCTTTCTTCTTTCGAGCAAACACTTCAGCTTACTAAGGGGAGGACATCCCTTTGCGCCCTTCCTCATTTCTACCTCCTGGTTGCTTAATGGTTCTCTCTTACAACATTGGTGCACGTTCTATAGAAATTAAAATTAATACACATGCGCTGTGACCAGCACTAAATACAAATAATAATAATACTAAAATTAAGAAAATAAAAGAAGAGAAAGGAAAATAGTAAAATGTACCTAATATTAGGATTAGTGTAAAAATGTCAGAGTAGACCGGCTAGTGACCCTTCCCTAACTTCTAAATAGTATTGTCCACAAGACGAGATAGGGTTTTCTTGACAAGATACGAGATGTGAAAGCAGTATTCCAATAAAAAATGGTACGCTTTTCAGGACGAGACTGACCCAAATCTAGTTTCGTGGGCAAAAGTACTTCTAAACTTATTGGAGAAAAGCGATGAAGTTTTGTACGAATGTAATATCAAGAGTAAGTAGTCTGGCATACTCTGGTATACTACCAGATTAGCAGCAGTATCAAATCCAACGAAGTGTTTTTTAAGCATTACATCAGATTATTACATGTTTCAAATCTACTCGTCAAACGAAAACCTACAATATCACATTCATTATTTAGTGTTCCGAACCAAGGATGCTCCAACATTCCAAACATCCAAACCTTTGGCGCCTCTAATACAGTAATGACGCAAAGTAAAACGTCATCTGAAGTGCTTCTCAGATACTATGACCATATTTAGTATTTGAAATAAATAGGAAAACGTTACAAAGGATTGAAAATTTAACGAGCGGTTTCGGTGGGGACACTCAATCGAAAACGTGTATAAAGCTTTTTCAGGTTAGCCATCATGAGAGAAATTTTCCTGGATTTTCCTCATTCATACCAGGCAAATGCCGAGATGGTACCTAACATGCAGATACCAGAGTGCTTCCTTTTCCTGGGATAGTGTGATCGCCGAGGGATGTCTTCCTTCATATATGATGGGCTAACATGGCCATAGATGCCGAAAGTTCAGAAATCTCATTCCTGATTCCAACTTACTTGAAAATTTCATTTTCTTTTAAATGTCTTTCTTTCGAAAAAGCGCTTAAATGAGTTTCTGATCTAATGATGTATATGGTATCATGGTATCCAGTGAACGAAAAAAAATAGAATGGTGTTCACTGCAATTTTATATTTGAAACCGTTATGGAAATGGGAAAAAACAGGAATATAGGTTGCTATACTGCTAAAAATAACGTATTTGTGGGAAATGTTTACTGTTGCTTTCCTTTGTGTATAATATTATAAGTAATTGTTTTCGATTGTTGAAATTACAACAAATTTATGCAGTTATATAATGAGAATCATATGCAAGAATTCTCGATTTTAAATTATAAAATGGTATTCATGATTATTTATAACACATTCATCAATTTAAACAAGAAAATTGACATGTTTCTCGTTTAATTGATAATATCGAAATTTCGGATACCTTAAATTTCGTTTCTTTATTATATTTATGTATTTTTTTTATCGTTTAATGAATAATGAACATCAGGATTAAAAGTGGATCTGAAAAGGTAGGGGGATGCATGACGTCACGCCGTCCCCATGCTTATCTTTGACCATTATATTTTTTTGGGGACGTGGGGGATGTCATAAATACATTTTGGAAATGGGGTAACGGCGTCTCCGTGTTCCTCCTCACTTTTACCCCTGATGAGCACAAATTATAATTATTAATGTATTTCGTAATTATTCAATATAACAATCTGAGAAGGTTAACATAAATAATCCCTCAGTTCAAATTATATTGTATTTTAGTATTCACCCCCATTGAACTTTAGTAAAAAGTAGGGATGGCCACAAAGTTCCGGTTCCACGAGGAACCGGTTCTCGGAGATCCGGTTTTCAGAACCGGTTCTGTAACCGGTTCCAGACCTGGATCCGAAAACCCGGTTCCAGAACCGGATCTTAGGAACCGGTTCCAAACATGGATCCGAAAACCCGGTTCCAGAACCGGATCTTAGGAACCGGTTCCAGATTGGATCTGAAAACCCGGTTCCAGACCTGGATCCGAAAGCCCCCAAAGACCCGTAAACGAGGTACAAAGTTCACTTTCAAAACACTGCAAAACGGACCATGCGCTTGTGCCCTCCCCGCACAGACCCACTTGTGCCCCTAGAAAAAAAATGGTCCACCAGTGGGTGTTTAGCCAAATGACTTGGCCAGTTTGCCTGTTTAGCCAAGAAGTTTGTCAGTTACCCAGTTTATTTAGCCAAATGAGACAAGCGGCCGCTGCCTGGGCGCCTGCCTGTCGCTTCCACCATTTCATCTAGCACACTGTTCACAGCCTGCCAGCAGCTCGAGTTTAGCGTAGGGATGGTCACAAATTTTCGGTTCCAGCGGAACCGTTTCCGCGAGGAACCCGTTCTTGGAAATCTGGTTTTCAGAACCGGTTCCAGACCTGGATCCGAAAAACCGGTTCCGGAACCGGATCCGTTCAGACCCGAAAACCGGTTCCACCAGGAACCGGTTCTGGCCATCCTAGTAAAAAGATGTCCAAAAATTATTGCAAAATATAATTAAAAGATGAACGTAAATGTTTTTTTTCCTACATATAAGGTCAGCCGAACTGTATCTTCTAACATTGATGGTATCTCAGCAATTGGCTGTTGCTAGACGTGTCTAGACTTCTCTGGGATGATTCGCGTGTCTGTGTCTTACTTACGTAGCGTCATAATTACGGTGAGTGAACAGGAAATCTCTGTTGTAGTTCCACAGCATATTATTTTATTTTATGATTCTCAAGGGTGCATATTATAAAGCTTTTGCTGATTAATTACTTGTTCTAAACGAAAACTTATTCAATCAAATTGTTTAGAGCAAACATTTGGGGCTTTATACAGAGTCGTTTTGACGTATGATTAGCGTCATGCTAAAGGCCTTCTGCAGGAAACATGTTAGTCGCTCTTTAGTATGGCACTAATCACACGTCAGGAAGACTCTGCATAAGGACTTTGATGTTTAGTGTTTATCAAAGGATTGCCAACCGTCCGGTATTTTACCGGACAGTTCGGTTTTTGACCTAGTACGGTGTGACCTTAAAACCGGACCTTAAAATCCGGTAATTTTTTCCTTTTTCTAGTCCTATTCTGTTCTGTTCAGACTGTTTTTCTTTAATTCCGTGAAAAGTAGATTTAGCTGAATCTGGATTCTAAAATGAACCGCATTTGAAAACCAGCTGATCACGGTCATAGCGCAATTCCATTCCGTAATTAATTTGTTATTCCGTCACAGTGATGTTTCCGTTTGCAAGTTGATATCGACCTGTCGTGCGCGGAATTTGCTGAAGAGTTTAAGGCCAGAAAAGTTATTGAACTTACCAAAACTGCTAAAGGTCAACAAAAGTGCATTTTCACATGCGCAGCTCGAACTGCTTCATCCTCAGCTACATAAACCTTCCAATTAAATAATACATCCAGACCCAGTAAAAGTATGTATGCATTATGAGACATTACCAACCCGAGCAAAGCTGGTAAGACTTATTTTTCAAACACATTTTGTGCATGTTATAATTATATTGCCAATTATATTTGCTTTTCTGTTTTATGTACAATATATTATTGATTGTGCCAACTCAACCAAAACTGGAATACTTCAGTTTAATAAATTCTTCAAAAGTAACTAAGGTTATAAAATTCGAACTCCGAATCGCTTAAATTTATGTGAAGTATCTACTCTCACGTTGCTCACGGTGTCACAATCTTAGAGTATATGTACTCCAGGAGGGTGTCCGGTATTTAAATTTTCAAAAGTTGGCAACCCTAGTTCATCACATTACCTTACTGTTCACCACAAAGAGACAATTTCACATGAAAATCTTTCTGAATTCTCTTTAAGTATTGATATGATAATACTGTAGGGAAGTACAGTGGAGTTCCGGTAATCCGAACAGGTCCAGAAGGAACTTTTTGTGGCGAAAATACGCAGTTTTAGGAAATTAATAACTAAAACAATGAAAATGGGTGAATGTTTTCGCAGAAAAGAAAGTGAACTTTTGTTAAATACAGTGTATAGGCCTTAAGCTACATTATGCTGTCATGCGAGTGGCGCCACTCAGGATCCCCAAGACCCAAAAAATTCAAAGCACAAAAGATCGCAGGGAAGGTGCTTGCCTCAATATTCTGGGGCAAGGATGGTGTTTTTCTCTCAGACTACCTTCCAAAGGGCCAAATCATAACTGCAGTGTATTACTTCAGTCTGTTGGCTAAGGTAAAGGACGCTATTAAAGAAAAACGCCGGGAAAATTTGACACGAGGTGTCTTGTTCTTGCAGGACAATGCTCCCGTCCACAACGCTGGCAGAACAATGGATTTTCTGAGGGATGTAGGGTATCAGTATATTGACCACCCACCTTACTCGACAGATCTTGCTCCTTCTGATTATTATCTGTTTCCAAAACTCAAAACAGCACTGAAAGGACAGAAATTTCACAGTGATGAAGAGGTGATAACAGCTGCGGAACAGTTTTTTTGCAGACCTTGAGAAATATTTTTTTGGGAGGGGTTGGAGAAGTTGCAGCATCGAAGTGCCAAGTGTGTTGACCTTCGAGGGGACTATGTTGAATAGCCTCACACTTTCATGCCTGCAGCTCAAGTCCTTCTGGGTCGGACCGAGAAATTATTAACCCACCCCCCTATCTATGTTATATATGATGTTACTGGCTTAAGTGGCTTGAGAGAAATAATTACCCAATTTGCTCTCTTCAAAGTTAGCACCAAATTATGTAGGTTAATGAATAAGAAATTCCCTTTACCCCAGACGAAACTGACACGTGAGGTTTTAAGCTGTAAAGTTGCGCTTGTATGTAATGTTGCGAATAATGGACTCTGATATCATATTTGTTTTCAAACTAATGAGCAAGTAGATACATGCTAATGAGAACACAGAGCTGAGTTAATTTGCTGTATATTCTTCTTGCGTGTCAGTTGTCTTTAGATTCCAAACATCAAAGGTATGACTCAGTCCTCAACTGTAATATCACATTACGTCTAATGGTGTAATATTATCATTGTGGTCAGATATCTTTCGAAGGAGTGGTTTCCAGTCACATAGATTCTTAATCTGTGGAAAACTATTCTACGGGCTCTTATGTAATACAAAAAGCTAATAAGTATTCGTGAAAATTGTACACCCAATTATAATTGATAAGACTTAACATCAAATTTTGCAATGAAGTACCGTAATATAAATATCGTAAAGCAAAAATACTGTTTACTGCTACAGTTTCAAACGTCCCATGATTATATCCTTTAGGCTAAGGGAAGCGAATGATTAGGGCAAATGAATGATGGCGAAATATTTGGTTTTATGAGGATGTGACAGGCAACGGGAATACCCCGAGAAAACCTACGGACATGATGTACACCATAAACTTACTTGGCCAGGAATTGAATCACCTACCCCACACACCAAAGGTAAGCTACAATCTCAATAAATGAAACGAGTCACTGCACCAAACTTTCTCGCGCCCTTTTCTGAAATTAAATCCTGTAGTTCTTCAGTTATTAGTGCAGTAATTGTTTTTAGTGAATATAGTTCCGATACATTTTGAACAAAGTTGGTACATTCTTTGCTTTCAAGATCAGAAAATACACGGATAGGATGCAAAGTAGTCTAATTTGATTTTACGTTCTACTCACTGCCAATGTTAGAGAGATTACCTCTGGTGCTTGGAGTTCCTAGTTCGGTCTCTGGTCAGGCAAGTTTGTGGTGAACATCATCATGTTTGTGGGTTTTCTTATGGTACTCCCGTTTCCTCCCACAGTCTCATTCCACCAAGTCTTCATCATCATTTACTTGACTTAATCATCCGTCTGCCCTAGCCCAAAGGGGGTAATTGTGCGACTTTAAACTGAAGGATTTAATTTCGTTTTGTTTTAATATATGTCTCGAATGGATGTCTCTGTTTCCAAGATTGTAGTCTCAAGCATGAAGTTTCTTGGTTACCTCATGGTAAAAATAATTTTTAAAAAACTATGATTAAAATATTTTAAAGTATTTCTTTGTTGTTAATGAGGAAGCATATAAATTAAACTGGGGATGTTTAATACGTAATATTTCTAATTGTTAAATTTGTTTTTTATTGACCATGCTTGTAAACACTCTGCAATGGCCAAGGTAGATTTCACATCAAAAAGATTTGTCAAGACATACTTCTTGTTCTTTCTTTCCATAATGGATTCGTAATGAAGAAATGGCATGTTAACGTGATCTATACATACGGCGGGTTATGTTATTTACCTATACAAACCACAATGCAACAGATATTGTAATATCAAATACCCACCGACCAGTTCTAGAAACTTAGGATTCGAGCAACTGTTTTTTGTTAGAGGTAATCAATAACAGAAGTGGTAAGTAGTAAAACAGAAGTATGTATTGTCTGAAGAAAATAATTTTCCTGCAAAGGAATCACGCAGACTCCATCCTGGATTCATTGTATATCTATCCCATGTTTTTCTGCAGTAAATCTACAAAATTTAGGTATTTTGTGGGATTTGGTAGTTCTAGTTCTAACATCTACCGAAGATAATTTATCCTATGGTCGAAGTAACAGATATGCCTACAAATACTGGATTGATACCTAGAAATACTGGAGAGGGAGGCAATTTTGCCCACGCATACAAATTTCAAGTTTTTGCATGATAAAATATTTCCTAACTTTTGTTATTACATTGTTCGTTTGAATATAACGCTCATTTTTGTTAATTGTGTAATATAATTACTTTTATCTAAAAAAAAAATATCTGATGCAAGCAATTTTGACCTCTTTTTAGTACTAGGTGTAATTCATCCTTGTTTTGTCAAAATTTCTTTTTAGTCCAAAACCTACATTGCTATTTTTAATTGTTACTTTTGTCTTTTATTTAAACGTTGCAGCTTAGAAAAGAACAAGAGCCCAAGAGAAAAATCACGGACCACAGTTGCTAGGAAGTTTAGATTGATAGAATATAGAATTTTGATCCTCCCCTCTGTGTGAGCATTACAATCAGAGTTCAGTAATAGGAATGTTTATTTGTATTTTAAGCAAAAGTAGTTATAGATACATATATATTGAGATGATTTGTGTAGGTAGAGCCAATAATAGATCAGAAAGTGTATATTATGCGATTTGCAGATTGATAGTTCTACGAAGAAACATGGATGATTAATGCAAGAAGATATGCGTATGAATAGACTCTTACAGTATATAAGCATGTATATGCTTTCTTTGACTAACTAACTGATTCATTCTAGCTTAGCTATATTGAATAACTTACACTAAAATACAAATTGCTGAGCATAACAACGTTTATTATAAAATAATAAATGTGTAACAGTTTCGCCAACTAACTGAACATATTGGCTTCATCAAACACTGAACATATTGGCTTCATGACAGTGTCTGATGAAGCCGATATGTTCAGTTAGTTGGCGAAACTGTCACACATTTACTATTTTATAATAAACGTTGTTTTGCTAAGCAATTTTTATTTTAGTGTAAGTTGTTTGACTAGTATTACTACGACTTTACATGGAAATTATATACTACTATACATATTTCATTCCTCCGATCTTTTTCCCTCTTGTTGCATGCGAAGTTCTCTTACCTACACCAAATCAATACACAACAATAACAAGCTATGAATGATGAATTAGCCAGGCGAATGGGAACAAAAGTTTATTATAGCATGTTCTACAATCTCGAGATACTTTCCGGAATGAGTATGTTATGTGATAAATTTTATATGAAGTGGTCATGTGTATACTCTTGTCAATAGGAGCCAGCTTTAGTGCTGCTTGTTGTATTCGATCGTTCGTCTACTTTTGTTGGAAACCATATAATACACTCCAATATGTTGTTCACATGACGTCACTCCCTATCATACTTCGCTACTATTACAGGCTGAATTTCTATGCGTTTCACTTTCTTTATTTCGAAATGGTGATGTCCATTTAACGTATATACAGTAATGTTTGTCCCTTTGACAAACCGGTTGCATACGAAGAGTTGGAAATCAGTATCAGTTAGATTAAGTATAATTGATATTGTTATTCATTTGACTTTTTAATATATAAAGTAATATTTCATTCAGATCCGGCCAGTAGTTACTAAGAAATAAAATACCACATACAAGCCAAACCGACCCTGCCGTTGGCAGAACCGGGCCACCAAATGCAGTGATCGTTATTCCGTAGACGATTGGCTACTTAGTCACCAAATTTCGTTAATATCTAGCTAGTAGTTACGGAGATATAAAGTGCCACTTAAAGCTGAAGCGAGCCAACTGTTCCTGGCTGAGCCAGATCACAAATATAGCAGGGTTCCTACTGGTCAGAGAAGTCAGGGAAAACTGAGGGAAAGTGGTGCAGGTAAGGGAAGCTCAGAAAAAAGACTGGAAATCAGGAAAAGTCAGGGAAATTTTTTAAAATATATTTTTTCTAACATTAATTGTACACCAATTTCAGCTAAGCCAATCATTGTAATACCTATTTATGGGAGGTATAGCTTAGGTCACGAATCTCTGCCGCGGTTGACGGCAAAAAAGAATTAGAATCGCGGCAGAGATTCGTGAGCTAAGCTTTAAGTGAAATGTACGTATGAGCAATTGCTTACTATTTGTCTCCATAGAATAAATGTTCTCATAGATATAAATATTCACCGTTATTTATTCCTTATTTCCTCTGGTGCTTGGGGCCCCGGGTTCGATCCCAGCCCCCGCCAAGTGAACTTTGTGGTGGACAAACACCGTGCTCGTGGGTTTTCTCGGGGTTCTCCCGTTTCCTCCCACTTTCTTCATTCCACCATTTCACTCATCTCTCATCATCACCGTCTCCTTTAGCCTAACCGGCATATCCGTGGGACGTAAAACTTAAAGATTTCATTTCATTTTCATTTCATTTATTCCTTATTTATATGCCAACATCATCCAATACCTGTCATGAAAGTCAGGGAATTTCCTGCCAAAGGTCAAGGAAAGTCAGGGGGAGGTCAGGGAAAGAGATTTCTTCGGATCAGTAGGAACCCTGTATAGTGACCTTCATTCCTTAGACAATGTGCTAGTGGCTTACCAGTTTTCATTCAGATCCGACCAGTAGTGACTGAAAAACAAAGTATCATGTACACACACACACAGACACACAAACTTACTAACTTACTTACTTACTTACTTACTTATACACACCTGGAGTGAAACTATAAGCCCCCGATTGCTTACGCTGGAAGCGTATAAAACATCAGAAGGATAATAGATATCGTAAGCGATCTCAGAATGTATCCAATCTTAGTCAAACTTGACCTGGAAGTGGACTCCGACTTGTATAGTACGCATGTGAAATATTTTCCTTGATAACTCTTTGGTGAAATGTGCTGAATAGTAATGTATTAAAGTTGGAGTGAGGATAGTCAAATTTTTGCCAGAAACTTCACTAACTACTATTTAGAACAAGAATTTGGGAGAAATGAAATACCAAACCAGTTAAACGTTAATTTGAGTTTAAATCTTAACATACTAAACGTTAAATTAATATAATATGTTTTTAGAATAAAGATTTAGTACTATTTATGCATTAATTACAAATTTGGAGCAAAGCGGCCGACCTTTATTGGTTATTCATAGAATTATTTAGTGCATCAACTGTTTTCGTGAACGAACACGACATGCAAGTAATTGAATTTGGCATATCAGCGAAAAGCATAATGACTGAAAAATTGTGCTTACAGAAGAAAGTGAAAAGGGCTTCGCCCTATTTTTAATGCTGTAAATTCTATTTTCCATTGTTTACAATGAGGATGCGCTTGCCAAATGCTTTTTCAAGGTTAAGTCTATAGACATCCTGTTTTTCGGTGATTATTTCTCAATAGTATGTCCGATCTGAATACGGCACACCTTTCGACACTCAGCACGCGCTTTCGAATCACCATGTCAAATTTGGTTAACTGTTCAGGCAAGTCGGAGGAGTATCTGGATAAACAAACGCCTAAGGATTAAAGAGGAATATAAGATAACGAATACTCCAAAAATCAACGAGGGGGCAAGTCAAATCGTCTAGTTCTGAATGCTTGAAAACGTGGGCGGTTCTCAAGATAATATTCCTATACTTCGCGTCACCTGAATTGGCGTATGGCATCAGCCAATAAGCTCGCAGTGCGCTGTTACTAAACCTTTAGGGAGGAATCTAATCATTCATAATTGATTTTGTTCGTATTTGTGGACATTTATGAATGGTTAGATTCCTTCCTGAAGGTTTAGTAACAGCGTACTGCGAGCTTATTGGCTGATGCCATACGCTAATTATCCGTAACATGGAGTTATCTTATAATAGTATATCGCATACTGAAATTACCAAAACAGTCAAATCTTCGTGGATTTTAGCGAAAAATGGATAAATTAATGAATTAAACATGAGAGATGGCTCTGGTATTGTAAAATATGATATACATCACTATATATTTTTCGCCTATTATAGAACATAGGTCTCTGTGCATTGATGGAAATTGTAATCCAATTGATTTTTAAGTTCTGAAAATATACAACAGGTAAATTATAGTTAAGAGAAAATATACAGCAGGTAATATAGAGAATTTTTGTAGGCAACTATACATTATTACAGTGCAATTTTACTATAAATGATCACCGCGAAATCAGGACGTAGTTGGTGGTAGTCACCTGCAGTTTCACGTTATTTCAAATAGGAGATATATTTCTCCCTCTCTCCCATTGAGTCTTCGTATTGAAGTAGAAAGGGTTTAAGTTTTCTTAATCTTGAAGCTCTGTGTGTGGAGAAGAGTTAATTTATATACATGATATTCACATCTAAACATTATCTTACCTCCGAATGTTTAGATGTGAATAACGTAGTATACAGTATATATACAGGAAAGGCAAGAAGACGCAGAGATTTCAGTATTCATCTAATTGTGCAAACCTAACTTAACCTTGAAGAAAATATATAAACGATTGCTTAAGGCATCAGACTGTAATTGCACGAAGTAAACCGGAGAACCAAGAGATATCCCCGTTTGTAATACATACGTTTCCAGAGTTTTGCAGAAGGTGCTAGTGTGTCGCGTACCACGTCTGAAGATCCTTTAAGTAAAAATGTTAGAAGTAATTTCATGTAAAGAAGGAAAACTACAATCAAAGTAACACATTCCGGTAAAAAGACGAATATGGGGAGACGGAATACTGGGAACACGGAAAAAGGATGTGATGTTATATGGAGGGAAATTGTCAGAGGAAAAGGTAGATATGTGTTCCGCGAATCACAATAGGGAGGTTATTATTATTATTATTATTATTATTATTATTATTATTATTATTATTATTATTATTATTATTATTATTATTTTATACTCCTGAAATATCCTCCCATCGAATATTGCTGATACGCTTATCGTGGTACATCATCTAGCAATGATAGGAATCTCAATTTTCCACTTCTAAGAATACTACGATGTTCAAAAGGTTGATTATCTAAATATTGCGTTTTCAACATTTGAGTGAACAGAATACCAAGAAATTTTCCAACTAAATGCATTTTGCTAGACTGCTTCTGTGAGCTGTATAAAGTAGGAGGTTTACTGCATCTGGAAGCACTACACTAAGGCAATAATGGGGGGATGATACATAAGTTATAATTAGAAATCCATATAAGAGATTACCTTCGTATGAAGGGAATTAAGATGAAAGCAAAGTTTTTGTTGATTACATGTGTGTACCTATTGCCTCTATAGCGCATGACAGCAACTAACGTAAAGGCACGAGCCTTCAGTAGTATCCCAATAAATATGAAAAGTTATGTTCGTTGTCCCATTTCCTGCAGTTTCTCTTAACTGAGTATTTTTAATGGTATAGGAGTTTCAGGTAAATTAATATTATGAGGTTCTTTACCCTCAAGTGTAAGCAACCGCTATATACGAACGCTTTAATCACGAACACTTGTTATTATGTGCAAAACATAATCACCAGCAGACGATGGGAGGAGGATACCAGGAAGACAGGAAGTTAGTTCGGAAGGAAACCGAAGATGGCCGACCCTCTTCTCACGGACCTCCCCTTCAGAGGACATCCATAAAAGAAAGCCTCAAGTGGACAGAAGCATCAGTTAAAGTGCTGATCGCTAACCTTCCTAAACTATCTCCCGAGACGGCCTTGGGTTACGGAGATTTCCTTAAATCACAACTCCTGAATGCCATGGGCGAAGAGGTATTCCTATAACTACCTACTCTGGAGGCTGCAATGAGCAAAGGGGTAATTACCTCCTAAAACTGCGATGTGTAATGGAGATATTCTTTAAATCATCGTCCAGCGCCGCTGTGGGTTAGGACGTTTTAGCTTTTGAATTTGAAGCCACTTTTCGTGTGCTGAAGTTTCGTCTCCACACTGGAAAACATCTTATGAACTTAGTATTGTTTACAAGAACTTTTTAAATTTTATAAGATTATCTTCTATAATAAAACGTTTAAGATTTCCCAGACTTTCGTTACTCTACAAAGCAAAATATTGCAATACATACCGGTATATATATATATGCTGTAAAAATTATTCAAATATTTGCTTTTGAATAATTAATCGAATATTTTCCGTTTTTATTGGAATATTTAAACATCAGTTTTTAGTATTCGAACTATTATTTCAATGTTTATTCGTTCTTCGAAGAATTGTTTGTAGTGATATGCTACAGCCACGCCATCCCCAACGCAGAATATAATTTAGTAAGACGATTACTTGTAGAATTCGAAGTTAGTTTGTTCAGGATTCCGCTATCACACTTCCCGGATCACCTGATTGTGATTCCTTGTATGTCGGTGGTGTACTATATTTCGACGGTTTGATAGTATGTCTCAGATTTCAAAAACAAAATAGACAGCCAACAACAATAATAATATTAACGTAGCACAGGAATTGCACGTAAATGAAGACATGCAACAATAGAAAATTCCTTGAGTAATCATCATTATCGGTGAGTAATTCAACGATATATCACTGACGTGATTCACATAGATAGGACACAGATACCATATTCATCAAAGGGAGTATCGGCTGCATACTCGTCCATTACGTCCAGATACCATTACGTACTAACATTAAACATTAGGGTTGTCATCCTTTACGGTAGTTAACAAACTAATGAATTTCAATTTTAATGTGTTCCTCTACTCAGAGTGTAATGTTGTCCCGGACGAAATTTGGTGAGTTAGCAACTTGGATCCTTAATTAAATTACTCGAACATTATGTTCACTGTAATACACATTCCAAAGTTACAGAACTTTATGGTATTATTACAAATTAAGATTACTCGAATTTTCTTTGACGTTTAAGAATTATATTTTTATTTCTTACTGAGTACACAGTCACAAGTGATTAATTCATGAACATGTATTCGAAATCCTAATAGTAACTTCTATTAAAATCAACAAACTTTCGACATATATTTTCGTTCTTCTACCTTGCTTTTAAAACCAGCAAACTTTACACATATTTTTGGATCAAAAGGTCCAATATATTTCAATCAAAAATTTTCTTGTAGGTCTTATATCTGGAGAACTACTATAATGTAGCCAGATCTAAACTATCAGTTAACTCAGTATGATGCGCTTATTCCGTAGAAAATACGAAAACTCGATTTAGGATCGTTCAAAAATTTTGTGGCCCCTGGTCGAAAAAGTAATTGTTGGACAAGACCGCAATCTTTTGATCCATTATTGGTTTTCCTAATTTCTAGTTCATTCTACTAAAATCAGCAAAACTTTCAACATGATGATTCTTCTAAAGTCAACAACTTTCCAAACTATTATTTCAATGATTATTCGTTATTCGAAGAACTGTTTATAACTGGAATAATTATTCAATATTCGAACAATTACTCGAATAACGAATATTCGACGGATACTTTATACGAATAATGGTTTATTGAATTTTAACAGCACTAATTTCAAAATAATTAGCACTAATAATTAGAAGATGTACTGCCCAACACGCAAAATAATGTTCTTTTAAAAATTCTGAACAATAATGTTTCGTGCTAAACTTTCGTTATATTACTAATAACATTTTTTTTCAAAGAAATAGAGCATAAGTAGGTTAGCATCAATTTATTTAATTTATTTGTACCACATTTTCCAATTGCAATTCATAAACCCAGGCAGAAAATATTATATTCGCTAACTAAATAAACTACCTCTATGGCCTATGAAACCGGGAAGTTCAATGCTGTCTTCATAAAAGCTCTCTATTGACTTCTGTCCTTAGCCAACTTGACCCAGTTTCTACTTTGGGTTCCTATTTCTGCGAGATCCATCTTAATATTGTCCTCCCATTTGCGCCTAGGTCTTCCTAATGAGTGTTTCCCGATTGGACTTCCAGTTAAATCTTCAAAGGCGTTTCTACTTCCTTCCGCTACAAGACCTGCCTACCTGAGCCTCCTATATTTGATGACCCTAAATGGTATAAATTATTCTTCGTTATGAAGTTTCCGCCATTCTCCATTCTCGTTCCTCTTGAGTCCGAATACGTATTCGTCTCAGGATCTTGTTCTCAAATATTTTCAGTCTACGTTCTTTCCTCATAGTAAGCGACCATGTTTCAATACCGTACATATCAACAGGCATGATTATCGCTTTGTATATTTGTTCTATCCTAAATGGAAATAATTGAAAACTGTAGAAGAAGGCTAGTTTATTAATTTGCAAATAAGTACCAGTGATTAAGGATTTCAAAATTCAGTATATTGTTCTTGCATCCTGTGAAAGAAATTATTATTCCGTTTGCGATTGCTTCTTTCCCTCTTTAAAGAAGATTTATTTTAACCTCAATGACCCATACTTAGTTCTGCAATTGACTCCAAGCTATTTGCAAAATTGACCTCATCGTAATCCTCATACCAATAGCAGTTCCAATTAATAATCTAAATTGAACACTGGCTTTGTCCGTGAACTGTGTTGGAAGAACAGTAAACTGATTCGGATTAGTACGTAGATTCACCCTATGTAAAGTATGAATGTCATATAGAGATATAGTTGAAGTTCTAAGATACGAGATCATCTGCTAGGGATGTTACGTAATTGTAAACTTAGTTATAGTAAAACCCATCTAATCCGTTACCTTTGGGACTTGGGTATGGTGGGAAGACAATAAAGGTCAGATTATCAGAAAATACAGAAAAATACGAATTTGCGGAAAATTAACAATCTCTGAACTCAAAACTAACTGTGTTGTTCTCTGCAGTGAAAACAAACGAACAGTAAGCACTAAAAACTGCATAATTCAGTACAGAAAAGAAGCACAACGAAAAAATGAAAAAAGACACAAGAGATGACGGAGCACTAAAACGGATATACGATAACAGCAAGTAAACAACAATGCCTCGACGGCAGTAAACAACAGTGGATCCTCGTGAGTCGGCGACGAGTTGGGACAAGTTCGGCTTGAGCACAGTTGGATCAAACGGAGTGGCGGACAAGCCGAAGGTGGACGAGAGGGTTCTACTGTAATTTCACGTTCAAGAAGAAAACTTCATGATTTTCTCATTGGTAGATGGTTCACATCTGATGTAAAATATTCCTGGTTTGACGCTAGTTCTTGTAAATTTGTGGTGGATAACCTCCCACCTTATTCACTTCATCTACAACTTACTATAATACACTTGATCTTTTCTTTCGGTTTAACGTCCCACGAATATGCTCTTAAGGCTAAGAAAGACGGATGATTAAGGAAAATGAACGATGATGGAACTTTGGTGGAATGATAATGTGGAAGGAAACAGGTGTACTCCAGAAAATCCACGGACACGATGTGTCCGCCACAAACTTATTTGGCCGGGGATCGAACCGAGAACTTCACACACTACAGGTAAGCACTCTACCATCGACCCATCGTGTGCCCTCCATGATTCACTTGAGTATATAACCCGTATCCTTATGAACATCGAGGTTAACAAAACCTACTAATGACGTAGGGTACGAACCACGACTGAAGCTTAAACTCGGCGCAATTGGCAGCTGCCGAAACCTCAAGAAAGATAAACTTTTACACCTGTAGACCATTTTTCACCAGATTATCTCGCCTCCAAATGGCGACACAATGGCTCAATGGTTGAACGATCACTTCCAGAGTGTTGGTCCCCTGGATCGGTCCCAGTTCATTTTTCTTTGTGGTGGATAACGTCATGTTTGTGGGTTTCCTTACGGTTCTCCTTTTCATTTCACATTCCCATTCTACTAATTTTTTATAATCTTTCATTAATAATCTATTTCGTTTATCCTACAGGATATAAACGTGAGATGTAAATCTAGAAATTTCATTTCGCTATAGTCTGGTTATTGGTTCTTGTAAATAAGTGTAGAATGGCTTTCGTAAAATGATGAACTAATGGAAACCTTCACAGTGCATCTAAAGAGCAATCACGATATAAGGATTTGGATGGAGGAAATTCGTATGAACATAACATACCCTGTAACTAATAGAATATGATATCCAGAAAGTGATAGATGTATTCTGTCATATACAACTTACCAATTAAGTTCGTTCGTTATTGTAATGCAGAGTCAGTCTTTATAGTTGGTAGACTGGCTGCACCGTACATACATACATACTTTTATAGTTTCACATACGTATCTTGCCTTTGTTATTGTAAAGCATCGTTTGTAGATATGTATGCGAAACTATTGTGGTTGTGTTTTATAAATCAAGGAAAGTGAAATTTCAATTACAAGTAGTCTGCACTAAATATGACGTCAGATCTCAATAGACAAGTATACAGAAGAACTTTGGCATTTGTGCAGAGAAAGGGAACTTAAAGAAAGAAGCAACACCGCAATGCACAAATTGAGTATTGTGTAATTAAAACGGAAAGCATGATAATTACTATGTGGTATTTCAATTAAAATGCTCACGAACATAGGAGAGAGTACTTATCAGGCATATAGTGAGAAATAAGCAGTAGCACAAGAAGCATCATGATATAAAATTCACTAAATTTATGAGTCACTAAATAATTAAAGCAGCGTGGAGGCCACATTTGGCATAGTTCCCAGTGCTTCTATGCAAGACTTCTTGTTAATTTCAAGCGTAAGGGCGTGCCAATTGAACCGACAGACGAGGACACGTGGATGGCCTGTTCCTGAGACTCTCTTGGTTTGGAATCTCCCTTTTGTGACTGACATGAGTTTAAGTAAAATTTAGATAGAAGATCGACTGGTGTCTGGTACCGACCATAATCAGGTTACTGGACATTTGATTTTATAGACGTCGAAGTATTTAAAAATAAAGGATGGGATGTATAATTGTAGAGAAACAAACTAACAATGACTGTTACTGCCTTTTACGTGCATAAACATTAAAGCGGATAATCTATGAAATGAAATGAAATCTTTGAGCTTTACGTCCCACGATTAGGCCGGTTAGGCTAAAGGAGACGGTGATGATGGGTAATGAATGAAATGGTGGAATAAAGAAAGTGGGAGGAAACGGGAGAACCCCGAGAAGACCCACGCACACGGTGTTTGTCCACCACAAAAGTGCACTTGGCGGGGGCTGGGATCGAACCCGGGACCCCAAGCACCCGAGGTGAGCGGATAATCTATATATGCTCCCTGCCCAGGGAACAAATAATAGATACAACTAAATTATTCAACAATTGAAATGAAATATTTCAGTTTAACTACCCACGATTACTCTCTTTAGGCTAAGGAAGACGATGATTAAGACAAGTGAATGATGATGGAAGAATTGATGGAATGAGAAAGTGGGAGAAAATGGGAGTACCCGAGAAAATCCACGGATACGATATTGTCCACCGCAAACTTCCTTGGACGGGGATTGAACCAGGGATTCACGCACCAGAGGGAACCCCTTTACCACTGAGCTACCGTGCCTCCTATTGAACAATTAATGGAATGATGGCAAAAGTTGTAGCAAGGGCTATCACGACAAAATCAATGGAAATAAGTGTACTTACCTTGGGATAGAACCCATGACCTTGCCCAACAAAGATAGGTGTTCAATACTTAACACGTTGACCTCCATGTGCGTCACTGGTGATTCGCAGTGGGTGAACTTTGCGGAACCATATGCATCATATGTGATTCACAGGATTTGCATATTTGTTTTTGAATCCGTGTGAATCACCGGTGATGCACAGGCACATAAGTTTTAATGGTGAAATAAATTCTCCGGCCTCAGAAAGATATTCAGCATCCTTGTTTTCCGCCTTCTGATAGTTTTCCCAGAAATTATTTGATCATTTTGATATATATATATATATATATATATATATATATATATATATATATATATATATCCAATAAAAATGGCCCCACGATGCACCTTACCCGATTTCGCTCTGGCACGTAATCATGAACTATGTAGAAACGATTTCGCCATTTTCAGCCCGGGCTTGCGTAGACTCATGCTCACTACCTCAATGTGGCTCGCGATCACTAATCAGGATAAGGTTCGGGCTAGCATTCGTTCCAGTTGAATCACACTATCTTTAGTGAGGTACGCGTTTGCTACCTTCAATGCGGCTTATACTCGCTCGCGGTCTCCAACCTCATTGTGACTCGTGCTCGCTCAGTTTCTGCCATTGACTCTCTATCCATTCATTACAGATGTCAAACCCTATCGAACTAAAAAGCTGGGGTCACAAGCTTGAACTAAAAAGTTTTATTTCGCAAATATAAGTTTTAAACAGAAGAGTTAATGTGACTATTGTACAAACTAAAAAGGAAACGCTGTGAACAAAATAATTAACGAAACTAAAAGTAAGTTAAATAAAGTTGCTTCGGTTTTCTTTTTAAAATTTCCTTTTGTAGCATCGATCTCTCAACAAAACAGTGGTCTACCTCAACTTCTTTTTTCTAAGCCGTTGCTCATGCAGGGTTGAAAAATTCGTTTCAAAGAGAATACAAAGCACCTGTCGCTTCAGGTTTCTTGCAGAGCATTTTAAAAACCCCTTTCCCTAGTTCCCGTCTGGTAGATGGAAAGAGTTGGAGGAACAGGCAATAGAAGCCAATAATTAGTTCGTGCGGAAAGGGGCTGGAAGGTTCAATGGCCAACTTCCGGTTGAAGAAAAAGAATTAAGATTAGTCGAGATAGAACAAAGAGTTTATCATTCATTTTGAAATTTGGTTTGCCGATCGAGGATAAATATGTAATACAATGTGTTGGTGGTAGTGCATACAAATTTTGCGTGCGAAAGGAAAGTTTCATTGCGTCATATTTCTTCCTAAGGCATGGTTGCGAAGTATTATGTCATAGCTTCCATCAAAAGAAGATTCAAACTTTAGTGCTCGTGAGAAATTATGAAGAACGTGCAATTCATAGACATGTATCCTGAATCTATTACATGTTGAAGATAACACTGTAATTAATTTTATGTCCCAATTTTAACTTCTTTAGGCAGTCATATGTAATCAAGGTGATCGTAAATTCTGAAAACTCGAATGCAATTAAAGTATTCACAGTTTTTAGTCTGTAAAACTCAGTATTGAAATCGCGAATACTAGTAAATTCTTCCGGCTTTGGTAGAGCATTGTGGGTGGTGATATGTTGTCTTTAGTTGCTAAATCGATTGTAAAGAAACAGATAGTCGCTCTGTTGATTACTTATTTGATCTTTGGCGATCAACGTTGAAATCGAAAACTGTTGATTTCTACCATTTCCAGTTTAAATAGAAGGCGAGGAGAAGATAAAAATCTATTCTCAGGACGCTAAAACAAGTGCAAGAAACCGTTTCGCGATATGTTGTATTATTTTGCTTTATATGAAATTAGTATTGAAGATGGATGTACTAGTAAATTTCAACTACATCCGATTTTGGTAGAGTATTGCGGATGGTGACGATGTATTTTCTAGAGACGCTGAATCGAATACAAGAACTCATAGTTGTCCATATCTGTTATTATTATTATTATTATTATTATTATTATTATTATTATTATTATTATTATTATTATTATTATTATTATTATTATTATTATTATTATTATTTTTGTTGTATGGTGATAAATGTTGAAATCGGAAATGGTAGATTTCTACCCCTTCCGGTTTGAAAAGAGGGTTGACAGATTAGAAAGTGCTTATCCATGGGACATTGAATCGATTTCAATGAACTGCTTTTTGATACTTCTTACATCTATTGCTCTGATACCTGTCAACAGACTGATGGACGGACAGAGCCGTTCTGTAAGATTCCCTACACTTATGCATAGCATAATTTGAAAGTTAAGTAATTCCGTTCAGAATATTACAAACAAATTGAAGGCGCCATTGCCTTACTGGTCTGACTGTTTTCCTGACACGACATTAGAAAAATCACTACATTTTGCAAATATCAACAAATATTCGTGTGCTATCTTTCCTACTTTGTATTACTATTAGCAAAGCGACAGTGTTTTATCAAGAGAAACTCATTGCCCTCTTCTGGTTTCTATTTTTATATTTCTTATTTAACCTCTCCATTTATCTCGTATTGTACTATAAAATATATTAGGGTTAGAACAATTTAACTCCAACTGGTCTGTGTGTGACGTCTTCTTTACGATCAAGGACATTATTGAGAAATACGTAGAGGAAAGAAGGAAAGGAGATAGGAGAGTGGAATGAATGTGAACCCTATATGAATACGTTCAACGCGAATTCGCGAGTGGTGTGTCGGCAAACCACTGACTACCTGGTATCATCAAAGATCTTCGTTTCTCATCGTTGACGTCATCAGCATCATCACTTTTTTCCTGTCTGCTCCTTGTTCTTTTCGTATCATTTACTGGGAAATGGGAGCAGAAAACTGACGTCATAGAATATTCAGTTGAAAGCTACTGTTTTAGCTATATGCAATATCTGTCTATACAATATCTTAACGAAAGACAATTATGAGCTACTCATGGCTATATGGTTAGAAAAGGCGTCTTTTGCGCGGGAGGTCCGGATTCGATTCCCGGCGGGAGCTCATGTAGTTCGGATTTCACGTTAAACTGTAGGTCCATGTCTCATATAGAGTCACTGCTAAACTCTAATCCAATACAATCCAAACACAATTGGGGGCGCGGTGGCTCTGTGGTAGAGCGTTCACCTCTCGTGCTTGCTGTCCCTGGTTCGATCCCAGCTAGTGCCGTGTGTACTTTGTGGTGGACAAAACTCGTGCTTGTGGGTTTTTTCGGGGTTTTCCCGTTTCCTCCCACTTTCTTCATTCCACCATTTCATTCATTTTTCATAATCACCGTGTCCTTTAGTCTAACCGGCATAACCGTGGGACGTAAAACTCAGATTTCATTTAATTTCATTTTTCAAAGACAATTATTTCAATACACTGCTAAGCTATCATTCTAATAAGATTTTTCTGTAATATATAGCAACTACCTTTGTAACTAAACTTATGAAACAATAAATAATGAAAACGAATATGTTGCTTAGCCCATTTAGTAGTAATGTACCAGTAATCATAAATCCTGACGAGAGTTAGTTACGGTACGTGACGCAGAGTATCTCCTTCATATAAAGCAAACACAGTAATTGTCTTCATCTTACTCAGAACTCAGAGCGGGCCCCTTATGGGAAATACGTGAGATGGAAACTCAATTACTCATATGAAAAAAAATGAACCCTCATTTTGAGCAACGTAGATGTCCTCTTGACTGTATCACATGACATGAGTCATGGCATAAGTTAATAAATACTAATCCTTATTGAAAGTAGTTAAATTGAGATATAAGTATGTAAGCATAATTTCACCATTGAAAGCTTAAAAAAGTAGAATGTTTTTAAAGAAAATACATGCTTTAACCAAAAACACGTATTTCATATCAAATCAAGAGAATGTAACGTGAGATATTCTCTATGATATTTTTCTCTCTGCAGCCCTATTCAACTGTTTTCAGTTGGTGCGATGCATGAGGTTACTCAGCGTAGAGACAAGGTTTGTATACCATTACAGCACAAAAGGGAAAAGCAGGAAAAAATGTTGGTGGAGTTAGAGAATGCTGACCCCCACTACACGGCGCTGTTGGATGGCGCAAGATGTCGCGCTCTGCTGATTACGAGACATGAACGCACCACACAGCCTAAAATTCCCTCATCCTCTGCTTCTTCCCTTGCCACTAGTACTGGCGCTATGGCTTTAGAACTTCTCTTTCACACACAAACACACAAACGCGTATGCAATGTACTGTATACCTTCACATAGTTATTTCAGCCTTTCCTTTGTCTCATTCTTCCAACAAACACCTGCCACATCGAAACTGAGAGGCTTCGATGAACTACTCATTCCTTTTTCCCTCCAGTTCTTTATCAATCGACTATATCAAAACAGCGGAAGTAGTATGCGTATCCGCCAACAGGAAATCACTGGACTGTGTCAACGCAATTCAAAATTCTTAGCCTGTAGTAATTAACACAATATCTTAGTGTTAGATAAGACATTATATTATGTCTTATATTCTGCACATGTCAAAAATTCCAAGATGGTTGAGGAAGGTTAATGTGTTTTTAAAACACGAACTTAGCCTGTGTCGCTTTTTCGTTGTCCTTCTTCCTCGCCAACATTAGGCTTACTATCTAGAAGAGAAGATGAAAAAGAGTCTACGTAATCAAAACGGTATTTCAGTAGGAAGTAGAACAATTATACTGTATGCATACCGGTACGGTTTGCAGATGATGTGGCATTTGTGGCGGAATCTGATAAGAAAATCAATAAGATGTTAAACTTGAAGAACGACTGTGAAAAATATGGAATGAAAATAAATATTAGGAAGACAAAAGGCATGAAGATTGGAACGAGGCGGTCGGTATCAAATATAGAAGGGAAGAAAGTAGAAGAGGTGACTAGTTTTCCATAGCTGGATATTATTGTTGGTGATGATATGAAGTATGAACGTGAAATAAAAGCAAGGATAGGAATTAAGGAAGAAGCCTTTGGGAGGAAGAAAAGTCAGTTTTGTGGATCATTAATAAAGAGTCATAAAATGCTTCATGTGGATTATTGTACTGTATGTAGCAGAAACATGGACATTACGCAAAAAAAATGATGAAAAACGATGGGAACTTTTCGAAGTGTTGATGTGGAGAAGGATGAAGAAAATTAGTTAGGTCAATCAGAAAACGAATGAGAGGTGTTAGAAATAGTGGGGGAGAGAACGACAGTTTTAGATATTATTGAAAAGAGGAAGAGACACTGCTTGGGACATTGGCGAAGAAGGAACTGTATCATGAGTGACATGCTAGAGGGTATGGTGGCACGAAAAAGAGGGAGGAAGCGAAGAAGGCTATCATTAATGGGCGATATCAAAGCAGAAAATCGTACGTGAAGACAAAGCGATTGGCGGAAGACCGCGGAGCATGGAAGCTTCTTAGTTGCGGCAAGTAACTTGTCAATAATAACAGAACACCTATGATGATTATTATTATTATTACTGTCGCTATCGACATAAGTCGATCAAATACACTTTTCTTAAAGGAGTTTGGTATACCAAAACTTGTTGATATATATAACATTTACTGTGCCCTACCATGTGTTCGTTTGGGAGACAAAAAATCGAAAAAAAATACTTGATGGATCACCATTAGACCCTAATTTGGACCAAGAAGTAGAAGGACAGCAGTTAGGAATCTAGTTCGCTTAATGAGACGATATATTTGCCAAAAGTGGTAGAAATGAATCATATCAGGTTTAATGTTGATCATTAAAAGAAAAGATATAGAACAAGATAACGAAAAACGCTTTTCTGGGCCCCAAGAATACATTTTAAATTAACGCCCTACTAGAGCGGGGAGTGATAAAAATCCACAACAGCTTCAATGTTGGCCTGTATAGAACAAAAATAAGGGGTAGCGAGAATCGTCTTTTAAAATCAATTGAGCGTTTTAAGAATAGGTACCATCTTCTATCTTAACCCTCTATTCAAATTGATAGTGGCTGAATTCAAGCACTTCCGGTTTTAACTTCGATCGGCGTGGAGTAAAATCGGTATTAGATAGCGAGAAGCGGTTTCTGCAATTAGTAGGAGTGCTAAGCATATATTTCATCCTCACTCTAATCTATCTGCTAAAACTGGAAGCAGTAGAAATTCGCTACTACTTTCGGTTTCAATCATAAAATATCACACCATTAGTAATTCTTAAATATAATAAAAATCGGTTGGAGAACTTCCATTATAGAAACGTTAAGGAAATTCGAACTTCAGTTTTCATATTGTATGCACTGTGACAAACCACTCGTTTATGTTTTAGACACTTCACAGTTTAAAGAAATATTTAATCATTCTCCTCCATGATTATCTATGTGTATTTTGAAAGGTCGCTAAACATTGTTAGGGTCTTCAAATCTAGGAGGCTCAGGTAAGCAGGTCATATAGCCAGAATGGAAGAAAGTAGGAACGTTTTCAAAGTTTTTATTGGAAATTCAATTTGGAAAATGACCATTAAGAAGACCTAGGCGCAGATGGGAGGACAATATTAAGATGGAGCTTGCAGAAATAGAAATACAAAGTAGAAACTGGATCCAGTTGGCTGAGAACAAAAGTCAATGGAGAGGTTGTATGAACGCGGCATTGAACTTCCGGATTCCAAAGGTCATAGAATTAGTTAGTTTAGTTATTTTAAAAGGTACGTCGGTAGCCGCGTGCACCAAATTTTTGGTACTGTACATGTGAATACTACTCGACAGTTTCACCATAGAGATAAAAGTATAATTATCACACTTTTACTTAAATAGGCCTGTATAATATTTCCGATACCCAATCACTTCAAATTATGTTTTATATCAGAGTTTTAACTGCGACTACGAAACGAAAAAGTGAGATAAGATGACTTAATGTTCTAGAAACACTTGTACAATTCTCATTTATCTGGAAATGTGTAGAAACTAAAACGTTCTGTTGATTATTATAGACTAAGAATTTGATTTCCATTGAAACATAGCAGTGATTCTCTTGATTACATATTCCCATTTCCCTGTTACATTGGCATACTAATAAATATGCAATGGAAACTATTTTTGTTTGAATCAAGTATTGTAATTACATGATTTCGTGAGATACATTTTGTACATGAAATTGTGAAAGAAACATCTAAATATCACATAATAACGATATAATTGAAAGTATTATGTGTCTACCTCGATTGCGAAATTCATACCCTCACTCGAAGAAATAGATCCAAGGTTTCACAATCACGATGACAAATCGACGTTCTGGAATACTCCTTGATTCATATAATTTCCGCAACGTCAGCTGTTCCCTTATTTTATATTCATGATCCTCTTTGGTAGATACGTTCGTGGAATTATTCACTGGGATTGAAAGTTCCTGTTTAAGCTTATGAAAGTATAAAAACTAGGTACTTTTGTAAGATATTTTACTTTTCAAACAATATACTACATACATTCTTTCCTTGTAGGAGTGAGGCATTTCGTAAAATAAAGATTTTAAAACCTATTATTCTGTAACGGTGTAATATGTTTTAACACGAGATTAACATGAGGAAAACATTGAGTATTGACTTTGTAATCAGTGTTGAATTTAGACGTATATCAGGAAGGAAAAAGTTTCTTTAAGACAAGAAGCACTGATATATTTTACATGAATGTGTACGTATAATATACACCTATATAAACTTATGTTATAGAAATTTGGCTAGTTTGACAATTTCGGATAAACTCGAATCCAACAACTACTAGTAGCAAATAAGTACGACTTGTGTGAGGATAGTTATATGATCAAAATCGAAAGACATAAAAAAACTTGTATACCTATAAAATATGGATTTATTTAGTTGAAGGTAGCAAAATATTAATTCTCATTGATGCCAATGTAACATTAGATTGAAACTGATCGTATTATTAAGAGTTCTAGTATCTATGTATATGGTGAATTTTCAGATATTCGTAATATTCGTCTCTTTCAATTTGTTTTCTTTTGATCTTAAATCAAAGGTTACTATTACTGTATATACTAATATTCATTTATTAATTACACCGCGAATATTTTCAGTCATCTTACTTCTGATTCTTTGATGTATTTAAGGAAGTGAAAGAGATTATGAAATACCTTTTCGCTAAAATCAATCCCAAACGCTTTTCAAGTACGATTAAAGTGTAAAGTTATATTAAGAACTTTCAAATGTCGAATATATGTGATGCTTTTTTTTTTGGAACTAATTATTTTAGCATACTTTCACTTATATTGTTCTGAAAACAATCAATATTTGCCATACTCCTACCTCATCATTATTGCAAGTTTGTAATTGGACCATTTATATTTTCTTTTTAAATACTTTACAATCTGTTAATCATCAATTTGGAACAAAAAGAAACTGATTAGATTACTAAGCAGAAACAAATACTCAGAAAATATATGGTGAGACAAATAATTAGTTGTAAGTTTTTTTTTATGAAGACAGTATGTCTTAAAATAGAAAGAAAGTATAATTAAAGTAAAATTATTCTTAGGATGAGAACTAAACAGAACTTTATTATATCATCAGGCAATAATGGTTTACAAAGAAAGAAAATCCTGATTTGAAGAACACGCTTCCAATTTGTCATTTATGTCCGTGTATTAACGTATAATTAGAACTTAGACATATATTATAACCTCATAATGATCTTCTGGACGTTTGCTCCTAGTTAAATTATTAGATTTCCTATTTTTAATGTGGAAGACTCGACTTCGACTCCCACTTAGATTCATATGGCTTAGGTTTCATATTAAGCTTACAAGGAACGGACATGAACGTGTCATCCGGACATCCGAATCAAACCTAGTCCATTCGATAAACATAACATATATATGTTCCTGCACCAAAAAATTAGGTGCTATGGACAACAGAGTAAGTTCCTGGGGCCCAGTGACCTGTTAGTATAAAGAAAATCGTAGACTCGCAGTGAAATAACTATTGCATCAACACTGTTCATTGGAAAGTTGTGGTTTATAGTTCATTCTCTTCACCATGTTTACCATTGGTATACATTATTTACCCTCATATCTATTCCGTCTATCAATGCAAACCTTGGTACACACATTTCTTATCCCTTATAGTATTTTTTGAGATACACTTGGATTGCGTGCTTTTACCCGGGACGACTCCAGAGGGATCCAAAATTGATGGGAGATATTTATGGAGGAAATTTTCCCGACATTCTCCCAATTTCCCTGTTCAAGTACGTTATGGGCCCAATACATGGCACTTCTGGAAAGCTTGTTTTATGGTGAAGAGAATGAACTCTAAAACATGAGTTTCCAATGAACAGTGTTGATGCAATAGCTATTTCACTGCGAGTCTACGATTTGCTTTATACTAACAGAGTAAATGGGCCCCAGGGACTTACTCCGTTGTACATGGCACTTAATTTTTTGTTCATGAACATATATTTGTTATGTTTATCGAATGAACTAAGTTTGATTCGGATGTCCGGATGACAAGTTCATGTCCGTTCCTTGTTAGTTTCACATATCATATAATTTCGGTGCTGGATATACGTATATCTAATATACACTCTGCAACGATAACATTTACGTATATTCAGTTATAGGACAATAAGGGCAATAGACTAGTACCTTATAAGAAAACTTGAGGCCAGAATAGTTTAAACTTGTTTTATTTATGCTGTTAAAGATATAATAAGTGAGGAACCCATAGTTGATTGAAGTGTATTTATAATTTCTGTGAAACTATTTATAAGTGTGTCAAGGAAAAAAGTTTAAAAGAAAGAAAAATAGTTTAATTTATTGAAATAATTATTGTGGTAACTTCAGTGCATACTAAAGTAATTTTAAACAAACAGGGATCGAAATATTTTATTATATATTTGTGTTACAAATTTTGGAAGAAAGTTCGAGGTATTGTAATGTTTCATTTGTTAGTTGTAATTCACAATTTTTACAAAGTGCGTTTTGCTGTGTGTGCGAGTGGTATGAATGAAGCGAGATTTTTGCTTTTAGTGGTAGAATCAACATTTTCAGAACGGTTTAATTTTTAGACTGTGAAGTAAGAGAAGATGATTTGGTGCCAAGTTGTACTGACAACCCAGAATATCTCCACCATCACCGACGATGCATGCATGTGCTTCTGTTAGTAATTTCAGTCAAGTTAGCTGCTGCTTCATGGTATATTTTCCTCGTCTGGTGTAAGTGCCCCACCCATCCTATCTGATTACTTTCTTTAACTACGAACAAGGAACATACGTTTCTCTGTCGTTCTCTTCCTTGGTTGACGTAAATTCTTTTTTTGTGATCCAGTCGATATATTTGGGATAGGAAGTGGAATAGAAGTTACTTTTTGATCTTTTCATTGCTAAAGTAGTAGAACTTGAACTCGTTTCGTGAGCGGCACATGTGCTGATGTAAAATGAAATTAAAGTAAGCACCACAAGAGACAATTCGATCTAAATTTACCGCCACCGAAATGACATCAGTCGATTCGATAGTGAAGAATAAAACTGGAAAAGAAGCATTTGGAAGTCTTTCCTCTTCTCGATGAGAGAGCAGAACTAAAATACATTCTTATTCTTATATCATTTTAAAATATTACTCTACAACACTTGTTCCCAACCTAGGGAAGTGAAAAGCGAGCAAAGGAGCGCAAGCTACTGATAAATATACTACATTCGTAATTACGAAAATTACGTATATGTTGTAACAAAGAAGTGTTAAATACATACCGTAATAACATAAGATAATTAAGTAAAAACTGTGGTCTCATTACAAATAAATTTGGTGAAAACTATTGCTGCAATACAATAGTATGCAGAGGTTTTCCTGGAATATATAAGTTGGTGAGGATTATTATTACTATTATTGGAGATTTTAGAATTCAAAGCTGCAAGAGGGGGGAATATCAACGCGTGGCAAGGAGTAGGACATGATGTATGCAGGATTCACCAACAGGGCGACAAGAAAACAAGTTCGGAACCACCCCTCTAAAATATATATATGCTTAGTAAATATAAATGAAATGTTCACATTAAAGAATATTTTTCATACAAACCATTTTTTAGTCTTTTCGAATACAATAACTAGTTTGTAACGCTCACATATATTTTATGAAGAATGAAATCTTTCACTTTTACGTCCCACGATTACGCTCTGTAGGTTATAAGAGACGAATGATCGATGAAAGTGAATGATAGTGAAATAATTGGTGGTATGAGAATGTGGGAAGAAATATAATTCGGAGAAAACTCTCAGAGATAATTTTATATCACAAAATTACATGGCCTGGTATCAAATACATTTGGTTAAATGTACAAATATATTTTTGTGGATTGAACAGTGCAGCTGAAAAAACACATCTATTGATAGCAGATCATTTGCATATTACCATACATAGTCTCATTGTGTTTCTATTCTTGTCTTTGCACCTTTTTCAACGCTTGAATCTTTAATGTGTATATATATACACACACACACACACACACACACACACACACATATATATATATATATATATATATATATATATATATATATATATATATATATATATATATATATATATATATATATTAACCTGAGACGAATATTCGGACCCAAGAGGAACGGGAATGGGGAACGGCGGAAACTTCATAACGAGGAACTACATAGTTTATACGGTTTACCCAACATTGTTAGGGTCGTGAAGTCTAGGAGGCTTAGGTGGGCAGGTCATGTAGCTAGAATAGAAGAAAGTAGAAACGCTTTCAAAGTCTTAACTGGAAGACTAATCGGAAAATGACCATTAGGAAGACCTAGCCGCAGATGGGAGGACAATATTAAGATGGATCTTGCAGCGATAGGAATACAAAGTAGAAACTGGATGCAGTTAGCTAAGGATAGAAGTCAGTGGAGAGCTTTTGTGAACGCGGCGTTGAACCTCCGGGTTACATAGGCCATAGAGTTAGTTAGTTAGTTAGTTATATATTTGTTAAGTATGAAATGAATTTTATGATAAATTATAGTACAGTAACATAAAATTATCTTTAATACTTACCGACTTCAATTTGCCACTTCTAAAATCATCACGTTGCTCGTGGTGTCAGATTTTGTCTATATAGGTGTCTTTTATGTTTATGAAAGTATCCATGGATTTACTTGATCATATTATTAGAAAAACAGATTATTTTTCTCGTATTCTGTAACCAGGCAAACTTTGAAAACATGTGGAAAATCTGGAAATTCTATGGACACAGAGAGCTAAAATAGTAATAATAATAATTTCCAAGGAGATGGCTTAAGCCACTGCTATTCTGCTTAGATCTAAACCCACTATTAAAATTATTGAACAACACAATATGGATTCAATGTAAAAGTAAACAAACAAACAGACCTTAAAATAACGCACCTAATATGTATAGATGATATCAAATTATGCACGGGCAAAAAAATTAAATGTTTCCAACAGACGTAAGAATGAAGTTTGGAATAGAGGAATGCAAACCATTGCAGGTTAATCAAGAGAAACAAATAGCCATAGAATATAAGTAAGGCACAGTAGAGACAATAAAAACTATGAAGCCAAAAGAAATATACAAGTATTTAGTATTTAGGTTTTAACCAATTCAGAAAATAGAACACAAAAAATAAAAGAAGAAATAACACAAAATTACCAGCAAAAATTGAAAGATATATATAAGATATATATCCTAGGCGAACCTGCAGAGTAAGAACATAAGTAAAGGTATTAGTACATTTGGAGTACCAATTCTAGCATACTCATTTAGAGTAATAAATGGCTTAAGCCACTGCTATTCTGCTTAGATCTAAACCCACTATTAAAATTACTGGACAACACAATATGGATTCAATGTAAAAGTAAACAAACAAACAGACCTTAAAATAACGCACCTAATATGTATAGATGATATCAAATTATGCACGGGCAAAAAAATTAAATGTTTCCAACAGACGTAAGAATGAAGTTTGGAATAGAGGAATGCAAACCATTGCAGGTTAATCAAGAGAAACAAATAACCATAGAATATAAGTAAGGCACAGTAGAGACAATAAAAACTATGAAGCCAAAAGAAATATACAAGTATTTAGTATTTAGGTTTTAACCAATTCAGAAAATAGAACACAAAAAATAAAAGAAGAAATAACACAAAATTACCAGCAAAAATTGAAAGATATATATAAGATATATATTCTAGGCGAACCTGCAGAGTAAGAACATAAGTAAAGGTATTAGTACATTTGGAGTACCAATTCTAGCATACTCATTTAGAGTAATAAATGGACATAGAGTGAACTAGCCGATATCGAAAGGAAAACCAGAACAATATTGACAGAGAATAGAATACTACACTCATGAGTTGCTAAAGAAAGTGTCATTACCAAGAAACGAAGAAAGAGGAGGACTAATCAACATCCAAAATCCACATTACTGACTAATCCAAATATTAGATAAGTTATTTTTCTATGAAAAATAAGAAATAAAAGAGTTCAAAATTACACGGAACAATACTCTGTAGTAGTAGCAGATCACTTCACTAAAGCCAGCTGTAGGAATCGGAAGTAATACCAAGGTTACAAACAGCAGAGAACATGAAGGAATGAAGAGAAAAAACATTACATGGGCAGTTTCCGAAACAAGTCAATCAGTAACATGTAGATATAGATACGAAATTTCAGTAAATGAAAATGGGGTACTTATACCCAAAAACAGAAGGCTTCATGCAAGGAATACAAAACTGGGTAATAATCACACAACACTAAAAAAAAAAAAAAAAAAAACTGAAAAACATTGCAATACATCATGGCAAATACAGAAAGTGTCAAATGTATCAAGAAACAATACAACTTATCACAAGTGGATGATCAATGATAACACAAACTGAATATAAGGAAAAACCGACACGACGCGACAAAATGACAAAAATTATACATTAAGAAATAGCAACGAAACAGAAAATGCCAGAAGTACTGTATTTCAAATACCAACTGACAGCCGTATTAGAAACAAACTTTACTGGGACAAAACAATACTAATCGATATCCTAATAGGCCGGACGTCATAATAATAAGACAAGAGAAGGGAGAGATACATCTAATAGAGGTGACAATAATAAACATATAGAGAAAAAGTAAAAAAAAAATAAAAACAGCTAGCCGTAAACATAGAAAAACAATGGAAGATTAAAAATGTGAGAACATTAGTAGTAATATCGGATACCGGAATGACCCACAAGGCGTTAAAAATATGAACTTGATACAATTGAAATTGAAAACAAAATCATAAAGAAAATAGAGAAGAGCATATTATTGAACACATGCAGAATTCTAAGAAACTTCCTATTTCCAGAATGAAGTAAATAACAGAGAGGGGAAAGTAATGTACTTGGATAAATTGTATCCCGCCAAGTGGACTTTGTGGTGGACAAACACCGTGTGCGTGGGTTTTCTCGGGGTTCTCCCGTTTCCTCCCACTTTCTTCATTCTACCATTTCATTCATTTCTCATAATCACCGTTTCCTTTAGCCTAACCGGCATAATCGTGGGACGTAAAACTCAAAGATTTCATTTCATTTGGGATAAATTGTATATTACTATATCATCTACTCAGATGAGGAGTGGAGAAAATGTGTAATAATAATAATAATAATAATAATAATAATAATAATAATAATAATAATAATAATAATAATAATAAACACTGAAATATATTTAAGGGGAAATTTCATTATTTAAAAAAGAAAGGAAAAAGATTTCTGTAATAAACGCGTTTTTCAATTAATCTTTTGCGTAAAATAGTTTTTTAAATGCAATTTTGCGATTGAATGATTTTATTGAGGAAACACTAATGCTGCCAAGTAAAATTGAACGGTGCATAAGCATGAATGACTTTCAGCTGAATTCTGTAACTGAAAACAGTTAATTAGCACAAGAGACGGAGTCTTTGAAAAGGAAGACATATGTTAACACCGTAATACCGGTATTGTGTTTTAAGGTTTCAGGAGTTTTACTATATATAAGAGAGAGAGAGAGAAAGAAGGAAAAAGTAAAGAAATTTTCGCCTCACTAGAAATAACCATCAGTATTCAACAAAGTCAAATTTGTACTGACCACTTATACACCATAATAGCCGCATACACATAAAACAAGTAGGGCAAAAGTAGATGTAGATCAAGGTCGAATTTTAATATTTTATTTCTAAGAACATACTAGGGTTCACAGTTCCTGTTTACAGGAATTAAAATAGGCCTAACATCCTACAGCGTGTGTGTTTGTAGAAGAATAATATGAAAGAAATCTGATTTAAATAAAAGATAAAAACAGATCAGTTGAACAGTTACCTATGAATTAGAATAGAATGTTAATCTACGTATTATAGGATATTATTGAATTAATGTGTAATTGGGTTCTAATTAAGGAAATAATCGCGTGTTGCCCTTGGTTCTTCAAGTATAAGTTGTTACTATTGGATGCTCTGTTTGTATTGTGAAATGTTAATAAATAAGTGTGTGATAGAATGGCCCTGCGTATCGTGGTCGCTAACGCTCTCACCTTTCGTGCGAGCGTTCCCAGGTTCGATTCCCGGTGCTGATACTTGGTCGAAAAATGTAAATACTTTCAGGCTAGCCACATTGTGATTTTTCCTGAGTTTTTCTTATTCGCATCAAACAAATGCCAGAATTGTACGTACGATACAGATCCCAGGCCTCTTTCTCTTTTCTCGGGTAGTGTGATCGCCGAAGGAGGGCAAACATGGTCATAGATGCTGAAAGCCCAGAAATCTAAAATACTAATCCTAAATGTGCTAGAGGCTTCTCGGTAGTTATTAAAATATAGCCTATTATGGCATTAAAATTGATGCAAGATATTTGGTTAATGATACGAATTTTCCGTAATACTGTATGGAAATGTGTAGAATCTAATCTAACCTAACGACAACCGAATTGAAATAACATATTCATATTTATGATAATTTTGTAGATAGTTTACTATTAATGTAGTTCAGAAAATACGCTGTTAATCATTATTCTATCACCATTCGTCGACGCTGTTGTTTATTTATTATAAATGACTACTAGACAACAATTAATGCATTTCGAAATAACAAATTGGCACTTGAACTACCACATTTTAATTTAATCAGCCCTGCATGTGTGCTGTTAAAACAAGAATATTATCAGAAGATTTAGATATACTACAGTACTTCGTTCAATATTTTAAAAGAATATTCCTTTATAAAGAAATATTCCATTTGTTGGATTGAAGTATGAAGATAAGATTCCATTATTTTTCATGAAGCAAACCTCTTCCGTGGAAAGTATTAGTATAACTATTCATTGTAAATATGTGTAAAATTAACTGCAACTTGTATTTCATTAGAATTTCGAATTACAATGATATTTCCTTATTTAGACTTAGTAACTTTATAAATCTCGCCTCGCCACGTCTCGAAAATGTATCATCTCTTCTGTAAATTTATGAAATTCAAATACTATATAAGGATAACTTGAATTATTAGCATTAATTAAAAGTGATAATACCATCCAGGTTCCTTAATTAATGTTTACATTCAAATGAGCATAGAAGTTGACATGGTGAAGAACTACTGGAAACTGATTTTAAAAACACAAATTTTCGGATTGTTTATAAGGTGTGAAGATACTGACTAAACTTCGGACCTCTTTCAGGTGTAAGTAAAGAAACGGATATAGTATTATAGAATTAATTCTTATTAAAAAATGTTCCATTTAAATTTAATTCAAGTAGAAAGTAGTCTTCCTTACGTTTAACACAGAAATAATTCACTAATTAAAAGGTTGCTGATTATCACATAGACAGTCTAAGCAGTTTAATAATTAGTTAGTATTGCGTAAATACTTTCAGGCTAAACCATTATATCATACAATAGCATATTTCATAGGTTTAACCTCAAATGTTCATTACAATGTATTTAGTGTGTAATCTAATGCATTTACAAGAAGAAATAAAATTCAGGGTGCACTATGTATTAGATTGTTAAATTATATAGAAAATAAAGAGGATGATTTTAATGCATTGAATTGCGAAGTATACGTTTAAACCACATATATAATTGGAGGATATTGTACTAATTTTACTTAACTTTAAACGTTTAACAATGCTGTTCATTATATTTATAATCACTTTTGTATAGCATAAAATGTGTCGATTTATCCTACAAGAGGAAAGGAGACTAGTTTGTCTAGTCTACCTTATCCAAAGTGTTGAGTGATTGTATTCTGATTATAGAACCTATTATTATTTGAATGTTTCTTGTTAGGTTAGTGTGTGGTATCAAGAAATGTGGAGGGATATAACAAGGCAGTTCAACCAAATCTTAGATTTTAAACGTAGTTTTATTGCTATTTGATTCATAATGTAAAAGCTATAAATAAATCATTTGTCAATTTATACTTTTTATAGTACGAAACAAGTAACAATAAAACTGTGATTAAAATATTAAGATTTGGGTGAAGTGATGTTGCACAGGAAATCAGTGAAATTTCTTGTCTTATAAGAGACGATACGAAAAACTTCTTCTCTCGCCGGCAACACTAAAGATAATGTATACCTCAATAATTATTGTCAGTATTCTATGGCTACTGAAGTCTGAGAGATCATACAGGTGCAGGTGCTCTTACAGTTTTCATTCACCTCAACAATTGAACCGTATTATTATTATTATTATTATTATTATTATTATTATTATTATTATTATTATTATTATTATTATTACAGAATGATGACTCAGCGGCACCAACTTCAGCTGAATGTACTATTCAATGAAGGATTCAAACCTTATATTGTTCTACACGGAACCGAACCTAGGTTTTCCTCACCAAAAATCAATAACACTGACCATTTACCACTACGAAACTCTCTTTCTGTACCATTAATTAAAATTGCGTACAATATTAAGCATTCTTTACTGGCATATCATCTACATTAATGTAACTTATAAAAGCTAAAGTTTTTGCAATGATACCTGATATAAATATTATGTACGTGTGGATAGTCCTAGTTCAAACGGATGTGTAATTATATACTTATGTACTGCTTTGCTGCAATTATTATTATTATTATTATTATTATTATTATTATTATTATTATTATTATTATTATTATTATTATTATTTAAAAAATATTATTTCTTACATGCTTGTGAGTATTGGGTAAGCTATTTTGTACTTCAAAATTTAGTTCAGGGAAGAAAATATAAGGATAAGTTGTTTATTGGGAACATAACGGATTATTTATTAAAAGCATAAATGGAAAAAATGAAATGAAATCTTTGAGTTTTACGTCCCACGGTTATGCCGGTTAGGCTAAAGAAGACGGTGATGATGAGTAATGAATGAAATGGTGGAATGAAGAAAGTGGGAGGAAACGGGAGAACCCTGAGGAAACCCACGCACACGGTGTTTGTCCACCACAAAGTTCACTTGGCGGGGGCTGGGATCGAACCCGGGACCCCAAGCACCAGAGGTGAACGCTCTACCACTGAGCCACCGCGGGCCCTAAAGCATAAATGGACTGTAATATACTGTAGATATGGTTATTGAATTAAAGTACTTTAGATATATTTACAGAAATTATACTAATTTCCAAATATAAGATGTTAAGAATCACTAATTACTACAATCAAATCTTCATGAATGGAATGAAATAAACATGAACAGCAGATGGGGTCGCGGTGGCTCAGTGGTAGAGCGTTCGCCTCTTGTGCATGGGGTCCTTGGCTCGATCCCAGCCCGCGCCAAGTGAGCTTTGTGGTGGATAAACACCGTTTGCGTGGGTTTTCTCGGGGGTTCTCCTGTTTCCTCCCACTTTCTTCATTCATCACCTTCTTCTTTAGCCTAGCTGGCATAACCGTTGGATGTAATACTTAAAGATTTCATTTAATATCATTTCATGGACAGTAGATGTATAATCTAGCTAAATGAATATAGAACAACTGAAGAACCATGAAGTCTGACATAGTTGTTAACAAATATTTTATTTATATTTCATCGGTACGCTATTCATTATAAATATGATAGTTAGATGTATTTTGCCTGGTAACTATTCGTAATACAGAAATGAAGTAGTATTATTAATATTGTATACAATTTTTTGAAGGTTTATCATTCCTACTCTTATCGGGCAAATTATTATATTTACTTTAATTTTTAATCTGGTATCAGGAAATGCTTAATCGGGTAAAGCGCTCTTCATGCATAATTTCTGGATTTAGAAATGTTGCGAGTGAGCCTATAGCTGTTATCCACCTGTTTTCATGTGATATATTTGCTGTTGGAATTTAGTTTCCATACAATGTTTGTCGTAGCAATTAATTTCATCAGTGAGTGTTGGCCCGCTCCTGAAAAGGATTATGTTTTTAATTATCTGTGTTAATGAAGTGAAACGAGGGAGTATGGAAGAGTTGAAAAAAGAAATATTGATTTATAAACCAGCATCACTTACTAAGATTATCAATTAGTATCGTAGTGAGGCTTCACATGCATAAATTGAGAAGTAGTTTTTTTTCTACAGTAGAGAAAATTAATACCAATCTGTTTGCCATGCTGCTGTCATTGATACAATATTGATCGTCAATGTTTCGAGATGTAGATAACCTCCGTTTTCCGAATAATGAATTTAGTTGCTCTTCCAGTATCAGGATATTAAAGATGATTTGACCATAGAGCTAGAGCTAATTTTTTTCTTAAAGTATCTGGTATTAATTACACCAGAATTAGCTTTTCGTATTTATTTTATTTCTTTGTTTCCACACATTAGTTTTGTTTGTCTCTTACATTTCGAAAGTTTGCATATTTCGTAAGTTTACCATTCAATTTTAACCTTCCAATAACAAGAGAAGTAAGCAACATGAAATACCAAATCAGATTATTTTGCGACTAGCAGCGTTCACCCCGCTTCGCTGCGGTCACCCCGGAACGCAATAAACTTTGTTACTTAGATAATTTTTACTTTTTCGCTTTCAAGTGATATGATAAAAACCATAGAAGATTGCAGTAAATCTTAACATTATATCGCCTGTCATTTATGTTAACCCGCCCCGCTTCGCTGCGGTCATCCCGGTGCTGGCATATTGTAAAAGTGTCTGTAAAAATAAGCAAATCAATTAAAAAATTTTAAACAGAAGATTCAAGCTATTTTCCGCTGTATATCGCCTGTCATTTATGTTAACCCGCCGAGTGACACGGTCATGCGGGTTGCATATAAATACGTTTATTTTTACCTATGATGAACTAATAACAAAGGATTTGTACGTTATGGACACTTGAATGGTCAATTATCTCAAGACACTGGTAATTAAAAATTAAAGTGATATGATAAAAACCATCTAGGGTCCAAATCCTAATAACCCCCCAAAAATGAAAGAAATTGGTTCAGCCGTATTAGCGTGATGAGCGGACAAAGGATTTTGTACGTTCTCTTTTATATATATAGATTTGAGTTTTCTTATTTTCTTGTTACGGTAGTTATTCAAACATGCTACGTTGCTGTTGTACATATTTGCATGTTCGTCAATGCAATGTTTACTAACTTGCAATCCTTTGCAGCCAAATAAATTTACAATTTTCTTATGTAGTACATCTTTCTCAAAATAACCTCATGGACCGTGCGATAGCAAGTTGTTTCTGGTTCGATTCTCGGTGGAGCACATAATTTCTAATGATTATGCAACATTATAAAATAATTCGGAGTTAACTGCATTAGGATTTAACAAACTCCAGACTACAAAGTCAGAAATGATGGCTTAAGGAATTTATATGGTGACTACGCAGTATCCAATTGAACATTGCCGTCTAGTCTATTCCTTTGTGGAGTTTATCGTATCTAAGCTTAGTATTGATGTAGAATTCACGAATTACACCATTGAATAGAAGTTTATTTTCCTTTCCGCAAATATGTAAAAATAAATACTCAAGTAGATTTACGCATTTAAATTATTTTTCAAAAAATATAATGTATGTTTTCTGAAAGTAAAATGCTGTGGAAGACCTATGCGTATGCAGTGAGATAAATTTGTCCTTTCTTTCTGTCTTTATTTCATTAGCATCCATTTTTAACTTTCGTTTATTAATTTGTAAGCGCTTGCAGATCAGGAAATCTTTTCCTTTTTGTGTGTGCAACGTTATAGATAGATCTTAAAATGCCTGTAAATTTTAGTATTTCATTACAACATTTTAAAAATTCTGTCAGAGGTTTATGAAAGTGATGCTTGCAACAATAAATGATTCCATTAAGTTTAACTTTTTCTTTATTTGAAAAAAAATATGAAAAGTCTAAAGGATTACTTTGTGTAATCAATTAAGAGCAAGTGACTAACTCCTGTCCTAGAAACAGGGACATAACGTGTTACGTTACGTAGCAGTACTAGCCTCTCAAGCTTATTCTTGATTCTTCGAGAGTAGGGGAGGAGTAAAATTGAAGTTGAAGAGCAACTATCACATATGCCCTGCTTAGCTTCCTTGCAACCAGCACGTGACACCAGTGGCCATTTTGGTAATTAAATCTAAGGGCTTCTAAGCATATAACTGTGCCTTAATCATTCTTTACTGTGTGATTGAAGTTACCCGTACAGATTGTGTGTTTGTTACATTTTCTGGTAATTATACCGATTGATGAGCAGGAATACTCTGTTGAAATACAGATGCACATAGGGTGTTATGGAAAGGATTTAGTATGGAAATGGGAAAGACGTCAAACGTGATAACAACACAAACAGTATTGTCACCAAACTCGGCACATAGTTTATACAAAATATAGCCCAGAAATGGCCAACCTCTAGTGCTCGGTCCGAAATGTTGTTAGAAATTACATGAAGGGCTACCATAAATAAATTTTAAATTGACAACTGTTAGCGTTTATAAGTAATGTAACTTCAAATATAATAGTAGTTTTTCTAATGTTTAATCTCTGAGATTTAAGTAAACAGCATCAAGAATTTGTTGTTTAATTCGGAGAAAGTAGGTGTAATTAAAGATACCATAAAGTAGAAATACTTTAATACTAAAATTATACAGGCATTGAACACATTTTAAATTAATTACTTTCTCACCTTATGATTCACCAATGGCCAAACTGAAGTAGATTGATCATGAACATATTGGTGCTTTTGCATCTGACGGGCCAATGTCTTGGTAGCCCCATGTTTGACCCCTAGGTCTAGTGTTGGTCACCCTTGGTGTATCCTCTTCTGTGTGATTCCGATCTTTTCCGTACACGGAACCTTCATTTTATTTCTCTTACTAAAGCTTACAAAACTCGAAGGCTACTAGTACATGACTCACATTCACCTGCATGGTGCATGGTCAGCTCATCGGCTATCAATGCCACTATTTCTGATTTTCTAGGCCGAAGTAGGCTAATTCTGAAGACAAGTACACCGTAATATTATCAACAAAGAAATGTTTGCCGGTAAGAGACTCGTTGTAATATTACTGAAACACATTGTAGCTCCTTAGTTAAATCTTGACGCGGTGTCGGCATAAAAATATGTACCCTTGTTAAAAATGGAACCAGAATCCATGTGATTATATGTCCCAGAATAGATAATACCACATTTGCATTTAAGATGTATTTTCAATGTGTTATCTTTAATTGTTAATGAAACACCTCTGATACATCAAAATGTTCGTGAAAGTTGAAGTAACAAATATTTGATGAATGTTACACGTGACATCACTGAAAAGTTTATGAATTCATTTTCGAGTTTTACCTAACACACTAATGGCCTATAGGGCGATAACAAGAAATGAGTGATGATAATAAAATGAATACTGAAAGAAAATATAAAGGTAACCAAGAAATTTCTGTCGCTTTTTGTGGAGGTCTGTGTTCAATTGGCCCTCACACCATGAGTTGAATGCGAATGGAGATAAGGCGAAGGTCACTTGTTGGTATGGGTATATCCAACATACTACCTAATTGTGACAGTTCAGTTACACAGTGAACTTGCATAAGGAGATAATGAATATGGGACCTCTACAGAGCGTCATAAGAGCGTGTATGCTGAACGAGTTCAAACTGGAGTCAAACGCCGCCGCAGCAGAGCGGAAGATATGCCAGGCGTTTGATGAGGTTGTCGCGACTACGTGGACAGTACAGCGGTGGTTGAAAAGTTTAAGGACGGTGACGAAACACTCGAAGGAACAGCACGTGCCAGAAGATCAACACATGTTCAAAATTAAGATATTCAGGCAGAGATTGAGGCGAACAGTGGCCAGACATGTGAGGAACTGGAACTGCAATTGAGTGTGAGTGGAGAAGCCATTGGACTCCATCAACTTCGGAAACACTACAAGTTGGATCGATGGGTCCCGCATGATTTGACTAAGGGCCAGAAGGAAACGCAAGCAGACACCTGTGTTTCTTTGCTGTCTCGTCTGAGAAAGGAGTCATTTCTGGACAGGGTGTTGACATGTGATGAGAAGTGGGTCCTGTACCAAGCTCCAGGCGCCGTCATTATTGGTTAGCATCCCATGAACCGGTTCCAAAACAGCCGAAAGCAGCACTTCACCAGAAGAAGGTCCTCCTGTGTGCTTGGTGAACTGCTCGCGGAGTCGTGCATCAGGAACTGCTACCAGCTGGTCAGAGCATCAACGCAACTGTGTGCTGTGAACAATTGAGCCGTGTTCAAGAAAACTCAAAACTCTGGAGCCAGCACTTCTGAATCGCAAAGGGGTCCTCTTGTTACAGGACAACGCTAAGTCTCACGTGGTTAGGATGACCCGGGACACCATTCTACGCCTTGGATGGGAAACACTATTGCATCTACCATACTCCCCGGACATTGCAATGTCCGATTATCACCTGTTCCATTCCTTGGGCAATCACCTTAGAGGACGTCAGTTCAAATCTCTAGTAGAAGTGCAAAATGCACTTGATACCTTCTTTGCTTCACGTCCCACCACGTTCTACCGCAGTGGAATCCATGGCCTTCCGGATCGTTGGCAGAATATTGTCGATGCGATGGGGACTAATTTTTATCTCACAGGCACGTCTTAGGTGATATATCGATGTTCGAAGGTGATGAGTTAAAAGGCGACAGAACTTTCTTGGTTACGTTTATACGAAATACGCATGCCCTAAGTTGGACTAGAACTTGTGATAGACAGATCTTTAGAGTTGTCGACCATCCCAGGAGACTGAAGTGAAAATATTTCCTTGGAAAGGTAACAGAAAGATGGAACAATTGATAGATATATATTAGTAAAATTGTAAATGAAATTAAAGAATCTAAAGGGAAAATGAATGAATACTTGTAGTATAAATTATAATTAACCGTGAAACTGTATGCTCAAAGGGCGAGAGTAATTTTCTGTTTCACCTTCATAATCTGAGTTTCTCATTATATACACTAGTGCACATATTAGAACCTAGAATGTAAAATTAGCATAATCTTTCGTGATTAATGTAGCTCTTTGAGAAACGGAATGAGTCAGTTTAGCAACGTGTAAAGTTCAATGTCAGTTGTTAATGCGACAACAGAAATGAAACATTTCGTGAAATAAAGTGAATTGTTAATATCATGATCACTAAGAACGTAATCTAAATTTTAGAGAAAAATAATGATAATGAAAGAGAGTTTAATACATTTTACTTAAGTAGGAGATGATTAAACTGTGAATGAAGATGATGCAGAATGCAACACAGAGCGAAAAGGATGAAATTATTAAAACGTAACTTTTATTTAGAGCAGAAAGAGACCAGAGGAGAAAGAGGAAGAAAAATTGAGGCATTGGAGTATCTCGGCGTGTAAGGATGGCACCAGAACTCCTTCATGGTTGCCTGCCGCCGTTACTAGTGACTCTCTCGAGAGCACACCGGAAACTGAGCTAACACTTTATTTTGAACCAAGTTGTTGCTATGTTAAAAATCAATATATGTAATGCATTTATGAGCGGTCTATGTAGAAAATTCAGTTTTAGTTTGGTTTGCACAACGTAACATGATTACGTTTTCTCCCCACAGCATTGAATACTTTTTTTTTTTTTTTTAATTCTGAGAAGTTGGAATATCCTTCACTGGCATATCTCAAACAGATGATCTTAATCTTGTGCATAACATATACGGTCAACATATTTTTAAAACTCTCATATCCTGGATTACTGAGCAAACATTGTTTTTTAAAGTGTGCTCTAGGAATGTCTTATATCTTTGAAATGTATTCGACAATCGTGGCTCGAAAATAGGATTATGTTTTGAACAGAATGGAATTATATTTCATAGATCATTTATATTGTATAAACAATGAGAAGAGTTAACAATTTCCAGAAGAAAATTTAAAGCGTTCGCAAGTTCTTACAGTACTTTATGAAATTTAACAGATCTCGGGTAAAGTTAAATGGCTAATGCGTCTGCTTCCTGTGCACGTGGCCCTAATTTGGATTCTCGGATAATTGCCTCTGATACAAACCGGATTAATGGTCTGGATCTCAGTTTAAACAATAGTCCCGTCTTATGCATCCTTGGTGCTGAAGAGAGACATAAAATTTCCAATCCATGTATGTAAAAAGTCTCTCTGTATAGGTTAGGCAAAATTGTAACATTTGATCAGATGCATACCTTTGGAATGTTGGATTAAAGTTCTGAATTGAAATGTCTAATATATTTTAAAGCAGAATTTTAGTGAATCTCACAGAAATCAAATAGGTAACTAGATATGTTTTACCAAATCGGAATTGTTCCACCTAAAGAAGGATGTCTTGTGGTTAATGTCTTATTAATAAAATGCATGGTTTAAAAGAGATCACCTTACGGGAAAGATAACCGTGTGGTTTAGCAATTCTAAAAAATTCAATTGTATAAAAACAAAAGCTACCAGTGGATCCTGTTCTGTTCGAAACCAATTCTGTCAGAAACGCTTCGTACTGCCGTTCAGTTTTCTTCTTGGCCTTCTCAAAGGTCTTTTTTTTATTTTTTTTTTTTACAAATGTTTACTAATTTGATCTATTTACACCCCACGCGTAATTGTTTTGCGGGCGATGCATTTGTAGTGGTTCTCAGTGCGTATGCCCACATCCTACTTTGGATACCGGGAGAAGTTCATGAATTTTGTGATATTGCTGATAAAGATATAGAATAAACGTAAGCAAAATGGATTGACTTTGTCTCTCTCGTTGTCGTTTAATTGAACAATAAAATACGATTTTTTTCGGTGCTAAACGTAATTAACAAGTCGGAATTCAACTAAAAACTGTTCCAAGGTCTTGACTGTTTTAACTGTTCAAAGTAAGTTAACAAGAAGATATTGAGCTTGGCTTATTTGCTGCAACTCGTATTGTAATGTCCTGCGAATACTCACTACAATATATAGTGTGCAATGGCCAGAAAAGTTTGAGTTGAGATTTGCGTTTTGTGTACGTACCAAAATTATGAAGGACGCGACGTACTATTAACGGGGCTCCAAATCTGGTGCACCTGCCGATGCACAGTCATTATGCAAGATTAATCCTTACAAAACAGATCAGTGGTTCCCAAACTTTTTTCACTGACGATACACTTTACTGAGCACCCACGACATCGCGACATATTTATTATTATTATTATTATTATTATTATTATTATTATTATTATTATTATTATTATTATTATTATTATTATTATTAATAATAATAATAATAATAATAATAATAATAATAATAATAATAATAATAATAATAATAATATAAACTATAGAAAAAAATTAATGAAATCTTTCAGTTTAACGTCCCATAATTTTGCCCTTTAGAATAAGGAGACGGATGGTTAAGGCAAGTGAATGATAGTGGAAGAATTGGTGGAATGAGAATTTGGGAGAAAACCAGAATTATAGAATTATAAAATAAATTATACCGAAAGTATACAAGTGGAAGACTATAAGTTTATATGGTGATTCTATAGAGTACTGAGCGTTATTGCTGATACAGTCTGATGCAAAATTGATTTTAACTAGTTTTATTAAACGCGTCACGATTTTTAATTTATATATTTTCTCGATGCATCTTATGTGATTACACGACACACTCGTATAAACCATTCCTTATTTCGAAGGGAGCTCCAGGACCACACCATCGTCCCGGCTCAAGTATTCGTGTTCCAACAGACGTACCGTAGTCGCCAACACTCTCGTCTTTAGTGTGTGCAGTCCCGGGTTCGATTCCCGGTGGGGACACTCGGTTCAAAAAGTGTAGAAGCTTTCTCGGGGCACACATTCTGATTGAGGTTTGCCTGGATTTTCTCATTCACACCAAGTAAATGCTGGGATGGTACCTCTCAGACCACTTCCTTTCTTCTCCAATTCTTTCTTTCTTCCCTTTCCTCGGATAGTGTGATCACCGAGGGACGTCGTCCCCCATACGTTGATAGGTTAAGATGACCATAGATACCGAAATCACAGGAATCTAAATGCTAATCGTAATCCCAACACGCAGATTATGAGTATTTCTTTAACATTTCGTTTTATTTGAACCTCTATTCATTTCCTAGCATCTTTTTACCTTATAAAACAAGATCGTAGCACGTTAAACGTTCATTAAGCCTTTTTGATTACGTATATAACAAAATATAAAATTATAAACTGTTTCAACCATATTCTAAGCTTCTTTTCGAGTTTGTATTATAATGTGGAAAAACGTTTCTATATTTAATTCTGTTTCCAACCGTTAGGAAATAGGGTAATTTAAATTGCAATTATTCTATATTTATTTCGAGAATAAAACCAAATTACCTTCCAATTAAATAGAGTACTTACTGGATGTTGGAAGTAATTGTTTTTTTTTTTTTTAAGCGCTTTTGTTTAATTTTCACCACGGTTTTTTTTTCTGTTGATTTTTAATTAAATACCGCTTGAATATCATATAGCACATAATCTCTACGGTTGTTTCGTCAGTTAACGAATTTCATTTATCACAAAAATATATATTTAGAAAAGAAAATCCAATGATATTGTATTGATAGTTATCCGAGCTTAATATAAATGAGTGCGTATAGTAGGTATATCAAAAATATTAAAATGAAATAATGTGCACCTTATTCTCATATACTGTTCCATTACTTAGCGTCTCTTATCCGCTTCGTTGGGTTAAAATAAGGAAAATTAGTAATATGTTTCGTTAGTCAATCTCTTTTTACTATTACTGAAGTGCTTCCTGGTATCTGTTATTTTCGACCATTTATATCCATCCCCCTTTCCCCCAAGTTGCGAGGCTGAATTTGGATTTTAACGGTATCAGAAATATCACTGTCCATCTTAACCACCCTGAAAACTATGGATTTGACATTAATATCCGTAGGGAGCTCTCTCATGATTATATGGTTATCGTACGCTTCTTTGGCACGGGGTACTTGGGTTCGGTTCCCGACGGAAGTGCATGTGCTTCGGGTCGCCTGTTACGCTGTAGATCTACCTCTCATGTAGCCTTGCTACTGAAAAGGACGCTGAATTCCAATTCACCACCATTACATCCGTCATCTCTGATATTTATCTTCTTCTTTCTAACCTCCTGTAAGCAGAAAATCGAAGAGACGGCTTCATTCGGGATTAGACCTGGTGAAGATCGATCTGTACAAAATTTGGTGGCTATAGGGACTTCTTTCTATGCGGAAAATTTGATAACACACACACTCATTATTTTATGTATAAGTATATGTAAAACTTAATCTCGTAACTAACAGGTTGTATCTACGCATGCCATTTAGTTAACATGTCAGTCTTCTAATGGTGACACATAAACTCTTAAAAGTGACACAATACTCTTAATAGTGGCACAATAATTCTTGCAATGTTTTTCATTATATGTGTTATCAATAAAGCAACAATAACTTTGCAATGTTAATACTAGTTAAATGCTAACAGAATTACTTTCAAACTTCTTCAGTACTTCATAAAAGTTTATAACAAAATTAGAAAAGTCATTGCGTGCCGCGCTTAAAATCAATCATATGATTCAATTGTCATGAACAAGTACTGTTCAGCTTTTCAAAACGCTGCAAATATATAAAGAAATATTTCTTAAATAATCTTACTTACAGTTATCATGACCTAACTGTTCCAAGGAACAGAAATTATGATCATCCCTTTCAGATTATACTAAATATTATCCATAGGAAAACTTTCTGGTTGTGAACTTAATAAATAATCTTTTCCACCTTTGCAGGCCTAAAAATGGCAAATCTAGTTTCTGGATTCTTTACATGTTTTAATGTATAAGATGTATGCTTTAACCTAGTTCTGTATGTCCAAGTACGTTCATAAAATTAGAACAAAGAAATTAAGATTACAACTTAATTGTCTATAGCTCCTCTCAGATATGTGATTATGTTCTAATTTTTAATGCACAAATCTTGGGTTCGAATCATGGTGAGTGCATGTGGGTCAGAGTTTCAAATAATCCTGTATAGTTCAAATATCAATAATAATAATAATAACGATCGATGCTCAAGTAATCCTGCATTATCCTGTACTTGTGATTGAAGTTTTCTGAAAAATTACTTTGGATATCGCAGGTTCAGGCTTAAAGTGCAGATACAAGAACTGATTTAGATGAAATACTTACCTTTAATCAGAAGGTCGTGCATGAGTCTACACAATTCTACGACGTAATCGGCTGATAATTTAAAAATATACTACACAACAACAAATAATATATAGTGAGTAGTGTCTTTGAGATGTTTTGTCACTGCAAAATTCGAATGTCCTTTACATGTAGTAGTACTAACAAAGATCAAATCATGCAAGAGCTCTTTCGTGGCTAAGCGGTTAGCGTACGCGTCTTTGGCGTGGAAGATCCAGGTTCCATTCCCGGCGGAAGCTCATGTGGTTCGGATTCCACGTTAATCAGTAGGTCTCGTCTCATATAGCCTCACTGCTGAAAGGGACGTTAAACTCAAAATCGAATAAACTCAAATCACGCAGTAGTATAATAAATTAAAATGCAAAGGCTGTTTCACAGTACTTTTCTTCTTTTACTAATTTGTATAAAACAATTGAATTGGATTACCTTTGAGTTTAGCGTCATATTCAGCTGCGAGCTATATCAGCTTAATGTGGGATCCGAACCACATGAGCTCTGGCCGGGAACCGAACTCGGGTCTCCTACGTCACAGGCACGTATGCTGTTCACATAGACACGAGGGAGTTCATGTGCAAAGTAAACTCAACCGAAAAGCTATATAGTGTATGCTAAATTCATCTTACAGCTAGATTCCTCCTAGCTCCAGAAATTAAAAAAAAAAAAAGTGTAAAGTTCAGTACTAATGGCTTCTTTGCAATTTACAAACATATTTCGATTGATTTTTTTTTCAAAAGTCGTTAAAATCATCTAAATTTCTGAAAATTGACCTCTCATATTGATCTTTAAGATCGAAGAACGATATTTTCTAGTCAACAGTGTTGAGTACCTACGTTTTCTAGTTCTTTATTTTTATCTATATTTAGTTCATCTTTATTTTCTAGTTCTTGCTTTCTCAAGATAAATTTGCGTAATGTATAAATTTAATGTTACTTAACTAAATTTAGGGGGGCGCGGTGGCTCAGTGGTAGAGCGTTCACCTCTGGTGCTTGGGGTCCCGGGTTCGATCCCAGCCCCCGCCAAGTGAACTTTGTGGTGGACAAACGCCGTGCTCGTGGGTTTTCTCGGGGTTCTCCCGTTTTCTCCCACTTTCTTCATTCCACCATTTCACTCATCTCTCATCATCACCGTCTCCTTTAGCCTAACCGGCATAACCGTGGGACGTAAAACTTAAAGATTTCATTTCATTTTTAACTAAATTTATAAAATGTTACTATTTGGTACAGTAAAACTTAATTTTCAGAAAGTAAAAGACGTTAAAATACAAGAAGAAACAAGCAAAATCAAACCTAGTTCTAGTAGGAAAAGTAATTCCTAATATAAATCAATGTACTAGAAAACAAAGATGGCGCTGGTATTCAACAATGTTAAGTATCGGACTGCAATAAGCCATAAGTTTTGATGCTATTTCCCCTGCCCCGTTCTTTTCGAAATTGCTCTGAAATAAAATCAGAGACCTCATCTTAAACACTTAACCATTTCAAATAACAATTCCTTACATAAATTGCTTTTCCTATATTTGTAACAAGTTTAGAAAATTTACATGTAATTTTATAAAACTTATCACATGAGATGATGTATATTTATTTCAACGTTAATTTAGAAAGAAAAAAGAAATGAATGCGTATTTCAATCTAATCAATGTTTATCACTTCCTTTCCTTCCGATCAGTAGACTGAACTATTTTATCCGAAACGACAAACATGCGAACTAAATTGCTACACGTATCACAGGAAATATATATAAATGTTCTGCAATATCCCTCTTCTACTCGTAAAATACATTGCGGAAACGGCATTCTTTTGTCTTCGTAGTTTTTTTCCTAAACATTGCTCAAACGGGGAGACAAAACTGAAATCAGGAGTTAAAAAAGAGAGAACCACCCTGATCAAGTCGCCCCTATGTCCCCAACCTCTTTTACGTTCCCCACGGACATCCAACACTCAGAGAAACATTAGGCCCCCTATTTTCTACCCTTCATTGAGTAGATAACAGGACGCATTTCCTCGTTTTTCTCTTCAAGTGTTACTAGCACCCCCTATCGATTGTGTCCAGTAAATCACACCGAGTTATTCTTTCCCCAACCAACCCAATCCAACCAACCCTCTGTTCGCTCCGAGACATGCTCATCGAGTACTTCCGTCTATATACGTATATCTGGTTCGTTCTCTTTCTCTTGGCTTAAGCTTTGCGGAACCATCAAACATGAATTTTGTGGGACGATCAAAGAATCCTTATAGTCTCTTGTTCCGCTTTCCTCTCCCTCCTTCCGATCATTTTCATCATCCGCTACCTCATTGTTAGGATTTTCGGAGGGATTTTGACTTTCCATGAATCTCAGAGTCTTCGAAGAACAAGGGAGAAAAACCTCAAAATAGAGGCCATAGAATGACTCTACCCCCTCATAGCACTCCCCTTTTACATAGCATTAATCGGCTATACTTTTAGTCCTTTTAACGGTAATGGTTACCATTATGATTCGTTAAGATGACAAGATGGATTACTAGCCATAAATAATGCGGTAATCGCACTTAAAGGACAACAATTAGGGATATTAAGATGGGAATCTAAAAAGCCACTTGTCATTTACTTCATCAAGAAAGATTATTGATTTCTGCTATCTGAGTGCGGTGGGTAAAATATGTTTTATTAACTGCAGTTAGTTTACTTGGAACTTCTGATGGCTATTATTTAGTATTCATGTATTTTTTTTTAAAGTCATATATTCTCATTTTAGTCAAGAATGAATAATATGACAAAATACACCACATTTTATTTATATAGTGAATGTTAAAATTAACACAAAATGTTAATGACAGTATTAGTTGTTAAATAAAAGAAGGTCACATTTCAAGTAATTGTGCAGTGTTTGTGTGTGTTTTTAACTCAATTTGATACTTGAACCTTCCTATTTCAAGTGTGCCCCAGCTTGCGCTGCTGTCGATGTCTGTATTCGCGCCCCCTCCCACTCGAAAGAGAAGGGACAAGCTGTTTTTGCCTAAGTCCTTCAATAGCTGGATGCAGGCACGGTTCCACATTGAAATATTCCGAATTATTTCACGAGTTTTGCTGTGTACTGTCTTGTTAGCCATTCGAAGTAGCTTATGATCTTCACTCGCCAAGTCGAAACGACTGAATTACAAATTTGCAACAAAATTTTTAACTTAGCTTTAACCTACAAGAAATATTTCTTTGTACAACAGTGGCTTAAGCTCATGTTTAGCTACGCACGGTCCTGTCTTCTGTTCTCGATTCGGATATTTGCATCGGCTAAACATTGAAGTCCGAATAATGATTTGAACCTCACCTTAAGTAGTAGCTGCTGTATCTAGCGTCAAAGCTTGAAAGAGACTTTAAGCTCTAATTAATCAATTCAATCTAAGAACGTAATCATTAACCATTAAATATTTTAGTTTTCAATAAATAGACAATTAGGAAACGTAATAATACCACGCACTTATTCATTTAATTTATTAATATCTTTTATGATAGGAGCAAGAGAAATTACCTGATTTCTCTACAACGTTGTACTAAACAAAGTGAAACACTTACACTAATTAAATGTGCTTTTATATACCTACAAAAAAATAACATGAAAGGTACAGCTAATCTCTGGCAGACATTGTAATTATTACTAGTGCTCAACGTTTTGTTTCTTTCTGAGAAAACTGAGTAATCTTTGCACAGGTGAGGACTGACAAAAGATTACAGATTATCATGTTAGAAGTTGAAACGTTATGTAAGAACATATTTTACAGTGTAAAAAGCTTAACCAGGTGATTATTATACTTCCACTCAACTTTCTCTAGCTTTGAGAACATTTTACATTACAATAATCTGAAATAAAACATACTAGTATTCAAATGATTGTCGTGTTGTGTATAACAACATATAGCAGATGGCACAGACATATTTCTAGCGTATGGCAGTATTTCTGTTGCCATATCTAGGGTTAATAAAAGGTATATCTAACCTAGGTTCAAAATAGAGTGTCTATTCTTCAGTGTGTGATTAAGGATCCCCTTGGTCCAGTTATTTTGAGTTGGAAATTGGTTTATTGATCCAAGGGTTTATCGTTGTAGAAATCTAGCGTCTAACGAAACAATCCACACGAGATTCGTATACCCTACTTCTCGAAGATATTTGCGTATTTGGTGGTTGAAATTTATAGTGTCTCCTCTTTAGACCGATATATGACATGGCTCTACATCTTAAGATGGTATTCGATCCATTGTAATGCGTTCGTATTCTCCCCATCTGGAATCGAAACTGAGACTACGTGACCAGGGACACGAGCTTTAGTTCGTAGATCAATGGGCGGGAATTTCGAAAGGTTTTGTTTTATATTGTGTTCCAATATTCTAATCTCATCGCTGGCCTAATAGTTAGAGCGCTAGTCTTTGGACCATGAAGACTAGTGTTTAATTTCCGGTGAAAGATCATCAAACATAATATTACATCAGTACAGATCCTACTGTTAAACTGTAATTCTACTGCTATATTCCATCGCTACTGAAAACAAAAGTATATGCAAATCGATCACGTGCATCAATAGTAAAGTTCTCACCTCTGTTGCGAGAAATACTTGGTTCGATCCAGTGGCGTAACTACAGGTTTGGGGGCCCTCCCGCAGACAGCGTGGAGCGGAGCCCCTTCTCTAAGTCCCACTTCACGATTTGAGGCCCCCCGCAATGCGGGGTCTGCGGGGCCCTTATTTACGCCCCTGGTTCGACCTCAGCAGGGCTGGCTCTTCCATATGTGCAACACGTGCATGTATAGCACGGAGCGGCAAACTCTCTCATAACTATTATATATTATTTAAAATAAATATTTCTTGTTGGAAACAGATTTCATGATGTTGGTAGTCAAATTTACTAAGCTGACCTTTGATTTCAATACTACATTCCTAAATAAGTTTAGGCCGCATTAGTTTAAGGTCACATGGACAGTGCTAAATCAAATGTTCAAACAAACCCCAGCATGAATTGCTTGATTGTTGTCAAATACAAGAACTCAATTCTCGAACAGTAGCGAACGAACACCTGTTCCCTTTAGTTAGTTATCACAGTTCTGATATGAAAACTAGTCTTGTCTTTGTCACAAACGGGTTTCTTATCATTCAATGTGGAAACAAGTTCCTTTAACTTTTTCTAATAGATATAGAAGGAAAATTAAGAAATAAAGATAAAAGAGCTAGTTGCACTGGAATTGCAAACTGATATATTGAGACTGGAACTCGATGTTCTATAAAAATGTTTACCATCTTTTCTCTGTAGATGTTTGCTTTATCTTTAACAACATAGTAGATTATTACTTAAAAAATGAAACAGACACAATCAGATTGTATTCGTACTGTTTAGCCTTTTCTAAGTGCGAGTGCACTTTCCCTCTTCTTTGTTGTTCATGGTGAGGTGGCATACTTAAAATCGTGGCTTTTAAAATTTGTTCTTTCTGGAGAAAGGAGGACGGTAAATGATGCCACGGGGCGGCAAATTGCCTAGGGATGGGTTTGGATCCCAGTATATTTGAATTCGTGATCGACAAAATCGTGTATATAGGTTTTTCAGGATTTTCCCGTTTCTATCGCATTTTCGAACCACCAATTCTTTCGTTTTCATTAATCATTTGTCTCCTGTAGCTTACAGGTCATAACAGTGGAAAATTAAAAACGTCATTTTTTTAAAGTTTCGAACTTCAGTATCTTTTACACACTTTTCTAATTTTAACTTCATATTTTAACCAGTATGAAATTCATTCTTAGTATGAAATTAAAAGAGAAATGCAGAGAAAAAAATGTTTATTGCAACTAACATAATTTTAGGCAAAACTCCTTCTTTGAATAGAACAAAATATCTTTGTTTTCCAACGGACATAGTAGTGCATGGCTTTTTCTTTCTTTCTTTCTTTCTTTCCAGAAGGGACAAGAGTTGATGCAAGTGAATTAGCTATTCATTTATTTTCTTGTCACATCAAAACACTAGATGTTTTAAGTGTTTGTGTATGAAGAAGGGTACGCGGGGCGGGTGAAAATAAACGAGCAACGCAAAACTAATTTTGCGAACTTAAGTGAATTTTGACGCTGGACAATAGCATCTCTTTGTAGTAAATACACGAAGCTTCCTCTTACCGTAATACGTAGGCAATGTCAAATTTCATTTTCACGGATGACGTTCTTCCTTTACAACGTACGAAGTATTATTTTTTTAACGTGACTTTCTTTCCTCTTTAAACTTTGTGTGAACTTCCAAAAATATCATTTCTGGAATACAAAATACCAAGAATGTTACATGTAAGTTTGGGGTAGGCGTTAACTTTGAAAAAAATACCTATTTTTTCTTCTTGTTATTTATTGTCAGTGATAACCAGAGCTACAACATATTAAGTTCCAAGTTTTAATATTTATTAAGTAATGCTTCTAAATTTTCACATTTTATTGTATATTTGATGAAAATTGCATACTATTATTATTATTATTATTATTATTATTATTATTATTATTATTATTATTATTATTATTATTATTATTATTATTATTATTATTATTATTGAATATGCAACATCAAATTGATTGATTCATATCTGCTTGAAGAAGAGATTCAATTACGTATTCCACATAATGAATGTGGGGAGGCACGTTGAGTGAGTGGTAGAGCGTTTATCTCTGTTGCGTGAGGTCCCTGGTTTGATCCCCTGCCAAGTGTGTTTGTGGTGGACAACATCGTGTGCGTTTTGTCGGAGTACTTCCGTTTCCTCCCACTTTCTCATTCCATCAATTCTTCCATCATCATCCATTTGTTTTATCATTATCTTCTTTAGCCTAGAGGTCATAATGATAGGTCGTTAAACTGAAAGATTGTATTTTCATTTCATAATGAAAGTGTTCCCTTTGCTATTGCATATATTTGCATCTGCATTTTCGCAATTATATTTTTATAAGCAGTATTAATAATATCAAAAATGTTGTTACCTTGCATTTATGAATAATTTGAAATGCTGTTAAACATATTAATTGAATCCACAAACATTTTTCAGGTTATTCAAGTGTCGAAGATAGGAGTTTATATGATACTCTGGATTTTACTGTAATATATGTAAACCAGGGAACTGTAACAGTTCAGAATCAATATATTGTGCTGTCGGTCTTTATATCTGGCATATATTCTGTCTTATATTCTTCTTTAGTAAATTATAATATAAATGTGAAACTGTGAAGTTAAGCGCCTGAAGTAGGACGTGAAGAATGTCTTTCACAACAATCATGGGAAAAGCTTTTAACCTTACTTTTTGCTTAAAAAACAATGTATCAAAGTATCACATGGAAGGATATGAACATCATCTTCGGAATTCTTGTATTTTTTGTTTATAGATACGTACTTATCATGCTTTACCACTGGCAAAGAATATTGCCATCACGGTTATTCATTGGGTAGCAGTTTTTATTCTGTATTGCAAGGACTGATACCCTGCCATACACTGCACATTATAGTATTGTAGATTTATATAGCAGTTGGTTGTCTGAATGAAATGAAAATGATATTAGGCCACATGGTTAGCGTTCTTGCCTTTATTGCGAGAGATCTTAGTTCAATATGAATAAACACAAAACTGATCGTGATAGGACTCTCAAAAGTTTTAGTTATTGCATATGTCAGTCATTAAAATACGATTTTAAACTTATTGTTTTGCTTGATTGAGCTTTTCATCTTCAGCACAGACTAAATGAGACAATACATATAGTTTAAAATGGAACCCAATCACGTGAATCCAACCAAAATAAACCAAGTCAAATACAATTGCTAATTACACTGTTTTATTCTTTGGTTTTACATTAGGGTTGACTACGAGACGATAGTGGGGCTGTTTCGTGTCGAAAAAGTGTGTTGAAAGTGATTTCTCGTGTCGAAGTGTGTGGCTGTTTCTATTAGAAGAGTTTTGCTTCATATCGTACCTCGTCACAAAAAGTCTCACACCTTGTTTCATGGGCAGAGCTAGCAATGACTTAACAAAATAACAAAATAATAATCATTCTGAAAACGTTACTATTGGAGTGTCCAATGACACAATGAGGAGCATTCTCATGAAAAACATATTTAAAAAAAGTAATAGGTAGGCTTTGGTTTTATTTGCTTGTTTGACTTGTTTTTAAATATATATATATATATATATATATATATATATATATATATATATATATATATATATATATATTGATGGTTGTTCCAACTTCTGTTTCAATCCCAAACTTGATTTAAGCCTTTAGGACTAAAAACTAAATTCAACACAGCACAAGTTTGTATTATTGTTTATTGCTTTTATTTGATTAGTTTAATGGAAAAACAAATTACGGAGGTGATTAGTAGGTCTTCAGTTGGTTCGGATGCTGAATAGTGACATAACATTTTCAACACCTCTTTTTATGACTCATGAGAAGGGAATATTGTCAAGCTAACGTTTATTTCCTATCAATTGTGCCAAATGTAAAGTTCCCACATTTACATAAAGTATACTCAACAGATTTTCATAGGTGAGCGAGGCATTCAGTGCGAAAATAGTTTCTTTGTTTGTGTTATCTGTTTTGTAGACGCTTTGATATTATAGGTAATCAGTGCTTGCACACGTTGCCGGTAAAGCTAGCGCTGACACCAGTAATGCCAATCCTGGTGCTAGCGCGCTTTCCACATGCAATGTCGGTGCTGGGAGGTAGTTTAGGATGTGAAAGGGAGAGAGAGCATGAGTGATCTATTAATAAAAGATACCTAATTTCGTTATTGTACTTACGACGTAGGAGCAGGAAACGTAGTGCACGAAAGCATTGGGTTCATCCATTATTTTTGCTATGCGTCATGTGGAAGTACATTTTGCACATTGTATGAGAAACTATGCGAAGACGATCCGAAATTTTCAAACTACTATCGGATGCCTACGCGAACTTTTGAGTTTATAGTAGAAAGAATTGAAAATCATATTCATGGCCAAAATACATAAATGAGACCCTATATTTCATCAATAGAAATTTTGCATACTATAAAGCTGATTCCGTTTTATAATAATAATAATAATAATAATAATAATAATAATAATAATAATAATAATTGTATTTTAGATTGTCAAAATATACTGTTCTATTATTACTTAGGGCCTCAGTGGTAGAACATTGTGATGGACAAACACCGTGTGTGTGGATTTTCTTGGGGTTCTCCCGTTTCCTCACGCTTTCTTCATTCCATCATTTCACTCATTTCTCATCATCACCGTCTCCTTTAACCTAGCCGGCATAACCGTGGGTCGTAAAACTTAGATTTCATTTCTATCATTATTTGTCGAGTGAAACCAGGTGAAGTAATAGACACACAATTCTGATGAAAAGGAGAAAGCAAAAATAACCAGGAAAATTATTTTAAAAATGGAAACTGTAAAAAAAATGTTCTCAAGTGGTGTGTAAGATGAGATAATAATTTTAAAGTTTTAAAATACTGTAATAGGAAAAATGGAAACAACAAAACTCCGAACACAAGAAACGGAACAAGAATACGCAGTGCCTTGTCACTTACTCATTTTAGCTAGACTGCAGAAATGTATCAGGTGGCCAGCACTATCAGCCGCGTGTGCAACCACCCATAAGAAAGTATTTCCCCCGAAAGGTCGGGGTTTGGCGCTGACGCCACCATTTTCTGGGGGCTTCTCCGGCAGCAATTGTCGAGTTCAGCCAGTAAGGTGAGTATGTGCAAGCTATAATTTGATTACATTGAAATCGAGGTCATCACTGACATTTCCGGCATCATGTGCAAGCGCACTAAAATTTTCACAGGTCCATGATATGCTATAGTTTAATAACGTATCAAGTTTTTATTTTGCTAGCTTAAAGTAGTTGGATGTTATGAAGGTAAAATATAGGCCTTGAGTCGTTTTCTACGCAAGTATCTATACATGGGGTGTGAAAAGGCGTTGTTTCTGATCCAACGAACCAATACTACGAGAACTTGCTTTGCTCATCTGGTACGCCTAGATCGGGATGACCACTTTTCGGATTGCCGCTAACTGTGGAGTAGGTTTATGTAAATTTGAGAACTTTTCCTCGCGTTGAGCACTCTTCTTTTTTCACTACTATTATCTGAAGTTCATTTGGATTGGTCATTACTCTTCTTTATGTGCTATATTGACATTCACATGTCTCATTTGCTATTTCATAACTTCCCCTTTGGCTGCTTTAAATTTCTTTTTTTCTTTTTCGCTCTCTCTCTTTCCTTTTTCATTTGCTTTCCTTTGTCGCGCACGTAGCAATTTTTCAGTAGCTCAGCAGGGGTTACATTTCTCGTGATGCAATCGGTGCTTCTTAAGCTATGTTAAAAGGGATTATTCATAAAACAATAAGTGTGCATGTATGTAGCTGAAGCTCATATACAGTGCTTTCGTGACGCACGAAATCTTAAGTTCTTGGCCAAAAAGGATTTCAGCCGCTCGTATCTCCTGTGGTAAGGGAAATGAGGAACTTTTCGTAGCACAGAAGAAAGAACAAAAGCAACCAAACTTTGCTATGCAATCAAACCATATATAGATAGTTCTACGGTAATATTTAAAATTTTATGATTTAATGTTTGTATTTAAATGCAAGATCATTGCTTCATGTTACATCCGATTTATTCGCCTTCTATGATTAAAACCTTCTATACGTCCCAAGTACTTGTTTTCAAAAGCAGACAAGAAATGAAATTACTTGTTATAAAAGCAAAATTGTTCAGGACAGTCAGCTATATTGTGTTTCTGTATTGATGGAACAAGGTATTTCGATCACACGTTAGGTTGTAGGTCCAGATCTTGGTTAATAGTTGGTTATTTTAGAGTTTAATGTTTCTTTCCAAAAAAGGCTATATGAGACGTGGACTTACAGCTTAAATAGGGATAGAAACATATAAGCTGGAGATGAGAATCAAATGTTGATCCTACGCACCAAAGGCAATAACGCCATCTATCCAAAAGTGAGCTCAGATCCAAGTCTTAAGAGGCCTCATCACAACGAAATTAAAATACCGCTAATTTTACAGTAATTATGTGATATCTTCAAATAGATAAAAGGTAATCGGAATGTAGAGCAAGAGCCCCCTAGACAATATTATTTTACATGAGATACCGTTATCATGACTCACTTATCTTCTTTCGATTCCCAGCCATTTTGAAAATCGGCATTTATTTTCGCGTATCAACATGGCTGCAAACGGAAAGCTACTAGGTGACTCGTGATAACGGTACCTCATGCAAAATAATATTGTCTAGGGCGCTCTTGTTTCGCATTTCGATTATCTTTTATTTATTTGAAGATATCACATAATTACTGTAAAATTAGCGGTATTTTAATTTTGCTGTGATTAGGTCTCTTAAAGTGTTTTTGATAGATAGTAAAGAGACTGATTGGATATGGGATTCCATTTTGTTTTTCACAAGTAACATTTTAAGTTTTTTATGTGAAATTACTTCTTTTTGTACAAGCGTACGAGGAATTTAATGATCTTTAATATAGAACTGGAGCTAGCAGAAAACGAATGAGAGGGTCTTAGAATTGGTTGGGGAGAAAAGAACAATTGCTTTCCTTTGTCGCGCACGTAGCAATTTTTCAGTAGCTCAGCAGGGGTTACATTTCTCGTGATGCAATCGGTGCTTCTTAAGCTATGTTAAAAGGGATTATTCATAAAAACATATTATTAAGAAGAGGAAGAGAAACTGGTTGGAACATTGTGTAAGAAGGAACTGTATCATGACAGACGTGCTATAAGATATGATGGCAAGAAAGAGAGGGAGAGGACGAAGGAGGCTACAATTGATGAATTCAATCGAAACTGAAATATCGCACGTGAAAACGAAGAGATTAGTGGAAGACCGTAGAGCATGAAGCTTCTCAGTTGTGACAAGTGACCTGCCAATAATGGCATAATACATATGATGATTAATATAGAATAGTTTGTAGTTTTACAATTCTCTGAAAACAAATAATTACTAAAAATGTGAAGGAAGATTTAAAAAGTTGATATGGAATAGTAGTTTCTATCACTATACTCTTCTGACTGTGAACATTCCAACGCTAAGAAAAAAGTTTGATATGAAATTTAAAATAGTTTCGTACATCATATTGACAAAAATAACAGATATATGGCTCTAAGCGTCTTCCTCACAACAGGGACAGGTTATGAGCTTACAATCACATTGAATACACTACACCCACGTTTCAATTTTAACATCTTTAAAAATATGTATTAAAAGATTCACTCCACTTCGTTCATAGGTGACTGAAAATACTGTGGGGTGGTGTCTTCCTCCTCATTGAAATCCTAAGAGTTATACAAAACCTGTGGGAAAGGATTATGAAATACCTGCAAAATAAACTGGTCCATAGCCAGCTCTCATAGCCATCTTGTTCTTTTCGTGTATAACGCAAGTAAGTGTCGACAAGAACTGTTATCATCGATTTGAAGCTTAATACAAGCCCTCGCAATGAGTTTAAGGTTGTGTCTGAATGCTGCTCATTTTAGCTTTGGAATTCCATTACGTATAGCTTAAATAAAATAAAATCTTACCGAAGCAAACTTAGAGCTCCTTTGTGGCTAAGCGGTTAGCGTATGCACCTTTGGCGTGGGAGACCCGGGCTCGATTCCCAGCGGAAGCTCATGTGGTTCAGATTCCACGTTAATCAGTAGGTCCAGTCTCATATAGCCTAGCTCCTAAAAGGTACGTTAAACTCAAAATCAACTCAACTAAGTGAACTTAATAATAACTAGCAGAATATTCATTCTTCGCACGAGGAGAATGAGTTTAATTTTAGATATAAAGGAATGGATTTGGATTTAAAAGGCATTGGAAGTGTCACTGTTCGTCTCAGCAACCCCGAAAACTATGGATTCGACACTAATATCGGTCATTTTCGATTATTTTTAAATATCTACAGCCTCCTCCTTCCGTGAAATGATAAAAGTCATCCCAGGATCGAATTTCATCCATGTTGAAAATTTGATCGAGATCGTTCGTGTGGTTCAAGAGATATGAAACCACAAACAGTCATTTTTAGTTTTATTTATTTTTATATCTATCTCCCTCCCCTAAGTTGCACTGTCAAAGTGAAGGGATAAAAACCATTTTACGCACAAATCTCATGTGACAAATTTGATAGAGATCGGTCACGTGGCTCAAGAAGTATAAAGTCACAAACATAGTCACTTTTATTTTTATACGTATATACATGCTGTCTTCAAGAATTAAGGGTTCGACGATCACCGTAAGAAAGTAACACAAAACGGAACAGATATTTTGTTATTCAATAACATCAGTTTTTCTGTTGAGCAAGAAGAAAGTGCTGTGAATTAAAGAAACTAAAACTACTGTAGTAAAGATTATTAAGATGAAAGCCAGTGACATGTAAAGACGAGTATTGCACATGTTCTTACGGAAGGACTCAGTCTTGTTTTGTCTCCTTTATCTTAAACACTATACATGCTGTATTAAATCACTGTCCGAGAGTATGTATGGACTGAACGAAGTAAAGGCAAACTGGTCAAAATATTTTGTATATTTAGAACTCAAACTTTCAACTAAACTGGTCATTTTAACAGATCTATCACGAACATCTACCTCGCAACATCAGAAGGAAATAGAGGGTCGCAGTTACTGTCAGCTCGCTCTACCAGAACACACCTCCCACGTTGAAGGTAAAAAGAAGCTTTATATTTCTTCAAAATACACACATCAGAACAGCAAACACGTAGAAGCCAAGAATATAATAATAGTAATAAAAATATCGAAATTTCTTACGTTAATAGCAGAATATACTATAAAAGTGCTATTTTAAAACTTTGTAGGTATGTTGTTACATTGATTTTCTGTATAAAGTTTTCTATTTTAATCACATGTTTGATCAAAGTGTCAATTAGGGAAGATTTTAATAATATGCACACAACTAATCGTTTAGCATAGGTCTGGGGTTGAAAGTTCGTGTGTTCACTGGTTGTAAGTGTATATCTATATCTATCTATCTATCTACCTATATATATAGGGTGTTTCAAAACAACACCGACAACGTTTGGGAGGTGATTCCTGACACCGAGATAAGACAAAAAGTATAGACCAACTTGGGCGCACAAATGCTTCCTTTCTGAGTTATAGGCTGACGAAAATATATATAAAAAAATATAACTTTAAAGATCCATAGCTCCAATATTATGGGACCTACCGTAGTCGGGTCAAGAGTTCACTTAGGAACTAGTATCTGCTTTATAAAATATTCATGTTACAGAATCCTGCGATAGTTGCGCAACAATTTTTATAAAGGTCGTTGGTGAGTACTTCAAACTATACGCCCGTAGCCAAACTCTCCCTATAAAAATTGTTGCGTGAGTACCTTAGAATTCTGAAATATATGTTTTTGGATAGCGCACATATTAGTTCCTAAGTGAAGTCTTGATCCGACTATGGTAATTCCCATAGTTTTGGAGCTATGGACTTTAAAGTTCATTTTTTCATGTTTTCGGCGGTCTATAACTTTGAAAGGAAGCATTTGTGTACCCAGGTTGATCTATACTTTTTGCCTTATCTTGGTGTTAGAAATCACCTCCCAAAAAATTTCGGTGTTGTTTTTGAAACACCCTGTATAAATATATACCATTTTTCTTTTGTCTGTTGATTAAAACTCGAACTTATACAAAATGGTGACTGCTTTTCTTTATTTCTCTTCGTTTTCTTTCTTTCTGTCTTTTTTATTTACTGCAATTGAACAACCCTTTTCAATACATTGGACATGTATACTCATGTCTAAAATTATTGTCACATGTCTATAAACATGTTCTAGGAATATAACTTGATAACGAATTCGTCCGGTATTTCTTATAATGTTAGCATGTGTATAATCGGGAAAGACATGTATGTGACAAATTTCATGTCAAAAGAGCATTAAATAAGAACAATAAAACGAAACCACTTAGCAACTTTTTATTTTACTCATTATAATTTTCGTATTTATAACTCTTTTCCTATGAAACTTAACACAAATATAGATTTGTCGACTATACACATAGTATCAGCATTAAAGTTATCCTGCAAAATCATTATCAAATTATATTCTTAGAGGAAGACAGTTATAGATATCCGACAATAATTTTGGACATGAGTGTACCTGCAGAACATGAGATCCGAACCACATGTGTTTCATGGAGTTCATATAGGTAGGTTGTTTGGGAAACGTTTAGAAAAATTGGAGAGAAATTCTTCTAATCAAAAATAACACGAAAGTGTATTCTGTTTTGTATAAAGAAATATCAGTGTTAAATACTATACTTGAAAATGTAGATATGGAGAAGAATCTAGAAAATTTGCTGATTTAATTTGAAGAGTAACGAAAGATATTTTATTATTTATCTATACAGATTTCGTATTATTAACATTTGCGGACCTAAGCCCGTTACGTATGAGGGAGACGTCCCTCGAAGACCTCGCTATCCGGGAAAGGGGGAAAGGAAGGAAGGAATAGGCGACAAAGGAAACAAACTGGGTACTGTGTTAGAATACGCGACGAAACGTACTAGCGACAAAAAGTACCACCGACAAAACGTACCACTTACCCTGAGGGCTGCTTGTGAAGGGTTTTCTAAAAACACTTTAAATAATGACAAGGGACAAAACGTATTACTTGCCTGGAGGGCTACTTGCGAAGTCTTCCAATCAGCCATCAAATAATGACAGGCGACAAAACGTACCACTTGATAGGACTGTATGTAAGTGTATATATACCGGCCAAAATAAGGTTAAAAGTTGAACAGACTGGTGGTGAGAAAAGTACCGATGTAAGACCAAAACTAAGACTAAGGAATGGAAGACCAAGATCATACCTGCAAGATTCTCGCCAGACCAAGACCAGCAAGAATCTTGCATATGCAATATTTGAATATTTGCTGATTTCCATCACACTTTATCCAGGCTTTGAACCAGAGATGGATAGGCATTATTAGAGGGGCGCGGGCGCTTTCTCCCACAAGGGCCACCAGCATCTCAATGTCACAAATCAATTGCACAGCTTTCTTTCTACAGTAAGTCAATAGTATTAACAATTGACAATTAAAACCTGATATTCTTTCATTAGTATATTATTCTGAATTGTTCAAAATATTATATGAAGTTCAAGGAGAACGTATACTATATTACAAAATTAGCAGATGTTTTAGTGTATTAGTTTTTGATGCTACTGTATCTATCACTTTTGCATTCGAAATATTTTTTAATAAATCTTTTTCAATAGACATCAACAAAATGTTTTCAAATGTTCCTGAGACATGGTATTTGTTAGCCTATTTTTAATGTATTTCAGTTTATTTCAATTTTGAAAAATTTCTTTCCCATGTTACGTGAGTTGCGGGCAAAGTCAATAAAAATTTGTATGCTGGAAACCTGGATAAGTATTACTGTACACATTACAATTTTGCAAAATTAAAAAGCAGCACATTGGACAATTTTGCAATACGTTTTGCATTCGCTTTCCTTGTAAACAAATGTATTTTCTCCTAATTCTGAATTACTTGCACCATCAGCACAGTCACTTTTCCTCGGTTATGCTCGTCATCAAGACTGACTTTCAAGGATATCCACGTCCTTCAAAAGTCCAAGAGAATACATTTATAGTATCCTTGGAAACTTCTTAACTGAAGTTTTTCAGAAAATATGTAAGTGTATCGAAAGGCACGTCCGGAAGTTCTGTTACTTGGTTGAAGTGGCTAGGGTCCAAATAATTCATAAAGTACATTACTTCTTGAATCTTGAAGAAATACTCAAAACTACCATGTCCAATATTGTGTTGAATGCTTCGATGCAGTATCTGGTCATTGGATAGAAGCAGTTTCATCTTCATATCCACACGAAAAATCTTTGTCCATCTCCGAAGGCGAATTGTCGACAGGTCAATAGAAAAAAAAGAAATCACGTTCTAACTCTTCAAATTTGTTATTGGCCCATTCTGCAAACATTAATGCTTAATTCTCAACGGATTCATAATCATCTTTCTACTCTTTCAGTTGGAACAGAGTATTCTGCATCATCCGATAGGACTACACTAGCAGCACCCTCTAATTGGAGATAGTTTGACAGAGACGTCGTCACCTGAAATATCTTAAGGAGCTTTTCTGCTGTCCGAATTGTTTTGAACTTGAGAAGATCTTTTATATATCCTTTCGCTTTATACCTAGCTTTTGGTTTGATATTTTCTGTAGAAACAATTTTCTTAATTGTTATGGTCAAACTCTATATACAAAGCACTTTTTGGGTTCGAAAAATGACCAAACTTTTTCTGAAAAACAGTGTGTTTTCTACCATCTTGTTTCCGCAATAACTATAAGACGCCTTTGTTAACATTTGATCTTCCAAATGTACATTCGCTGATAAGACTCACGCATAAATATCGCAGTCATTCAGCAGAACAATAACACAGAATCAATGCAATTTTTTTGTCAGATCACATATGACATGATTGAGGATATGAGCGTAACACCACACGCGTAGCTGAGTTTCTTAGTAGTTAAGCGGTTAGCGTATGCGCCTTTTTTGTGGGAGACCTGGGTTCGATTCCCGGCGGGAGCTCATGTGCTTCGGATTTCCTGTAAATCAGTATGTCCCGACTCATATAGCCTCGCTGCTAAAAGGGCCGTTAAACTCAAAATTAACTGAATCACACGTGTAACTGATCATAGGTGAAGTGAAAAAATCCGAATATTGTCCTTGCATGTTACTTGAGCCATCGGTTGAATTTCAAATACACTTCTTAATATCAAGGTTCAACTTCTGCAGAATTTCCAGCAGTAAACCGCAAAGACGTACCTGGCCTGTGGTAGATATGCATTTTACAATGACAACAATACTTCGTAAAACAACAGAGCACTGGCCTGAAACTACTCTATCTTGAGTAGTGTCTAATAGAACAGAAAATATTGAAGCTTGAGAGACTTCTTTCGAAATATCTTCTCTGATAAGTGTGTCGATAGCATTCAAAACATAATTCACCGTGTTTAGTAAAAGTTATGCGACCACTATCCTGCTTACTTCCTCGTATATGACTCTTCTCGGTGACCTTATCTAAATTACTTTTAAGCGGAAGATCAAATTTGCTTAAGAAAGGAATAATATCCAAAAAGTTTCCATGATCTATAGCTGTGTCTTTCAGTTTATAGGCTGCTACATTTCCTCTGTAAATGAGCCCTCTTTTACCAATGAGTTTCTGCACTTTGACAACTCGATACATTACTTGTCTGTTCTTCTCAATCTTACGCTGCCGTTGTTTTACCTGTTCATAAGGAAGTAGTTTCGTAACATGAAGTAGTACGTTTTGTCGCGGATTAAATATGCGAAATGTTTTAATTAGTCCATGACAGGTTGTCATTTATGACAGGTCATCAAAAGTGGTACGTTTTGTCGCGAAAATTCAAGTGGTACGTTTTGTCGCTGGTACGTTTTGTCGGGACACCACTGTGTTAGGTACCATCTCAACATTTGCCTTGCGTGAATAAGGAAAACTCAGGAAGAACCTCACTCAGGACGACTACCCTGAGAAAGCAGTTACAGCTTTTGGATTGAGTGTTCCCACAAGGAATTGAACCCAGGACCTTCGGCATTCATCATCATGAATATTCTGTCATAACTGGTAGCTAACTGAGAAGCTTCTATGCATCAATGCCTCTAGCTAATCTTTTAGTTTTAACAGTTATCAGTTTTTACGTTACCTATCAATTGTAGTATTTTCTCCAGTTCTTTTGTTTTCGTTTCTCTGTACGTCACTTAAATACTCTTTCTTCGCAATTTCTTAACTAGTTTCTTCTTCTGTTTTTATTTATTTCTATTATCGTTCTACCCTCTCTAGTATTTCTAACATGTCTTTGCTAGTTTCCCATTCGATCAAGCCATTTCTCTCAATTATTCTGAACATTTCAAAAGTTTCTATTGGTCGCCGCAGTTGTAATCAGGTTCAAATTTCTGCTCCGTATTGTATATACAATAACTCACGCAAACCGTTTGATAAATAATTTTCTAAACTCTGAACTTTAGCGATCCATAAAATATAATTTTCCTCCTAATTCACCCTTTCGCATCATATACGTAACTAATTAGCTCTCAGAAACACAGTTTAACGCCGCAGAAAAAACATTATTGGACTTGTACTAATGAAACTCAGTCAGGATTGGTATTACGTGCGTTTGTCACCATTTTTTACCTTATTCTCATCGGCATAGCAGAACCTTCCTCCTGTTGGCTTTCCAATTCTTTTATTATTATTATTATTATTATTATTATTATTATTATTATTATTATTATTATTATTATTATTATTATTATTATTATTATTATTATTATTATTCGTATCTCACGTACACTATATGCAAGCCGTACTTCTCACTTCTTTTATTTACCTGGACCTGCATGCTTTTAGTGTGTACACAAAATGAAGCAGGCGTTCTTATCTGCAGAAGGTCAGTGACACCCTCTAAATGATCTTCCTAGGTTACCCGAAATAACTAACGTCTACTTTTAAACTTTCTAGTTGATTCTGATTTCCTGACATACAAGTATGTCTTTCTTTTCTTCTTCTTCTTCACAGAAGCAATATCCACATTCAAGTTTTCTCAATGGTTCACATCTCCAACAATCCCTCTCCTCATGGTACCATCGTTATTAAAAATATTGTCCTTCGTAATTCTTACACATTATCATACAAATCCATGTTCACTGATTAGTTATAATATATTTCACCCTCCTAAAATTTCGAAGACGCGTTTTGCATCATAGTTTCTCTTTGTAGCCATTCCATTTTTTGAAGTATACATATTACGAAGTCGTACATAAAACCTTCATGTTTTCTTTTGTTCGACAACTTTGGCTTCGAGTTTTTCCCTCAAAACTTTGCTACATAAAGAGGTAATGCCTATAATTGTGTGCTGCTCATTATTCAGTAACAAGGCAAACAATAACATGTAATCCACACCTATTGCAATCACACTTTAAATATAGAAATAACTAGCAATTATGAATATTGCTTCTGTAAATGTTATGTTTGATTTGTGTTTGTATATCATAACTAATGCATACCTCATGTAAACAGTGCTTGCAAACAGTGACCAAATGAAGCAGATTTTCAAAAACCACACGTGAAAGGGATTTGCTGAAAAAGTTTCGTGTTCTCGCCAGCGTATACATGTATATTAAGGCTAGTACCATCCTTTCCTTTTGTAAGCACTAATTTCCTCATTCCCCAGATTTTAGATTAATTTATTTGCTCAATGCAGCTGAGTGAAGAATCCATACATAAAATATTCAAGTGCTCACAGTTTCGCGTGAAGAGCATTAAAAACTTCGTAGGTTTAGTACGATGATCAAACGTTTTAAAAATGTAAATATGTCTGTCTTTTTTCTTAGTGTAGTTCCCTATAGGACAAGCTTTAATTTCATATTTTTGTCAATATAGTATTTTCAGTGTATGGAAAGTTAGTGACTGTTGTCTTCCATTTATAATTTTTACTCAAACATAAACTATTAAATATAATGGAATTAATTTCACAACTTATAATTAGACGATATTGGAGAGCTTGTATATTTGATTTTTCGAGTTAGCCCTCTTGAATTGAGAACTTTCCCTTTAGATCTACATATACTGGTATGGTCTTTTGGATTGAGGTTAGGCTTGACAATTCTGTTAGTTTATTTATGTACATCACTATATTGACTCATTGCTGGTATGTGGCATTCTAACCTTTAGCTTAAGTAATGCCTCAATTGCTCTAGGATGCTTGATCAAGAACCTTTCTCAGAAATCGATTTTGAAATTGCCCAGGACCAACCGTACTAATACCGGGTGCGTTAGCTATTTGGTTCTCTATAACATTACTTCCTTTTCAACGCTGTAGCTGTGGTAGTTTTATAGTTTAACGTGAAATACGAACAACGTGTAATCATACTTCATATCGAACCCATGTCTTTTACTGCAAAGACGGAAGTCCTGACTGTCTGACACAAAAATACTCAACTAACCACTTCGTATATAGGTATTACCATAAACAAATTTCTCGCATTGGGACCGCGGTGGCTAAGTGGTAGAGCGTTCACCTCAGGTGCTTGAGGTCCCGGATCCAAACCCTGCTCCAGCCAAGTGAACTTTGTGGTGGACAAACACCGTGTGCGTGGGTTTTCTCGGCCCGTTTACTCCCACTTTCTTCATTCCACCATTTCATTCATCTCTCATCATCACCATCTCCTTTAGCCTAACCGGCATAACCATGGGATGTAAAACTCAAAAATTTCATTTCATTTTCAAATTTCTGGCATTCTAGTTAGCTACTAATGCTTATGTAAATACATGGAAATGTAAGGTCATTTTGCTAAAAGACAGAAATAAGAAAATAAAACCATAGGTATCTACAATAAGTTTGAGTAAGATAATCAAGTGATACTGGGCGTAAGTTCAGGTATATAAGAACTTACGAACTGTCTTTATCGCCTGACTATCCTACTGAAACTTGCTGTAAATATATATGGTTTTCTTTTCTTACTTCTGTCTTTTAGCAAAATTATTTTATACGGCCATGTATTTATTGTGTATGTTCGAGTTTTTTTAAAGCTTACTCACACAATTTTGTTTAAAGCTTTACCAAACCATATACGGCTTCCAAACCGCAGTTGCAGTATGTATCTCTTGGGATTATAATAAGCTTCTCACAGATATAAACAGGATTTACCTTTGATTTAACTTTCGTTTGTGGATGAAAGAATGTCAGTTTCCATCAGCTGCATAAATAAAAACACAATATTTCTATTGTCTCATTGGTCTAAATCAAAATTTGGAAATACACGTACTTTAAAGCATTCTATACCGTGGGCCCAGAATTGCAATCGATAACGAATCTGTCGACCATAAATACAGCTAATTTGCATAAGTGCTTCCCGACATAATAACTGAGATTTAATAACATATCTTCCCACGATTGTTTAATTATCAAAGTTTCGTATCTAAAATACATTCTGAACTATAATTCGCAGTATATATTCGAATATATATGATTCGCAGTATACATTCTGAACTATAATTATCATATATTAGTAGAATGCTCGTAGAATGCTAGTAAACAGTAAGTGCACGGTTTATGAAAAATATTGCGAACCTATATGAGTTCAAAATAATCGTGGTATCACGTTTGTTTTTACAGGAGTTACGTAAATGCTCACTGCGTTTTCCCCTTAGGGTCTCACATTTCGTAACACTTCATTGTATCTTACTTAGGACACTTAGGGAATATTTATATCAAGTTTGAAGATTCACTATTCAAACTCTAATATTTTCGGCGAACTGCAGAACGGTAAAATACTACTACTACTACTACTACTACTACTACTACTACTACTACTACTACTACTACTACTACTACTACTAATAATAATAATAATAATAATAATAATAATAATAATAATAATAATAATAATAATAATAATAATAATAATTGTCATCCCGTGTAACGTCGGTTCCTGTCACCACGTCGGTTCCTGTCGTCCTCAGGTTGCGGATCGAGGAGAAGGCCTCTAGATATAGAGGTTAGCTGCGAATATACTGAATAAGCAGTCGCGGACAGCCGACTAGGAGTGGTCCTCCAGCTTGGGGGTTTGGGTAGGGCTAACAACCTCATCCTGTAAAAAAAGCACTTGTTCAGAAATATTCACAAAAGCCTCGGACAAGGACTGATAACTTGGCACGACCTCAGCAAAAGCAAATGGACATGAGATTTGGAACATGGAATATTAGGAGTCTTTATAGGGCAGGCGCGTTAAAATCCGTAACGAGTGAGTTAGAGAAATACAGGATGGACGTAGTAGGAGTTCAGGAAGTTAGGTGGGAAGGAAATGGATCTGAGAATTCCTGAAATTTTACGTTCTTTTACGGGGAAGGAAACAAAAATCACCAGTTAGGGACAGGGTTTTTCGTTCATAAACGTATATTACCAGCAATTAAACGGGTTGAATTTGTCACTGACAGACTTTCTTTTATTACTCTTAAGGGACGGTGGTGTGATATTCTTGTTTTAAATGTACATGCTCCAACTGAAGATAAGGATGACGATATAAAAGACAGTTTTTACGAAGAAGTGGAACGGATATTTGACCAACTCCCGTGATACCATATGAAAATTCTATTAGGGGATTTCAATGCGAAGGTAGGACGAGAGGATATTTTCAAACCGATTATAGGGAACGAAAGTCTGCATAAGGAAAGTAATGACAACGGTGTTAGACTCGTAAATTTTGCAACATCCAAAAACCTAATCGTGAAGAGTACAAAATTCCCACATTGCGACATTCATAAATACACTTGGACATCACCAGACGGGGAAACACATAGTCAAATTGATCATGTTTTAGTAGATAGAAGAAGGCAATCCAGCATAATTGATGTCCGGTCGTTTAGAGGGGCTGATTGCGATACCGAGCACTACCTGGTAGCAGCGATAATACGAGAGAGGTTATCGTTGAATAAAGGTAATATTCATTGTCCGAAAACGGAGAGATTCAATTTAAAGAAATTAGAAGAGAGCCAGGTAAGAGCGAAATACCAGATTGAAGTTTCGAATAGATTCTCGGCTTTGGAAGATTCGGAGTGCACTAGTGTTGAGGATACGTGGATTGAAATTAGAGATAGCATTAAAATTTCAGCAAAAGAAAAATTGGGACACGCCGAAATACGTAGGAACAAACCATGGTTCGACCAGGAATGCATAAAACTAGCAGAGAAGAGAAAACAGGCAAAATTACGCTGGCTACAAAATCCGAATGAAATAACTACACAAAATTTCGCAGATATCAGGCGAGAAACTTCCAAAACTTTTAGAACAAAGAAACGCGATTTTCTGAAAGCTAAAATTAAGGAACTTGAAGATAATAGTAAAAATAAAAACATCCGGGACATGTATAAGGGAATCAACGAATTTAAGAAAGGCTATCAATCTCGTGCTTATATATTAAAGAAATCTGACGGTACAGATCTCACTGACACGGATAGCATCTTAAATAAATGGAAATATTTCTTTGACGATTTGCTTAACACGCAACCGAAAATTAGTGTGCGTGGAGAAAAGGAGATACACACCGCAGAACCGTATATTCCAGAACCCAACCGAATAGAAGTAGAAACTGCTATAAAGAAATTAAAGAAACACAAATCTCCGGGTGTAGATGAAATTCCGGCTGAGTTAATTTTAGCTGGAGGCGAAAAATTGTAGAACAAGATACACAAACTCATTCTCCTTATCTGGAACAAGGAAGAATTGCCACAAGAGTGGAAAGAATCAATCATTGTTCCAATTCACAAGAAAGGCGACAAAACTGACTAATAATTTTCGAGGCATCTCTCTTCTGTCAACATCCTATAAAATTCTTTCAAATATTCTATTAGCAAGACTGACCCCATACGCAGATGAAATTATTGGAGATTATCAATGCGGATTTAGACGAAATCGATCAACTATCGACCAAATATTTACCATTCGCCAAATACTCGAAAAAAAGTGGGAATACAATACCCCGGTACATCAACTATTTATTGATTTTAGAAAGGCGTACGACTCGGTTAGGAGAGAAACATTATACAACGTCCTTACAGAACTTGGAATACCGAAAAAGCTAATTAGATTAATTAAGATATGTTTAAATGAAACCCAAAGTAAAGTCCGGGTAGGAAAATTTTTGTCCACGAGCTTTCACGTCAAAAATGGTCTGAAACAAGGAGATGCGTTGTCGCCATTATTATTTAACCTCGTTCTGGAATACGCTATAAGGAAAATCAAAGATAGCAACCAGGGCCTAGAATTGAACGGTATTCACCAGGTTATGGCATATGCTGATGACGTAAATTTAATAGGTGATGATACGAGAACAATAGAAAGAAATGCAGAGATCTTGTTAAACGCTTGCAGGGACATGGGTTTAGAAGTAAATGCAGATAAAACTAAATACATGGAAGTGAGTCGGGACCGGAATACAGGAAACTATGGATGCGTTAAAATATTAAATAATACTTTTGAAAAAGTGGATAGTTTCAAATACCTAGGATCAATATTAACAGAGGAAAATCATATCCACGGAGAAATTAAGTGTCGACTAAAAGCAGGGAATTCGTGTTATTATTCGGTTCAAAATCTCTTGTCGTCGCGAATTCTGTCGAGAAATTTGAAGCTTAAAATATACAAAACGGTAAACATGCCTGTTGTTTTGTATGGCTGCGAAACATGGTCACTTACCCTGAGGGAAGAACATAGACTGAAAGTATTTGAGAACAAGATCCTGAAACGAATATTCGGACCCAAGAGGAACGGGAATGGGGAATGGCGGAAACTTCATAACGAGGAACTACATAATTTATGTGGTTTACCCAACATTGTTAGGGTCGTGAAGTCTAGGAGGCTTAGGTGGGCGGGTCATGTAGCTAGAATGGAAGAAAGTAGAAACACTTTCAAAGTCTTGACAGGAAGACCAATGGGAAAACGACCATTAGGAAGACCTAGGCGCAGATGGGAGGACAATATTAAGATGGATCTCGCAGAGATTGGAATACAAAGTAGAAACTGGATGCAGTTAGCTAAGGATAGAAGTCAGTGGAGAGCTTTTGTGAACGCGGCACTGAACCTCCGGATTCCATAGGTCATAGAGTTAGTTAGTTAGTTAATACTTGTCATCACTTCAGTGAATGCATTTGAAAAAAAGTCTTATTTAAAGCATAGGGGGTAAGGAGATTATTAATACAGGATTTCAAAGTTCTGCACGTGATAATTTGAAATCTGGTGAATGGCAAAGTTATTTTGAACTCTCCTTCCTCCCTCCTCTCTCTCTTAGAAGTCGCGATTAGAAAAATCATCTTATCTTCAAGCTAGAGTGGAAGAAAATATTTATATAAAATTTAAAGAATTTAAGTTTAATAGTCTCTGAGATCTGGTGGACTGAATCAGTGCATTTTCTCTTCACATGTAGACAGTTTACCGTTGATCCTGTTTGACCAATCGCAGCCACTTCGAAACATTTAATTTGCAATAATCTAGTTTCACAACTAGTCTACATATATTGATTATCGAGACGAATGTTTATTTCTATTCGTAGATTACAATTAGCTACAGTACAAGAACCTTTATTAGAAAGACAATATTCTTATGCACTTATGTTCTATTCCTTACTACCCGAGCCGAGTACACAGAACCAGATTCCCGCATCAATAGTAGAGAATACAAATCGAAAGACAAAAGATAAAGAAAGAAATTCGAATTACACAATGAATAAAATTCAAGAATCATACTTCAAGTGTTGATACCAAATGCGCCATTGCAACTGTGAAGAGTATCAAAATAGATACTGTGCTCTAAGCAATATTTTGCTCTTCAAATCTTAAGATAGATGTTTATCTAGCATGGTTTGGTTGTGTTTGTACAGAATATGATATTCGATAGAGAGACAACTGCTCAAACGGCCCACAAAGGAGAAACTTTGTGTGAACCAAGACAAACGAACTTGTTCCCTTTCTATCTTCCCAAGGTGGTGGAAACAAGAAGTAATAACCGTGCATAATCTGCAGCCATTGTAAATGAGATAATGGCAAGAGAACGAACTCATACCTTGAGAATGAAAGGAAGTTGAGAAAGCAAGAAGGAAATGGCCAAACAATAATAACTTCACAGCCACAGAGAAGAACATTGCAGAAGGATTTCGTCAATAAAGCATCCACAATGTGTATGGAAAGATACCAGTTGAGTTGAGCAATAAACTTGGTATTCGGTAACCTTTATTAGACGAACACAAGATGGTTTTGATGAATTCCATTGTTATCATCTGAGTTTCTCTCTCTTTCATGGTGTTTATATTATTGCCAATGAAATGATTAAGCAGTGAATAAAGATTTCGCAATGTTCCGTACAAAGGAAGAAAATTACATGCTTAGTTGAAAATGTGAGGTCTTTGCAATACAATACACAAAATCATCTAAATTATTGACGAAGTCAATTATGGGTCATACACAGGCACGTTAGTTCATAATAGACCCAGAGACCCCTTTACATTGAGGCCTATAGAGTATCATAAAATACAATATTAGCTTATCCGCATATGCATAACGGTGCAGTGTGTCACTTTGGGATTAAGACCTCTCTAATAGGTCATCATACATATAAAATAAGGGTAACATGTAACAGGTTGACACTATTTCTACCTATTGTTTACTAACGTACATGAAAGTATATTTCGATCCCTCAATTTGGAGATCTAAAGGATAAGTGAAAAAAGAGGAAGATCTGGTTTGTCACGTTTCATTGATGACGTCATTCTACTTGGAAACAACTACCACTATTTCAAAATGTAATAGAAGAGCTTAATTTGAAAGACAGGAAAGTCGGTGTTGAAAATTAATATGAAAAAAGACGAAGGTGATGTTCAACAATTTCGGAACAAAATCAAGGATTAAAGTTGAAATTGCGGAATTAAAATAAGTGAATACCTATGTTCGTCTACCTAGCACATAAGACATATTACATGAACGGCAACATCAAAGAAATTAATAAACGTATTAAATTAGGTTGGTTTACGTCTTGAGGGAACAGCTTCATATTGAAAAGTAAAATGTTAAGGTGTCTAAAGCGTAAAATTTTAAATAAATGCATTTTGCCTATTTTAATATGGATAGGTGTTGGGCACACACACGACATTTTGTACCACATAATTTCTGTGATTTCTACCCTACAACCATCTCTCGCGTTTAGTTTTCAAATAAATGACTTCTCCAATTTTTTGAAACACCCTATATTTTTCCTTACTTTGTCTTCACCAACCCTAAGTTACCTATCTCAAATTTCTGAATGCAATATGAGGAATTACTTGTCAAAGTTTGTCCACAACATTTTAAAACTCCTTTTGTAGGTGCTTATGCTGCGTCGTAAAGCAAATTAAGATCAGAACTACAATCCATTGCCTAATTTTAAACAATGATTAGGAGAAAAAGACGTAAGTATATGACATTATACGAGTAATAGTACTAGTGGATAGTTACTAGTACTAATGTTAATAGTGTGTGTATGGTGGATTTGTATATGAGATTAAAGGAATACTATAGCACGGTAAGCATGTTGTTTTCTGCTGAATAAAATTCAATTTCCTGAATTCTGCTTCTAGGTTTCCTCCTTCCATATTACACTATAACGTCCAGAAATTATTGTTTAAAATACCTTGCTAAACACAATTCATTCAGAATAATGCATACAATGGAAAAAGAGAGTATTTACATGCAGGAAGTATGTACTTATTCAGTGGTTGATCATAATTAACAAAAAACTATATATATATATATATATATATATATATATATGTGTGTGTGTGTGTGTGTGTGTGTGTGTACAGGGTGGCTATAAATGATTCGTCGGATTTGAAAGGACTGTATTAATAATGCATAACATATAAAATAGCGAGTGACATATGAAAATATACAAAAAATATCCAAGATTCATGCATATTGTAAAAATGTTCGATGTGTCTTGCTTTCGCCATACGATACACACATCTATGTGGTAAACTAGTTCGCCCCATATGTGCTCTATCATCTCTCTACTAATGGTCGTAAATGCAGCTGTAATGCGATTCTGAATCTCACCCAAATTTGTGGGTAGTGTAGGCACGTACACTGAGTATCTTTCGTATGCCTCCAAAGGAAAAATATCAGGAACTACTAGATCAGGAATCTAGGAGGCCATTGGAAAGGGCTAAGTCACTTCAGCACATCACACAATCCAGCGGCATGGGAGCCCTTTCAGATAGCGACGCATTTCAGTATGCCAATACATAGGCACCCAGTATCGTTAAGCTGTCGATATCATCTCAGAATGCTTTAGTGACCTGGCGGTGCAGTTGCAAACTACGTTATGCACGATTTCGGTAACAATAGAAAAACTCTTCTCATATTCCAAATGACAGAATGCTTTCTGTTGCAAAAAACACCATTTTGGAAAGTAGGCTTTTACTGTTAATGTGTACGATTCAAGATTACCAATGTTAAAAAAAAAAACTTTCAAAAGTATTTATTTTCATCATTAGTACAAGTATATTGTGTTAAAAGTTTTCGAGATTTTTCATCAGCACTTTAGAACCCAACGAATGGTTTATAATAAGGCTGTATATAGGGTGATGATGAACTGGGCCAAGAGATTTCTCACTTCAAAATAAAACAAAAATTTAGTAGAGATCTGTGAGGTAGGGGGAAGTGCATAGTTTTGAAGATAAGGCTATCCAAAACAGTAGCAAAAACATCGTGACGTACGTTATTTACAAAACGAGAGACCATGGAGCTGGCGGCCCATAACATCATACAGGAATTCACAAACTATCCAAAAATGAATATTTCGATACTATGCAATGCATGTATAAGGAAATCACCCCAGGGCATAAGGAATTTACAAAAATTGCTCACAACTAAAGGTGGTTCCAAAATATGCAAAAAGTAAGCTTTGGTAGCAGTGAATACGCATTGTGACGGCGGGAAATCGCTAGTATTATAAACAATCAACTCTACGGTTTCTTCTGCTTGGAATAACACATGCTGCCACACCTCAGTCTCCTGCCTGTATTTTCATGAAAATATCCGCCACTCGTCATTCTTCTGATTAATGTAACTGTTTTCCTATCTTTGCGAGTGATTCCTAACATACATCTTTCCATGCTTTGTTCTTTATTTTGCATACGATGAATATCTGACTTTATTAGTGTTCACGTCTTGTGCGATATGTCAAAATAGATAGAATAATTCATGACCCAGCATAATATATATATATATATATATATATATATATATATATATATATATATATATATATATATATATACATATATATATATATATATATTTATATGAGTGTGTGTGTGTGTGTGTGTGTAATTAAAAAGTGCAAATGTGTAAATTAACGATGAATATTAAAAAAAATAATTTAGTTTCTTCAAAAGCCTCAGATATATTATCAAAGACCTATGTATTTGAGACAGTATCAGATTTATAGCTGTTTGATAATGATATCTGAGCTTTTTGGAGAAACAATTCAAATTTCCTAATATTTAATGTAATTTATTACATTTTTGCACTTTTTTTTACATAGATTAATTTATTATTTTCTAGAATCATAAATGTGACAAATATATAAACGAAAGAAATATTTTTAACCTTTTATTTTACCGAGAATTACATCTTTCTTTTTTTTTCTTTTACATCCTATGCTTTCCTTGCTTTCAAGTTCAATCTGATGGAATTATAATATCACGAAACGAAAATCTAAACTTATTACCATTGTTTGCATTTCCTCTTTTCAGAAGGGGCGGAAAGAGCTACTGAAAAAAAAAACAAGAATTTCCTTTTTTATTTGAACATTGTTTGAGGATTAATGCTTCATCTTTTCCCTACTGCTTATTGTGTATGCGACCATTTATTTTGTCAGATAGTATGACATTTATTTTTAAAAAGAAAGAAAGAAAAATAGATATGGAAAAAGAATCTTCCAGAAGGGCTTGTAGAAACTTTATTCATAGTTGTACATTTCCTACTTGCTGATAGGAGCATTGTTCTCGCACGATTTCTCTGTTCATATCTCATCGGTGACAAATGTTAGCTACGCTTCTGCTGTGTTTATGGCTGGCCCCGATGAAATTCCAGAATAGAGTTGAAATAATACCAAGTTTTAAAAGTACAGAAAAGAAAATATATGAGTAGTGTGTAAAAGAATGTCTAGCACTGTATATCTCTTTTACTAGCTGGAGCTACAGATGTATTGAAATATAGAGTATTGAACTCATAGAAAACATACGTTTGCAATATGTTATTCAATATAAATGAAGTACTGTGTTCTTTTCTGTATTTTTCTTCACCATTTGTCTTAAAATTTGTCTTCTTTAAACCCAGTTTAGTTGGATAACTAAAAAATCCTTTTAAACTTCTTCACAAACAGAATATCGTGTTCGTCTTCTGTTGTTCGAAGAGCATTCCTGTTTTGTGTTCTTACGCTCTGCGATACCAAATGCGTTGTATTGCATGGTTTATAAACTTCATGACCGTTCCTTGTATGCAGTCAATTAACTCAAACCGTAACAGTACATGCATAACTATCAATCACCTAAGTGTATTGAGATGGAATCTCGCGAGACGATTAGCACTGATAAACAATATACGCAATAAAGACGAAGTTCAGAAGAACTAGGCTAAAAACTTAACTAAACTTCTCAAACTTCTTAAACGATCCTTTTTAGGCAGATTTTTTTGGTATTAGCTGAACCTACGCTGGCAATACAGGACATATTTTTTCTTCTTATACATCCGTATTCGCATACCAGTAATTGGGGCTATACAAGCCTTTGAAGTTGCGAGTATGCAATAGATTTTGCCATTCAGAAGCACCTGCAAGTCAATCAACCCGCTATACGCAGCTCTTGTACTGGTTTCATAACACAAGGATATCAACATCACCTTAGCGACAAATGTTAATATTATCGCCTGAAAAGACCCATAAAACGTAGAATAGAATAATAATGGCACGTTTCTTGAAATTTTGACTGAAAACTGGCAAATCTACATATTTGGAGTCGACCAGCGAAAACAGCACGTATATAAAAGCTTGTAGTTTCCAAGATCTTGTTGTCGAAAGAATTGCCCATGAACATATAAACATAGCATTTTAATATATAGATTATTATTAATAATAGTAATAATAATAGCATTTTTTAATCAGTATCAAAATTAACCGAATAGATTACTCTGTCTCTATCTCACTGAACTGCAGAATTAAAAAAGTATTTGATTAACATAATCAGATTTTCCAAATGATTACTTAATCCATACTAATTCTATACATACACACACACACACACACACACACATATATATATATATATATATATATAATCCTACCTTTTTATACTCAGTATCTTGAATATGTCATTTTTACTTAACCTAGAATAATACAAAACATTCCATCAAAAGCTAACTTCTTTTAAACGTTGTTAAAAATAGTTGTTCCAAATTCATAGAACTTCAGAACTAGCTTCCTTTATTTTTACTTGCGTCGTTCAGCTTTCCATTTGAAAACTGAGAAAGAAGAGCCTCATTTGTTCGAAAAGAGAATTGTGTATTCTCAGTTGTGTAGTGAGGTTTCATTTTATTACTTCATATTGAACAAAACCTTGGCTATTTTCCAAAAATAAAATACATGTTGGCGACACTTTTAGAAAGGAAGTGATCACGTACTGTAGGTTGCCCATCTCTGCCCTGAGATCAGCAGCCCTGAGATTTTCTGTTGTGAATATTTTGTCTTACCCACATTGACAGTAGGTTGCTTATATTGATAATTAATAGTAATAAGAATTATATATATATATATATATATATATATATATATATATATATATATATATATATATATATATATAATATTTTTATAATATTTTACAAATATAACCCAGTTGTATTTATAATGTTATGTAATTGTATAAATAGAGTGCAACCATTACCATGAAAGGTTAAGATTTCAGTAGTTTTGAACGTCACTATTCATATAATTGTAATATACCACATTATAACAAGTAATTTATCGCTTTTGACTATTCAGAAAATACATAATGTGTATTTTTGGTATAATACAGGCTTTGTTTTTTGGACCCCGAGATAAACATTGAACATTTTATCCATTTATTATTCTTTGAGTCAATAGCAGCTCTACCTAATGTATTATACAGCCCTTTGTTTCGTGAGAGATTTTGTGTGTTTATTCCACACCTGTTCGTTCGCACAGGAACTCTGCCTGCTCTTTTTAATGGAATCTCTTTCGAGATCTCAAATATCACTTGTTCATATCATTATTTCTGAAATAACTAGCTATTTGTTTATTTCGATGTTCTATTTTTAAAATAATAATTATACTGTTTATTGAATGAACTATATTCACGTTTTTCTGTCTTCTTATTGCAATCGCCTCTGGAAGATGCATTTCACGCTTTCGTTCCCCTTCTGTAACCTTTGTTTCGTTTCCTACAGTGACTCTCGACCGTTGTGCATGAACTACGGTTGAAAATCACTTTGTGATGTTGCTGGTGGAAATAATTAAAATAATTCTCTAAATATTAACTTTGAACTGTAAGAGTTCTACGGGAACTCACTAGAAAGAGTAGTGTGTGTAAAGCAGAAGGTCCATAATCATGTGTTTAGTCCAGTGATTTCCAAACCCTTTGACTCACATTGGTCTGACCCTTTTTGCTGCTTTCAGATGCAGCATTGAATACCTGAATCTATAATAATAATAACAATAATAATAATAATAATAATAATAATAATAATAATAATAATTCTTACAAATTAATTCTAGCAGAACTTTTGCATACCATTATATTTCTAACCAACATTGTTCTTAATGGTATCGTAGTTCTTACTTACTAGATATTTTTTGTTTGTACAGTGTTTAATTTCAGCGTCTCCTTATTACAACATTCGTAACATATGTAATTACAAATGTAGTTTATTTCTGCCAGTAGCTTGCGCCCGCCTCTTCGTTCTTTACATCCCGGGATTGCAAACTACTGATCTACCATAATGCTAAAATTAAATGTACTATTTTAAAACAAGAAGTGTCTTAATTGTAACAAGTAACATACTTCAGTTTTGGTAGATTGGATAATACCTATACGGTTTATAACTAATCGCTCCTATATTAGTACCTAGTACTTATCCTACCTAGTACAAAAGTAAATAAGTTTTAATAGTTGGAGAATTGATGTCACTAGGAAATTGAACAACGAATTATGAAATAGTGATAAACAGTTGAATCAAAATGCACATATCTATTGATATTGAATATAAATGTGCTTTGTTTCCTGAAGATAAAAAAGAGGAGGAAGAAAAAACTGGATTTTTTTACACCTAAAGGCTTTTGGTTATAAAGCACTAGAAGGACAAAGTGCAGTTATCTTCTAGTGTTTTCCATTGTCTAATTAACAATTTAGTTTAGTAAGAAGAAATAATTCGTTTCCTGCCGAACATTAAATGAGAAAATTCAAACTTCTGTGTTAGCAGTATATATTTGCCATTTTGATGTATATTTATTACTAAAACCTTTACGAACTAACGCAATTCTCAAATCAGATTACTTCATCTTTTATTCATTATGCAAGAAATTAGATCATGCAAGAAATTAGACACATAACTGAATAATTTAATGCAAAGAAATGCAATAAATAACATTTATGCTAATTGGTTTCTAATTAAATCAGTTCTAAATGCCTTCATGTTAGTCAGTTGATAAGACTTTAATTTATTATCTTTACAGTTTGTCGTTTAATTGTGTCCAAAATAGTGTTACAATTTATTACTTAAGAAATACGTTTATCATCTCGTTTAACGGAGTAACACCTAATATAGTCTCGCGAAAAGAGCAAAAACACATGAAGGAAACAAAATAAATTTTTGTAGATCTGAATGAGCTTTGTAGTGCGATACGACACGTTTCGAACAATCGGAAGCTTTCTTTCTGCTTTTTTTTTTCCTACGTAAAGTAAGTCAACCGTGTCTTGAGCATCTATTTCTGTCAAGTCGAGTGACGGAAGTATCGCACTGAAAGAGGTGCTTGTTGGCTTGCTTTCACGAAACGAAGAAATAAATCCCTCACGAGGAGCCACACAGAAATCAGAAGAAAACAACCAAACGAAACGAAGACACAGCATAGCAGTCGAAATACTGGCACATAGTTTTCTGCACAGTTCCGTCAAATAGCGTTTAGAACTTAGATTGCATTTACATTATGGGTATTTTTGTCTATTACGGTTGCGAAGGACAAGTCTTCCTGACTGAACTTTTCAACATAAGTAAAAGATCAAGAATAAAGCAAATATTCTAAGACTTTTGTGAAACAAAATGAAAGTTCTGTGAATTTTGTTTAAATTTTATTCTTCTTGTTTTCTTTTATCTTCCCAACGCCTTTGAACACACTCTTCACCCTTTCCTTTCCCGCCAAATGATAAATTACTTCTGTTGACTTCATTTGTTTTGTCATCAACTCCCGTTTTAGACCTTCCAATATTAGATATGCTTGAAGAAAAGTCTTTGTGCAGCAGTAGTTCTTATCCAGTTCAATTGCGTCTGTAAACTTCCGTTTCTTTGAGCTTCATTTTAACTTAGTATGTAATGAACAACTTTGGTCTTTGCTTTTAAATTATAGGTTAATGTCGACAATGGCAGATTCTAAGGCATACTTTATTACGATTGTATTCACCACTTTTTACCTTCAACATTTTACACAACATCAGTACTTAATTTAAGTTATCTCTCTTGATGATAGGGACAATCCAGATGCTAAAGTAACGGAAGCATTCGTTGGGAAACGATTGTCACTTAATACTTGTATTTATGAACTATATTAGTTTATTGTTTGAAGTAATTTACAGTTTGTTGTTAACTCGTGTAAACATAATATAAAAGTATAATTGGGTCATTAACGTCGCACGATTATTCGCTTTAGGCTAAGGGAGACGACGATTAAGGCAAGTGGATAATGATGAAAGAATTGGCGGAATGTTAAAGTAGGAGAAAACGAGAGTACCCAAGAAAACCCACAGACACTATGTTGTCCACCACAAATTTACTTGTCTGGGATCGAACCATGGGCTTATGCACCACAAGTTAACATTCTACTACTGAGCCACCGTGCCTCTCGTACACTTGAAAATTTTTTCTGTAGTTAAATTGCCAAATATCAATGTAAAATCATTTACTCCTCATTTTGTAAGTTGATATACATTTTCTTAGATTAAATCACAAAATTCGTTGATTTTTACAAATTTACAGTAAATTTATAGGAAAATGATTCATTTTTGATAAAAATGTAATTTTACAACATTTCATATTAGGAATTTTACTTTATGGTGTAAATTGATTTACATGGGGGTTTGGCAAAGAGATTGGCACCGTTTTTTTTTTTTTTTTTTTTTTTTTTTTGGTAAATGTACCTATGATTTTTTTACATTGGTTTGGAACACATGTTATTCTTGTTAAATAAAGTTTTAAAGTATTATATATTTTGAAGAGGTATATACACATATGGAACTCACCAAAAAACACAATCCATCAGCTTCAGTAGACAGTATGTCACTTCTTTAGATCCAGGTTTTACACTATATAATAATTGGAATACTATTTTATTGAGTTTGTGTTATTATTTTTGGCCCGGGATACTCGGATTCGATTGCCCATGAAAGTACATACTGTACGTTTTGTTCGGACTTCAACGTCACTGACGATATACACTTTGCCAGGTTTCTCCCACATCGAGAGCTTGAAGGCTAATAATTTAGACACCAGGAAAATCACATATAGCTTCGACCATACAGTTGTAAATTTGCGTCTTGTGCTGTTAGGAATATTTCAAACCATGAATTTGTTAAAATCAAGTTTCATACTTAGCGTTTGAACATACACAGCTTACTTAAGCAAGGGTTCAAAAATGCTAAAGGAATTAAGTGTCCTTTTAAACAAATTGGAAGGTAAAAGCTTTTCAACAAATTATTTTTGAATGTAAATCTTTTTAAGTGCGACTGTTTGAAAACTGATATTTTATATGTTCACAATTTTAGACAGTATCGATGATAATCTCAGTGCGGGAAAGAAAGTTAAACTCCAATAAGATTTCATTCGATTGAAATATATAGCATCTAGTCCCAGACAAACGTTATATGAAGCTAGATCACCGATTTGACGTATGAACTGAAATATACGAACCAGTGTCGGAATCTAATTCGAGGCCACGTACACGAAAGACAAGCTTGCTATCCTCCAACTATATACATCAATAATTAATAGCTTATTGAAAATCATTATTACATTATAAAATCATTTGGAAACAGCCTTTCGCAGATGTGTCTAAGGATTCACAAATAGATTATGCGCACGGTTTTCCACTTTGTTACTATAGACTAGATATATTTCTATTATTCCTATTCGTGACAAGTCTTACGAAAGCAGCTTTGTATATAGAATCTACAATACTGTATTTTTTAAAAACTCTTTGGTACTCCTTGTTCGGACTGTATTCTAGACCAGGGTTTCTCAACCTAACGGTCGTGGTCCCTAGGGGATCGCGATAGGGTTTCATTCGGATCGCGATTTTGTTCTGGTAGGCATATTTTTATTCTTATACATACTGTTAAGAACAAAGAAATCTACTAAACATTTTTAACAGGTGCAGGGTTGTTTAAAAACCAATTAAGTGAAAGAGGCACGATATGAAACTAAGAAGAACTGCATATTGAAATATCAGAAAAACACAAATTCAGCAAAATCTGCATACTGAAATACAATTAAAATTAAAAATTAATGAGATACCTGAACATGGTGTAATTTTACTAGTGCAGCAATGTTTGGTTCCATCTTCGTAACGGAGTCATTTAAAATACTCAATAACTTTTTAAACTGTTCAAATTTTTAAAGCAAAATTAGAAATCACTTCATTTTTTTTATTATATGACTCAAAATTAAGACAAATTTGAAGTTTAAAAATTTTCAAACGGTCTCAGTCTGAAACAGTATGACGAATCGGATTCGATAACTGGCGGGTGGTTGTGTAAAGTGCGTTAAGTCAAAAGTTAGTGTTTTAGAGAAGTCACATTTGAAAGTTCAATATAAATCCAAAAATCCGGTTTTGGGTTTCAGACATAAACCCAAAAACAGTCTTATTAACATGAGCAGCTACAACAGCTAATCATTCTCCCAAAACTGGATTTTGGATTTTATGTCTGAACTTTCAAATGCGATTTCTGTAAAACATTTATTTTTGACTTAACGCACTTTACACACCCACCCGCCAATTGTAATATGAATGAATTGACCAAATTTGGTTTTAACCCATTCGCTTTTAGGTAAGTTATCGTATCTACTATATACAAGAGATGGATTCTATTATCATAGAAATGGGTGAATATTGTGAGGTCTCCGCAATAGGTATATTAAAAGTCCCACACAAGCTTATTACAAATCAGGAATTATAAGGGATGAGGTCGATAGCAAGAGAATATAATAAAATGGGTTCGGGATATGAATTAAGTTGAGAACGACTGTCTTAGACTATATTAGATTATTTAGGTTGGATGTGTCCGTATCCCACACTAAATCTAGGCCACATTTCATGTAATTTCAATGTCTCAGTTGATTCCAAAGAAAATTTAAATCCTTTTATCCCCATGGAATAACAAGACTAGCACACTGAACACAGTAACTTTTATGAATTTATATATTAATTATTTTCTACAAGCTTATGTATTACTATCGTACAATAATAATTCGACGTTTATATACATTCATCCGAATAATCAATAAGAAATCAATATTTTATTACATAAACATTCTTAGTTTGGTATTTGTGTTAATTATAAAAGATTATGTATTGTTTGAATGAACGCTGAGAAGTTGTATTGAATACTTAATGAAAGTCTCTTCATTCTATAACAAAAGTTTGATGCAATACCTGGAATAGGAACAATCACTAATTATAATAACCAATTACTTCGAAACTTCTTTTTATTCTTCCATAATCCAGTTCAGTGCAATAATAATGAAAAATCTTCGCTGGAGAAGGAAACCAAAAAACAGGTAATTATGGAACGAAGAAGTACCTCAGGGACGTTACATTGTGTCTTGGACTTTTTTTTTTTTTTTGGTAACTTTTTGGTCTTTCCATTGATTGGAGGATGGCATTCATTAGATTTTCAGAGTTGTAGAAGTCTCGTTGACGGACTAATGACACAGGTATTTCTCTCTTCTACCAACCTTCACTTCACTTCAACTCAAAACTTTTTTGCATATCATTTTCATAAATTATTTTCCTCTCTTTTTGTTGCCGTTGAAATCTCGAAATAAAAACTTTCCTTTTGCTTCTTCAGGAAGAATAAATGGAGGGAAGAGAAAGACGAAAGGGAGAAACTAAGAAGCGAATAGGAATTATGATGATACAGAACCTGCACTTGAGATGTGATTGTCTTTTCTTTAAAAAAATTGTTTCAAGAATCAGAATTAGTTTGATGGAGAGACTTTAAAAATGAAAGATACTTCCCCATTAAAATTTGGAATACTGCTTAACTCACAAAATAAATAGCCAGAACATAAGATAAAATAAAGCTTTCAAACATGATACTCTGAAACTTAAGAAATAACTATTAAATGTAATAGTAAGATTTCCACATATCTTCCTCGAAGCCGTTAAATATGTTATAACAACGTCTTGACTTTATTTTCCAGCCATTAATAACTTTTACCAATTTATTTCAATATTTTCTAAAGTGTTGAGGCTCCACGCCCTAAATATTAATTTTTCGTTACTTATTTTTGAAACACAATTTGACACAGACTTTACTTGGGATAATTGTTCAATCATAGTCAGATGGCCAAACTGATGTACTAAGGTGCTCTGCGATGTATTACAAGTAAAGTTATTACTACATTCCGTCCTTTTCTGTTGGGTCATTGTTAGTCATCAGTTATTTTAATTGATATGAGAGTGGGCAAACTTCTCATTGCAACGTACGTTCTGTGTGTCTCTCTCTTCCAGTATCTTATTAACCATATTTAACAATTGTTTTCTTTCGTGCTTCGGAAATTGGCTTATTGCTTAGAGTTGAATTCGGTCAAGAAAAAATGGTTTAAAAGAGGATTAAAATGTGGTGTACATTTTTTAAAAAAAGATCAATTTTATTATCCATTTGTTCAATTAAAATCCTCCAAAAATTAGTGGTGAATTTACTCCATTTAAAATTAGTTTCCAAGATTTTTTTAAAAAATAGTGGGCCTGCGTAACGTAGTCGCTAATGTTTTTACCTTTAGTGCGAGTTATTCTGGGTTCGATTCCCGATGGGAACACTAGGTCTAGAAAGAATAAAGTCTTTTTAAGGCCATACATCCTGAGTTAGTTTTTTTTTTTAAGTTTTCCTCATTCATACCAGGCAAATGGCGGGATGGGACGTAACATGATGATCCCAGGTCACTTCCTTCCTTTTGCATTCCTTTTTCTTCCCCAGTTCTCCGAGCAGTGTGGTAGACGAGGAACATCGTCCTCTATATGTGATGGGTTTAGATGGACCATAGATGCCAGCAATTCACATAAATATAGATTGTAACCTAATCTAATGATAACTTTTACAATAATTTTCCAATTTCCGTGACACGTAGCGTAGATTTTCTTTCAGACCTAAGAATATATAACGATAACTACCTTTTGAATTTACCCGATTTTTGTAGAACTTCGTGTGTTCTTTACCAAGAGGCTTCCTAATAGGTTTGATTTGATTTTGTTTTAAAATTTAGCATCTCTTTCAGCAGGAAGGCTATGTGAGATGTGGATCTACAAATGAACGTTTGATGCGAACCACATGAGCCTGGATCTCCTGTAGGAGCTTCCCAATAGAGCTTCTTATCAGGTTGATATATCAAGGAAAAAGGGATGAATTAACATCCAACTTTAAGAAAGTGTACCAGGTTAACTTTCGTAGCAATTAGATTTTCATGAAACATGACACGAATTTCCTTAAAACTTAAGATATTTTTCTCTCTTGATTGGAGTAGATTTGATTCAAGAAAGAGTGTCAATTACTCCTACTTTTTAAATCGATCTCTTCTACTGTGTACATCACTCCTAGTTAAATGGAATTCACGATCACTCCTAGTTAAATAATCAGTTAAATGGAATTCTTGTCTTGAAAATTGTGGCACTGTAAACCATTATAATATAACATACATCAGTTTAATGTGAATATTCTTCTGCAGAATGTCATTAAAAGTAACGATTATAAATTAGCTATCAAGTTACTTGTATGTACTACATGTTTTACCTATCAATGGTAATATATATGTATGTACCTAGGTATTCATATATGTAACTTACATTGTAATACAAAGACTTGGTTCAATATTAAAACTGGAATAAGTATTTGATCAGTACATAAATTCACCCTTTCGCTTTGATGTAACGCAATTGACTTTTGTCCTTTATGACCGGAAATTAAATCTGGAACCGCACTAATTTAAATCGAACGTATTAATATAATTTGACTATTAAATGTAATAATACCCATATTAAAAACTTATTTACCCGAAATAACAATTGTTAAATGTCGTTGCCTTTCATTAATTATGCAGTTATAACAACCCGTAATTAATAATTGTAATTGCAATTTGCAATAAAGATACATACATCGTTTTTTGTTTTTAATCACTTGACTGCAGTCTGACTTCTATCTGTTGCATATATCAAACAAAGTATCGTGTTACTGAATCTCTTTAAGTTGTTTTCTTTTGAAACTGAATAGTATCGGACACAGTAATTGCAAGAAGAGTATACTCGTATGGATTGGCTAAATTAATTTTGTACTTTTTCTTGGTTTAGATCTCAGCTCGCGCCAAGTGAGCTTTGTGGTGGACAAACGTCGTGTGTGTGAGTTTTCTCGAGGGTTTTTTGTTTCCTTGCACTTTCTACATTCCAACATTTCATTCATTTCTCATCATCACGGTATCCGTTCGCCTATCCAGCATAACCATGGGACGTAAAGTTTAGATTTCATTTCATTTAATTTTCATTTCGTACTTTTCATTTAAAACAAATCTAATGTAACAAAAATTAGCATTGAATTTGAAATTAGCAGGAGTTTGAACTTAAAATGAAATGAAATGAAAATTTTGAGTTTTACGTCCCACGATTGTGCCGGCTAGGCTAAAGGAGACAGTGGTGATGAGAAATGAATGAAATTGTGGAATGAAGGTAGAAGGAGATGGGAGAACCCCGAGGAAACCCACGCACACGGTGTTTGTCCTCCACAAAGTTCACTTGGCGCGAACTAAGATCGAACCAGGGATCCCATGCCTCAGAAGTGAACGCTCTACCACAGCTACCGCGGCCGCTCGTTTAAACTTAAACAACATTCTACAGATTCTATAGAAAAAAAGTAAAAAAAAAAAAAATTCAAAAATCCACTCAACCATAAAAAAAATGGTACAAGACTATATACTTTTCAGAGGCGATCTATGCATATAAGTATTGTTTGTTACTTATAAGCATACATGCATGCAATTTTGTAATTAAATGTAGATTACATATGGTTGATTAACTCCCATGTATTTTTAAACAATTTTTTTTTGTTGGTTTCCAATCTACCACAGAGCTTATATACATATATACAATGTTTGTGTGTCTATGTGCAAATTGGCTGGGAAACCTAGGGCCGCAGGTACATTGTTCTCAGTTGGGCTCCCCACCTCTTATGTCCGGTCCTGAAGACACTACAGTGATAACAATATTAGTTACAGGTTTAAATATAAGAAGAAAGTCTTGTTTTAGTGGTAAGGGTGTTGAAAACTGTGCCGCCTATTTTTTCAGCCCACTGATTTATATAGAGAATTATTTCACATTTTTTTTAAGGATGAACTGCAATTAGTGATTTGATTTCTTCTTCATACTTATTTAAATGATTAAATACATACTAATTATTTGCCGAGCAAAACCATATATTTTCATTAACCATTAACCATTAAATACATGTTTCAGTTTTACCAATTAACTCTTGGGTTTCATCAGACACTATCTAGTCTCTGAAGTCTGATGAAGCCACAGAGTTAGTTGGTGAAACCGTAACACGTATTTAATTTTTAATGAAAATATATGGTTTTGCTCAGCAAATAATTAGTGTGTTTTTAATTATACAAAGCAAATATATTAGTGTGTATACAAAACAAAGCTTCCATTTTCGGAGACTATTTAAATGTCCTTTACTTTGTAAAACTTAGTTTTATTTTGCTTAATTTAAATAATTGTAAATGAAATCAAGTAATGTTAAATTTATTAATAGTGCAACTTTAGATGTAAAGAACAAATGAGACCATTAAAATTACAGTTGTTTGAAAAAAATCAGTAAAATAGGACCATTAAAATTACAGTTGATTGAAAAAATCAGTAAAATAAGATCATTAAAATTACAGTTGATTAAAAAATCAGTAAAACGAGACCATTAAAATTACAGTTGATTGAAAAAATCAGTAAAATGAGAGCATTAAATTTCCAGTTCATTAAAAAAATAGTAAAATCAGACCATTAAAATTCCAGTAGGTTTTTAAAAAAGCAATAAAATGAGAGCATTAAAATTACAGTTGATTAGAAAAAAAGAGAAAGAATACTTTTCATATATAAATAAATGGGCTAAATAAATAAGTAAATAAAATATGGTACAGCTTCTCAATACCGTTAATAAACAATTGAAGAAATAAACAAATGTGTAGGGAATTAAACAGTTGAATTTTTAAAGAAAAACCTTGTGGAATGAAGTTGTACAAGAACTAAAAGGATGAAGTTCTAATATCTTAGAATCTGTGACATACTTCAATAATATTTGAGAGTAGAACTCATGAGTTTTGCCTTTCAAAACTGAAGTCGAGACTATGCAAATGAAACTCAAGAGTGGACCAAAACCAATCTTGTAGTCTATGGTTGGCGAGGATGAGTGCACCAATTTGTTCCCAATAATTTCCAATAAGGAAGCCAATCTTTTTCTGGCGACGATCGCTCTCATTTCCTACGGGGATGGAGGGAAATGTATCTCGCGGAGTTTCCTAGAACGAGAAAGAGGCTGAAGGCAGTGCAATGTGTGCGTGGTGTGACAAGGAAGATTACTAGTTCTCTTCAGAGCGTCTGAATAGCATCCTGCTACTCAGTTTCAATTAACTGAATGAAGTAATGCGTCGCATCACAGCTCTTAAGAGCAGATTGAAAGAGATCTTTTAAGTTTACTGGTTCAGCGTCAGCGACCCGTCCAGTGTTCAATCGATGTCTAAGCTAGAGTGTCCATTACGCACATTAGTCTAAGTTGAATGGCATAGAATTAAGTAGAATTTATATAACAGGTGCGAAAGCAAGTACTAATTTCAAGTGGTATTTTGTCGAAAACTTAGAGCTGTGTTCTCATAAGAGGGGAAAAATGAAAGCAAATCTTTAAGTTTTACGTCCCACGGTTATGCCGGTTAGGCTAAAGGAGACGGTGATGATGAGAGATTGAAATGGTAGAATGAAGAAAGTGGGAGGAAATGGGAGAATCCCGCGAAAACCCACGAGCACGGTGTTTGTCCACCACAAAGTCCACACGGCGCGAGCTGGGATCGAACCAGGGACCCCAAATCTCAGAGGTGAACGCTCTACCACTGAGCCACAGTGCCCCCTCTGACAAGAGGGAGTTCAAGTATAGTTTCATTACAAAATTAAGCTGAGAGAGTACAATAAGTGATAAGGAACTCATAAATTGTTCTAATTTACTTATTTGGATAGTTGAGAATGTATCCATTCAGGGATTTTACACTAAACATCATAAAATATAACTAAAAAGTGAAAATAAAACAAGAAATCAAAGTAAAAATATACAAACATTATAAAAACACACACACATACAAACACGGCTATGTCCTACATAACTAGCTAAGCACCGAAAATATCTTTGATTCCAGTGAAAGCAAAAGCTATCGGTAGTAAATGGGTCAAAACTGATGTTCCTACTTTAGTTGCTGGGAACTAGTTTAAATCTAATTTGTTACCATTCCTGTTCAAACAACAATGCATAGTTACGTATGTAATATTTAAAGAGCTTCATTCAAAATTTCGTTAGTGTCAGAATTGAATGTATGTTTGAATGGCAGAATTTGTAGCTTTTTATTTGTTGAAGGATTGAATTCTTTAGAGAATTTACACTTAGTATTGCAAGCTTCTGAAGCTGTCGAATAACTAAGAGGTCGGACGTCATTAGGTGCCAGGAGCTCATCCTTGATTAACAGAGAAAACAGAAAGAGATAATAAACTCTGGTTCATTAAGGACTCGTAATGGTATGTCCTAGAATCCCACAACCTAGCTCCCAAATCTCATGATGCAGTTCTAAGAAAGATTCACAAATTACAAATCCTGCTGGCATTCGTGAGAAATTATCTCTGAAAGAAATATAAGAATGCGATTAAAATATTATTAATGGCACTAAATAATCATGAATAAAAATACTATTCTGAAAAGGAATTTTTCGCGTATATCTAAGATCAATAGCTAGAGACTGTTCCTATATAGAAAATAATATTTCCACAATTTTTGTTATGTGGTTTCTCTTTTTGGTTTAGGTAATAGTTAGTTGCACATCGGATAGTAGCAGCAACCAATGCTGCAACGTGATTTCACCTACCAGAGGGAAACACAGGAAACAGAGGAAACATTCAAAAGAGTGGATTTATGGCTTAATCATTGGGATACAAAGGGTTGAAGTAGTGACGGACGTACATAGACAAAACCTCTAAGCAGAAAAACTATTATTCTATGTCTAGACTCTAGAAACTGCGACACTGTGAACAACAGCTAATGGTTGAGAAAGGAAGGGCAGAAATCCAACTATCCTATTGTTGGTACAGGTCATGGTTTTGTGGCATGAGTCAAAAGATGTTAAGTTTCTGAAATCGTGTGCTTCTTAAAGTTAACAGCTTGAGGTGGATCACATTAATATATTTAAATGTTATTTACATATATATTTTCAGCTCAGTTCTAAAAGATCTTTCTCTTGGCGAGTTGATGGTAGTAAATTACTTAGTATTTACATGTATGCAGGGATGGAAGCAAAAGCTCAAATTTGAAAGTTAAGACTTCACTATTTTATGAAGGAATAACTTCCTGTTATTCATATGAAGAGAGCCGGTCGAAACTATGGGTGTCCATAATAATTATTGGGCATTTATGTATGTAATACGCAATCAAATGAAATAGAAAAACAATTTTCAGCTTTTGGTAATGATTTACGTTAAGATACTGAAAGAAAGAAACTCACGAAGTCAATAGACTAGTTATCTTTCGGCGAAAGTCGTATTATCTTCGAAATTAATTCTTAACGCATTTTCTAAGAAAAAGAGGAGCCTTTCCTCCTTTCTGTTTTCGTATATTATTCATATGTGAACGTGCATTAGTAGGTATGAAATAACTGTCAGTGTATCTACTTTTCTTTAATTATTAACTGTTTCATCCATTTGTTGATTCAATTATGATAATAACTTCCGAATTGTCAAAGAAGAGTGGTTTCGGAAAAGTTCTCAATATTTTGAACGTAAGGGAAAGTTATTTTTAAAAATCAAATCATATTCTTTAACCAGGAATCAAGTAATCTAGATATTGTGGTAGTTGTCTTGGTAGTGTAGGAAGAATTAGAACATATAGTTTTGTCCCTGGAATAGTGTCGAAATTTGATTTTCATCCATGTTACTCTGTGTGTGCTTGATTAAGTCAGTGGATTTGGACCCTTTTATTTTAACAGTGGGTTATGTGAGGCACTGACCTATAATTTAAAACGGAATTCGAACCACATTTTGTCGAATCAAAAATCGAACTTGATACTTTGGCATCAAGGAAGAGCGGTTAGCTACTCAGTCGCAAAATCAGAGAATGGGTAAAAGGGTACGAGTATTCTTGTATCAAGATCATATGAATATTCTCTAAGCATAAAGAAATGTTAATTTGTGTACAAAAAGATGTACTCTTCTATAGTACGAGAACGAGAAAATGTAATACATAATTTGACATTTGAATAACTCATATTTGTAATATTCTCAATAAACATCTGTATTATTTGTGTGTTCACGGTCTAAATTTCATCACTGATTGAGAAATGAAAGTTAAACCTTTAAGATCCATGTTTATGCTGTTCTAGGTTAAAGGATACGGACGATTAACAAAATTGATGATTATGAAAGAGTTGGTGGAATGAGAATTTGGAGGAGACAGGAAATATAATAACGTTGTTCCCTTTAAAAACTCACTGGACTGGAATCAAAGCATTACCTGTCACACCAGAGGTAAACAGCTCACATTCCTCTCCACATAGGATACAGTATCACTGAATCACTGTTTCCTGACCTCTGGTTCAATTCAAACCCTCTAACAATACCTAAGTAGTGGTCCGATTTCCGCTTTAAACAGTACGAATTGTCTCATGTAGCCCCAGTGTTGAAAAAGGATGTCGAAAGCCAATTAGTGAAAACATTTGTTTTCCGTATAAGCTATTTTGAGATTGCAGTTAAATTGCGTTTCCTACAAATGTATTACACATTTTAATAAATTTAGTTGTAACAGTTGAGAGATTTAAATAACTAATTATATACATGACACACGTGTTTCGAATATTATTGTTTCGACTCGTTATGATATATCCACATTCTGAAAAGTTTTAAAAGAAGAATGAGAAAATCTTTCAACTTAAACTTGGTATGTTCTAATTAGTTTTGTGATAATACATAATGAAATTACTGTTGATTTTTTTAAAAAATTTTCTTGTAACTGACGTTGGGAGAAATGTAATAATAATTCATTCATTTCAATGTAATGTGAATAATCTTTTGTTTTTTCAAATGTACCTTCAGTTTATGTAGATATGCAGTGCGTGCGAAAATGATGCACAACTGGTGAAAGGTTTCCTGCTTAATTGCTTCATTCGGATGGCAATAAATTATGAAATAAGGAACTTGTATATTCATGAATTTCTCACGCGATATCATGACTCAGTCGATACATATATGCTTACATTCCTCTCCACATGCATGCATACTGACTAAATAATTATGGAGTAGCTAGCATTTAACGATATGTACTGGCCTTCTTCCTATATGATGGTATATATATATATATATATATATATATATATATATATATATATATATATATATATATATATATATATATATATATATATATATATATAAATATACCATCATATAGGAAGAAGGCCAGTACATATCGTTAAATGCTAGCTACTCCATAATTATACATGAAAACATTTTTCATAAATACGTATTCTACAATATTTTAGCATTTATAACTAAGATGTTCAAAGTTGACATATACTTGTATACCAATCGATATATTTCAATAAACTGAACAAAAAGTCAAGCGACATGGATGAATGTACATTGTCATACCCTTTTCAAGCATAACTTTTATTTTTGTAAACAAAAATTGATCATGTACGATAACCATAAAATGAAACTGATTCTGAAATACATTCGCCTCAAGGTTTTCCTTATGACACTATTAAGAAGACAGTTAGGGAGTTCAAAAATGTGATTAACTTTTTAACTATTGTCTAACCCTTTAAGAACCACGCATAAAAATACTAATCTAAAACAAGAATTATAGGAAAACTAAAAATGGATCAAAAGATTGGTATCTTGGCCAATAATTAGTTTTTGCATCAGGAGGCCACAAAATTTTTGAACGGCCTCTAAATCGAGTTTTCGTATTTTCTACGGAATAAGCACATCATACTGAGTTAACTGGTAGTTTGGGTTTGGTTACACTATATGTAGTTCTCCAGATATAATACCTACAAAAACATTCTTTGGCTGAAATATATTGGTTCTTTTGATCCAAAAAATGATTTGTCGCGTATGTAAGATAACTAGAGGATATTCGTATATGGAAAATCTTATAAATTTCCACATTTTTTTTTTTTTTTTTTTTTTTTTTTTTTGTTATGTGGTTCCTCTTTTTAGTCTAGAGTAGAGTTTATTGCATTTCTGTATATAAGGTGATAGCAATAATCAATGTTGAAACGCGGTTCACCCACCAGAGAGAAGCACAGGAAACAGAGGGAAACATTCTAAAGAGTGGTTTCATGGCGTAACCAATGGGACACACAAGGTTAACTATAATACTGTGCTAAGAAGACACACATGAATAGATAGATGAAATTAAGGGTTTCAAAATGATGTGCTGAGAGTAAATTCTTATGCTTAGTTTTTGAGAAAATCAAAGAAACTAATCTTTGTGGCGCAAAGAGTTATGTCTTTCGTTGCCAAATAATAATAGCTTTTATTCTGCAGATTTGTGTACTGTTCATGTGAAAAAAATGTTAAGTACAAAATTTTTACTATCGTTATTTGATTTCTTCTAATAACGACACGTATAGTCCAAACAGTGGCACAAATACCCGTAACAGTAATGCACATATCCCTAGCACTGGCGCTCATACATACTTTACATAAAATTATTTAGTGGTTTCACCACATACACATGTACTTTTTGAAGCGATTTGTGTTTACAACCCTTTTGGACTTGGTTAGCAGTGTTTTGCCCCTGGTACTTCAGATGACAAATAGCACACATTCAGTTTTAGTCAGAAGCTTTCCTCTTTTACTAAATGAGTGCTATCTACTAGATGCCCTATCATTTATCTCGGACCTCTTTTCTCCTTCCCTCTCTCCTACAATACACACACACTTTTCGTATATGCGTATGTCTTTTTCATTAGAAAATTGCGAGAACAGACGTGTGAAGTGTGGTTCATGTGAAACGTTTTGTGTATATCTATATATATTTATTAGCACAAACACAACGCTAGAGTACAAGACAATGGGGGATAAAACGAGACAAAGTTGTTCTATGTTTATTTTCACAATTCATCACAGGAACAAAGTATTTACTTAAGGCTAACCATTAGCGTTAAGGACAATCGTTATGCTTTTCTTTATGATGCGGAAATAGATGAAGGTAAAGTAAAATCCCGACTGGAGGTCACTAGATAATGAACATATCCTTCATATGAACTGGCAGCCAAAAACAACAGGACAAACATCTGCTATCACTGATTAATATCCGTGGACTAGTAATGAATTTTCCGATTGCGGAAAAAAATCCTTTATTGATATTTTAGCATATCGTTATTATACATATACCCTGTCTTTATTCAACATAGACTAGCTTATAACTTCAAACTAATATTTGATAGGTTTGTTTAAATTATTCTCCCATAATTCTTGTAAAGAGTTATTATTATTATTATTATTATTATTATTATTATTATTATTATTATTATTATTATTATTATTATTATTATTATTATTATTATTATTATTATTTGCGTACCCAACCTCGATAGTCCATAACTCGGAAGCCGAGATCTGCACAGCATAAATATTTTTCATGCCTATTGAGAAGTCAACAACTACCTCTACGCCAAAGGTGATCAACATCTAATCAATTCTGTAGATCACAGACAATTTAGAATCTATACTGTTCTTGTGATTGACTTTTTAAAAAATAAAAATAAAATATTTTAAAAAGTTACGACTTCCTGGTTTCAACTTCATGCATTTTTAGTTGGAGTAAACAATTGTTATATATCTAACGGTTTTTCACTACTAAAATAGATATATTAATAACTTATTGCAAATTACCATGTTGTTACTTTTTGTTTAGTGCTACACATTTAAAAATATACGGAGAATAACGAAAATTTTTCTTCATCTCTTTAGTTTGACAGTGTGGTAGTATTCCTTCCTTCCAGAAATTCAAGTAGCGAATGGCTTTTGGAAAACTTAGCAACATTTTTCAGTATATTAATAAATTATTACTAGGAAAGATACAAATTGCCTTGTGACAGTTGAATAAAATAACTGATTTCGTACTGTAATGGAAGTTTGAGGATAGAATGTTTTGTATATTAAGATGAAACATATTAAACATTGAAATAGATTTTCTACGTATATACTAAATTTTTCTTTTCTCGTTTTAGGTAAGTGCCAAGGAATTTCTGTGCATGAAAACATCTTTTAGAAAAAAAGCTAATACGTAAGTACTTCAAGTAGTAAATCACTTATGAAGTGCAATGATTTCAGAATAACCTTTTGTGTAAGCTAGTGTCAAACTTACTAGCTAATTAATATCGAAAATTGTTATTCTATACCCTGAAGTGATCATTCTTTGATTGTACGTATGTTTGAGTGTTAGATTGTAAATTTTATGTTGAAAATTGACACATAAAACGATTTAGTTTTCTTGGTTGAATGTTTTATTTGAATGTAAGGCTGTAAATTTTATCTTGGAAACATTGTTTCATTTGAATGTAAGGCCGTAAATTTTATCTTGGAAACATACCTACTAAGATTTGATTTTCTTAGTTGAATGTTAGTAAATTTTGTCTTATAAACTGGCCTAGAAAGCGGCTTAGCATTTTTTGACTGAATGTTCATATGAACGTTAAGTTAAATTTTCTTGAAAATATGTCCAAAAAGCAAAGTGAGTTTTAGGAACCTTATCCCTTCCTACCCCTACGTAAAACAGATTACACAGTTAGGGTGTAATCTTCTACATATTTAGGATTTTTTTTATCATATAGTTAAATAAATACTATACGAGTGGTGGAGTGAGTAGGGGGACAAAACTTCTTCCGCGAAGTTCTCAGGATTAGACACACACACATACACATATTATGTAGATTCTGAAGCTACGCGAAAATATATTGCAAGTGATTGACTTCGCATGAGAAAATAAATAAGACGAGAGATTCAGAGAGGCAAAGATGGAGAAAAATAATCAATAATAATAATAATAATAATAATAATAATAATAATAATAATAATAATAATAATAATAATAATAATAATAATAATACAAAATCACTTGTGTTTCGTATTTACCCTATTCCAAAAATGAAATTTTCTTTTGTTTGTTGTTTAGTTCTGCGTTTGCCAGTGGATGAAGTGGTCTGTAGGTTTTTTTCTTTTACTTCTACCGTTTCTCTCAAAGTGATCCAGAGACCTTTTTTTATTATTAAAAAAAGGGAAACAAATAGCAAACTATGTCAAGAAAACAACAAACCAAGTTGTTTCATACGTGGACCTAAAGGACAAGCAAAGAAGTTAGTTATTGGTTCTATAGGAAATAAGAAAAAAAAGGATAACTTATTTTTCTTTGGAAGTTGTCTAACGCAATAGAAAGGAAGACTTAAAAGATACTTTCGCAAAAAGCTGTTCATTTCAACATGGCTTTGACTTACAATCAACATACGTGTGTGCATTTGAGTAAGAGTTGTGTGTATGTAAGTTCTTTTGTGCTAGAACTTTTCTTATAAGAAAAAATAAGAGAGAGAGAGAGAGAAAGATGACTGGAGGAGCAAGGAAGCGCGCAATGTGTTATTCAAGTGTTTGTTCCTTTCCAATAACAAGGTCGTTGGGAAACCTTTTTTCTGTGAGAAAACTCCCGCATGACTGCTCTCTATGTAAATCCATTGAAACCTCTTCCATCTTCTTTTCCTTTTCCCACTTTCCTTATGCTGTTCTTCTTTTTCTCCAAGTCCCAAAAAATCGATCTTTTGCACAATCGATGTACGTTTCCTTCTCTTTCTTTTTCTGTCCCCTTTGTGTCCCTCGTTTTTAAAATATACTGTTTTTCATTTGTTTGTTTTATTCGCAAGCCCAGCTTCTTCTGTCTTCATAGCCGTTTTTACTCTTCAACGAACATTATGGTTATACGAAAGCTTTATAGCTGAAGAACACTGTTCTTAAAGGGTTGTTTTTCATATTTATTTCTCCTACTCCTCTATAGATCGTAATGCAGATGATATTTGTGAAGAAAACAGCATTGGTTGTTTCGCTTTGGTCTTAACTTACTTCTTGGATACATTTGTATATAAATTTTTCCTCATGAGATGCTCATACCCTAAGAAAAAGAAATATTAATATTAACGATTTAAAAAGAAAAAAATCTTCGGCAAATTTTATTTCTTTTCATAATTGTGTATTAAGAAGTATCATGGGAAATATTGGCATCGTAAGTTTTAATTTAACTATTTCAGTATGACTGGGAATAAAATAAAGAGAAAATGTTCATATTTCACGAGAGTGGCCATATTACACGATGGTGCTAATTATTCATGAAATAAAGACCTGTTACAGAATATTTTGCAATATCCTACAAGCTCTGAAACTTATATATGAACTAATAGTAATAAAAACGCTGTTAGAATATGGAAAGAAATGACAGAAGAGAGTGCAATTGGAAGGGGAGTTCGACAGGGGTGTTGTCTCTTCCGACGCTAGTTAATATCTATCTAGAAAAAATAGCGAATAAGAATCTGCATAATGAAGACGACATTTTGGTAGGAAGTAGAATAGTTAGGTGTATATGGTTTTGTAGACGATAGAGCATTTGCTATGGAATTTGGAAATTAATAAGATGTCAGAATACTTGACGAAGGATTATGAAAATTATGAGATGGAAATAAACGATAAAAAGACTTTAGTGTTGATTGGAACGAAGCAGTCGGAGTCAAATATAGAAATAAGAGAGGAGAAAGTAGCAGATGGGATTAGTTTTTAGTACCTATATAGTATTGTTAGTGAAGAAGTGAATTGTGAACATAAAATAAAAGCAAGAATAGGAATGGCAAAAGAAGCATTTAGGAGAAAGAAAAAGTTTTTTTTCTGGTCCTTGAATATAAAAATTAAGAAAAAGGTTCATAAAACACTTCACGTGGAACATTGTACTCTGTGGAGCAGAAACCTGAGCATTACGCAAAACCAGTAAAACAACACTGGAAGATTTCGAAATGTGGGTGAGAAGAAGAATTAGGAGAATTAACTGAGTCAAACAGAAAACGAATGAGAAGGTATTAAAACAGTAAAGGAAAAAGGAACAATTTTAGATGTAATTAGAAAGAGAAAGAGGAAGTAATTGGGAAATGGCTGAGAGGAAGATATATCTTGAGAAACGTGCAAGAAGATCAGAGGAATTGGAGAACGGAAGGTAGTGGGTGGACGGAATTAAAACTGAAAATTTCTGCGTCAATATGAAGAGGTTAGCTGAAGACCACGGTACATGGGAACATCTCAGTTGTGGTAAGTGACTGTCAATAATCGCAGAAGACCTATGATGATGGCAAAAACCAAGCATTAGTGAAGAGCATAATCTTCCTGAATGACGTTTCCCCTGGTAAACGCCGAATTCATTTTTAAATAGAGTTCAGGAGATTTTTTTGTCGTAAATAAAACATGTTTTAAAGGACGTCAGTTTAATATCAAAATTGCATTATGTATTACTGCATCATACAGTATGCTCGCCATTTGTAGCAAGAAATTATATTACAACCTCTTCAGTTTTCTCTTACAGAAGGGCTTGTATTACAATGTGCAGTTTCTTTGTTGATATGTTGTCAATAGTGTGTAGTGTTGTCAATGATTGATACGTTATTTCCGACCAAACTTCAAGAGTTGTAAGTACATTATCTTTGAATCTGAGGTGGGCTATGCGTTAATCTTCATGCACTGAGAAAAATCCGTTCTCCGGACAGCGGTATATTGTACAAATGTACGGAATCATCTTGCTTACTACAGAAATCAGTATGGAGCATACGTTATCCATATGCTACATACGCGCTGCTCTTAGATGTTACATCATGCCGATGCAGGATGTCTGACATCTAACAGTTTTCCGTATATCACACGCTTATGCAGAAAGTACATGCATATATCTGTACTTATGTTACATTCCTCAGCTATATATTATATACGTCCATTTGAATGTGAGATCCTGACCGTCTGTATTGTTTCATACGGAAAGTACGTATAGATGGAACACTTATACGGAAAGTATTATAAAACATGAGTTTTTAGTTATACGTCTGCTGTACGTTAAGTCCAAAAAACTACAGGAATTACGCATGTAACCTACCTTTTTAAGTACGCCACCTACATTTTTCCCTCAGTGTGTACTTTGATTTAATCAATACATTTAAGTTGCTACTTAAAATTTCCGCCTCAAGTAATGACACATACCACTAATCAGAAACATGTTTCTCTGAGCCTCTCTAGTTTGTTTCACTTCAAATACGTATGTTGAACTCTTTCATGGTTATATAATCAGCGTACATGCCTTCGATGTGGGAGACTCGGATTCGATTTCTGGTAGGAGCTCATATAATTCAGATGCCATGTTCAGCTATAGGTCCATGTACCATATAACCTCGGTTCCTGACAGACTCTAACCTCAAATCCAACGAAGTACAATATGTTAACGTTGTTCATATACCGTAGGGAAACAAAATTTGTAAGAGTCTCAAGATCGTAAGATCTACCTTCGTTTTTTAGAATTAGTACCTAAACTTTGATTTCCAGCTGAATTAGTATTTCGAAGACTAAAGAAAATGATACTAATTCTTGAAAAATGTGAACTAGAAGTTACTTACCACTTTGTTCTAAGAGGAGACCCCGCAATCAACAGAAGGGTATTTGAAGGTAATGATGTAGGGAGTCGTACTTTTTCCCGCTATAACCTCGGAAAATGTTTAGTTTCAAAATATTTTATATTAGCACGTATAAACGAATACTGATGGACCGTGATTAAACACAAGATTCCAGAGGTTCCAATTTCAGATCCTTTGACTAGCCATCTTGATAAGTTTCACAAATTTTGCCCAGTCTCATGAGATGATTGAATGAGATAGTGCATTTTATGGACTCTTGAATATTCAAAAAATCCTTTCCTTATTTCATGGTGAATTATTTCCAGTGCAAGATTGCTTTAGAGTTGTCTGAAACTGTTGTCGAATACATTTTAGTTTGTTTAGTGTCATGTGTTCAATGTACACAAAACTGTAGTGTACTTTCCCATAAGAAATTCGACTCGTAGTTAATATGAAAGCACGTAGTTACGTTTGTGATAAAGTGATAATACAACATGAGAAGATTTAAATAGACATCTTACAATATATTATTCTCCCAATTGCTTTCCGACATGACAATTGTGCAGCCTTGAACTCTGTAGCTTGAACGTGTCTGTGAGCCTTTAACTTTTAGCTATGTGTGATTTGGGCTCACGTGGACGTCTTTGAGTACCTCTAGATATAACGAGAGATTTGCTGTCCAGACGGTTGGTTGTCTTCACGTGCTGGCAAGCAATGTACTATTTTTAGCATTTGCTCTTCACTCTCAGTTCAGAGACAACGTTAGTAAGGGTTGGAAAAATAATCTATTACACCGAATATAGCACAGAACATGAGTGTAAATTAGAACATTTTCCTGCATTAGGAGACAAGTCTATATCTATGAGAGATCAAGACGAGATACGTGTCTAAGATCATAATTTTCGCAGCATGAGTGTGCGTGTTAATGTGTGCTCATCTGTGTCATCTCTCTCTCTCTCTCTCTCTCTCTCTTTCGGTGTTGATTACAAGATGTGCTTCGTTGAAGAGTAAACCTAAATTTTCCACCAATTAGTTCATGAGTGCTACTGCTACTAGCACTATACGTAGTTTACGGCGGAAATTTATGGCGTTATATGAAGCTAGAATATAAGATTAGTTTGATTCGTAGAATTATAGTGTTGAAAACGTTCTTGAATTACATATCGGTATTTCAAATTAAAAGAAAGAAAGAAATAAAATTGTCAGATACAAAGAATAGATAAATGGGGTTAAATTTTCCTACTTTTAATACTGACTTCATTTTAGCGAGGTGACAAGATATTTATAATTATGTCCTCCCATCTATAACCTTAATAGAATCAAGAACAGCTAAAGATTTTACATTCATTTCCACAGAGGAGCTCAATAGGTAAGAAAAATGTGGTTTCCTTTCATTTCACAGTGACGCACCTGTATCCACCAAAAATTCCCATAAGTAAACATTGAATGAAATAGCTCGTGAACAACTAAAAATAGATAAATTCTTATTTCAGAACCACTTCGAAACCAGAAGTTGCAGAATTGAACATTTCGTATTTTTAATTTTTATGAAGATTTTTTTTCTATATCTTAATAGGACATATCTGTGAATGATATACTATCATCGCATGAACGCACAGTGTAATTGAGGAGTTTGATGCAATAAGGGCGTTAGTCTGAAATATGCCTTTAGAGAAAAACGATGTTGGAAATTTAAGTAGAGTTTTTTTTCTTACATAAAACAATGTAATATGCAGGATTATATTGAGTTGAAATTTTGACAGGAGGCTAAACAAGCTAGGTAAAACACACTTATGCGTTTGACGCAAAACGGGCGTAAGCTCACCTACACCCTTATTTCATCAAACTCCTCAATTGATTGCGTCAGTGGTAGAGCTTTCACCTCTGGTGCTTGGAGTCCCGGGTTCGATCCCAGTCCCCGCCAAGCGAACTTTGTGGTGGACTAACACCGTGTGCGTGGGTTTTCTCGGGGTTCTCCCGTTTCTTCCCACTTTCTTCATTCCACCATTTCATTCATTTCTCATAATCACCATCTCCTTTATCCTAACCGGCATAACCATGGGACGTAAAGCTCAAAGATTTTCAATTGATTGCGGAACATTGGCTTCCCAACTACGTACATCAGAGAGTGCAGCTAATCCTTTATTTCTTCCTTGGACACCCGATTTAATGGTACACTTACAGTGGCACTGGTACGTATCAATTCACTTGTCATTAGAAGTTGACGAAAAAACCGGACAGGCTATGCATGTACTATGTCTATTATGTTTTACCATTCCATTTATTTGGCCGTTCATCTTTGTTTCCTTAAGTGTGTTTTATCTTTAGTTAAGAAAGAAAGTACATTGGCTCAGTGATAAAAAATTCACATCTAATACGAAGCTTCTTGATTTGATCCGAGGATTGTTCAATGGGTGCGTGGGTTTCTCGAAGATTTTTCATTTATACTCACCCTTTTTATTTCGTCAGTCCATTTATAATCTATCTACAGTACTTTAACTTACAGCGATAACAGTAGTAACCTATCATTTCTTTTCATTTTTCTAATGTTATTCCAAATCCCGCTACTCGAAAGATATCGGAATATTTCTCTCATTATTCGTACATTTATGGCATTCGGAAAAGTATCATTTGAGTCCATTTACGTCGTGTACCAGAGAGAAAAACATTGTTTTATTGACCATCTTACAATCAAATGATTCTTTGATTGTGGATTCCTGCATAGTTACGCAGTCAAAAAATTATAATTTTATTTTTTTTAAGTCCTCTCCAACTGCGATGATATCTTTATTTCTTTTTTCACAATCGCTTATATTTGCAATTTTAGGGGTTTACGTTAACTTATATTACTTCATCCTGGTGAACCCTAGGTTGATGAAACATAAACCATTTTATTCAGGAATAACTGGCCTATCTTTTGTTTCGTACCCATTTAATGAAATTTGTATGCAAAATAGTGCAAACCCAATTAAACAATTGACATCGAAATTTACAAATTTGCAATGTTCGAAGGCAGGCATGTCACCTCAAGAAGGAATGTAGTCTCAGTCTTAATTGTATGAGAGGGTGTAGCTATCTAAATACACTACGTGAATAATAATAATAATAATAATAATAATAATAATAATAATAATAATAATAATAATAATAATAATAATAATAATAATAATAATAAACACTGAGAGTTTTTTCTTTACAAATTACAATGTTTCAAAAAGGATTTTTTTAAAAAAATGATATTCTGTATCTTTGTTAGGACAAAGTTTAGAAATCTGAAATGTTGACATATAAACTCATTATCGCGCATTATACTGCTGTACAAATATGTTTGAGATTCAATATTGTGACCAATGTAAATAGAAAAATAGTGTCTTGTTTCAGGCCAGTATTTACACATAGGTCATGGTCCGAAGCGGCAAGTTTTGCGGGGAGGTAAATTTTCTAGGATTAATTTATATATATATATATATATATATATATATATATATATATATATATATATATATATATACTCCAGTACTGCAAATTTATTTTGTACGCATGGATAGGACACGATATTTTTATATTTATATTCCCAAGTAACAAGAATCTGACGAGAAAGTGATAATTAACATTCTAGTTATGAATTCACTATTTCTCTTTTCCCAATGTCGACATTATATTCTTTTGTCGTATCCCAATGTTGACACTGTATTCTTTTGTCGTATCCCAATGCTGACACTGTATTCTTTTGTCCTAGTTTAAAAACCTTTCCATTGGTGATTGACTTCCCGAGTTACAATTTTCAACGCTTAGTAACCCACTAAAATACTTTGTGTATTAATAATACCATAATAATAACATTGGCTGGATCGATCTCGAAAGATATGACAAAAGCAAAGCATATCAAAGCAAGATATAGCAAACAATATCGAACTCATAGTGAGCATCTTATGTATTTATCCTTTATATCTTATTATTTAAACTTGATAATTCTTGAATTTTGTCATAACATTTAAAAGAAATCACCTTCACTTGTATAAAAGATAAAGAAATAATTCAATATCACAACAGTACCAAGCTTCTTGACTGATTTGATTTCCAAACTGTATGATAATTACTGACACAAGGAGTTTTCATTATTTTCTCTCCGTGTCAGACAGAAACCTAAGTGCTTCATTACTTCATCATTTACAGAATATGAAATGTATTATGTTACAAAAGCTTTACAAATTACACTTAACAGATTCTATCGCATATATATGATGGTCAGTGATTGCTGGCAAAAGGGAATAATAATGACGAATATAAAGATGAGCATGTAACACTTTGTCATGCTGCAAGACCAAGAACAGGTTTTACTAAATGTGAGAAAGACCAGAGTTTGTGGCCTATGAACAGGGACGTACACAGGGAGTGTGTCCTGGGGGTTCGGAACCCCCAAATCCGGACTTTTTTTTGTAAATTTAGCCTAATTTTAGGGGCAATTTTACAATTTTTAATATAATTGAGCCTGAAATTGTGTTTGGACCCCCGAAAAGCTTTGAACCCCTCCCAAAAGAAATTCCTGCGTACGTCCCTGCCTATGAATCATGTTTCTAAGGAAACTAAGTGCCTTAGAACTTACAACAGCTACGGAGATGACATATACATTACTTCCAAATTAAGTGAAGAAATATCGAAACTTCTTCATGAATACAAATCACAGCAGAACCACAAATAGGATCCAAGACTGAGAAATAAGTTGTACTCGGTGTTTATCATAAAGCAATAACTTTGAACTAAAACATGTTTTTAACAGTTGTATCCTTCATATAAACTGTATTATGAACTAGGCACTAAATAGGCCTGAGTTATTTATACAGTGGAACTTACTTTAATTTGAATCTAGGGGGATCATGAACAATTTTCTAATTACCTACAATTCTCTAATTATTCACTTTCATGTAACATTTACATTATATTAGCTACTCCATATAACACAAGTATATTTAAATGTAATACGAGGAAATAAACATAACACATTTTCCTCGGTTTTGTGTGTGTGTTTGAATTATAACGTTCTGTAGCTTATCTCAAAGCTCAGCCATGTGGATAAAACTCAAACATGATATTTGCACAGCAGTATAATGCACGATGATGGGTTTATCTGTCAAAATTTAAGAATTTTAAGCTTTGTTCCAACAAAGATACAGGGTGCATTTTTCAATTTTCCGTTTTTGAAACATTGCAACTTGTAAAGTAAACAACTGTGTGTTTATTTTATTTATTTATTTATTTATTTATTTATTTATTTATTTATTATTTTTATTATTCGCAAAGTACATATAGGTAACTACACTCTTCCATCTAATTAATCCTGAGACTACATTCCTTCTTGGAATAATATGTCTGCTTTCGAACATTGCAAATTTGTCAATTTCGATGTCTATTTTTTAGTTGCATTTGGATTATTTTGCATACAAATTTCATTAAAATATACACTAGACATAATATATCTTATATTTCTTGAATAAAATGGATTGTCTTTCATTAACCTAGGGTTCACCAGGTCTTAGTAATATAAGTTAACGCAAACCCCCTACAAACACAAAAATCACCACGTGTCGTGAAACAAAAGTGGCTGTCATCGGAGTTAAGATTAAAAAAATAATAATAATAAATAAAATTATATTTTTTTACTCTGTAATCATGTAGGAATCCACAACCAAAAAGTAATTTGATTATGAAATGATGAAGCAACCTTCACAGGCTCACTTCATATTAACTGACCCATTTAAAAAATAATCCGAGATTATACACGTAGCTTGAAATTCCACTTACTAATCTTAAATTCCTTGATTTTAATGTAACGACTAGTAAAGCTATTCAAAACTTGAGCACAACCAAACTCTGTAAATAAAAATACCATGTTATCGTTAATGGGGTTTAAATAAAGACAATATAACCCAAAGGCAACAAAACAATTTGCATTATTTTTACAAAAGTTTGTGATGTAGCTTTACGTGTGAAGTGTGTAAACGTAGATCGGTACGTTATTGAATACTGTCACTTGATTTTGTGTAACCCTGAGTAAATAATGCAACAATGATCAGAACCCAGGCGCACCCAGAATTTTTTTGGGGGTGTTCCAATACCACTAACCACTACGTATGCGTAGTATTGAACGGTTATTATTCTCCATCTGAAAAGTTGATAAGTAATTGTAAAATATTTCCACCTATATTTTCAGAAAAATATAGAACTAGAGTGTTTTTATAAGAGAAAGAGTACAGATGAAGTGTAAGATCAAATTTTTATGCTACAGCAATAATTTCCCTGCTAAACAATATAATTTTATTGAGAAAGTGTACAAATGTAGGTTGAGTTAGGAAGTTTTGGGAAGTCCCGACCCGGTGGACCCCACGTGGGAGCCCCTGTCTGAACTCAAGCGCCGACCTCTTTCCCAGAAATAGAAGATACTAGGATATTTGCATTTTTTTCTTAAACGTAGTTCGATTTATATCTATTAGAGTTTTATACGTTACAATTATATCCTGATACTCAGTTCATTTGTGCTGTTATTCAGAACTCATTATAGCTGAGTTTATCAAATTTTAAACTTATATTAAATATATATATTCCTTTAATGAGATTAATTGACATGCATGATTATAAAAAGTAGTATATAGAGTAGTGAAACATTTTATTAATGGCAAAAAATGTAATAAAATAGAATCGTGTAACGCAAGAACAGCTTCTGTTCTATGCGCGAAACAGTTAAATTTTCTTGGGTTAATAACTACTCCTTCTTCTTGCTTCTTCGATTTCCAATAAGACGCGTTTATTGATCTAACGTATCAAATCTCATTCGTTCCCAAAAGACACATTCATTTCACTGATGCCTTATTTAGTGGGCTTCTTTTTAAAGAACCATCAAATGACCACTCTTGTTCCTAAAACACTATGAACCAATTGCCTCGAAGTGTAATATGAATCCGCGACGAATACTGAAATGAACCACCATTATACATTATTTACTAATTTCATCCTGTTAAAAACAATACTCTGGATCCGCCGGATACTAGCATATATTGAAATTTTACCAACTTCAAAAAGATTGCGCTTTCCTAAAAGTCTTGTTTACAATATGATAATACAGGATATAGCTTCCGATTCTGTTGCTAAAAATTAATATATGCAATTCATTTCTTATTGTTATCACTTCCCTTACAAACTAGCACAATAACAGTAATATTCCCTACCATATTAACCGTGTGCACTCTCAAGAGAAGCAGAAGAAATATTAGCCTTCCTCCCGAATTTTTGAGGTACTATATATCAGAATATCATAGTACATCAAAGCTGCTAATTTATATATATACGATGGTTGTATACATATGATGATCGTTTAAAAATAACATATGAACTGCAATATGTGATTTGATACTGATATTTTACATTTCGCATAACTTTCCCTGTTCGTGTAAACAGTTTACCCTAGAAAATATAAGTTATGATGGGGGTATTAACCCACGAACAGCAAAGTAAAATTTGCTTGGAATCGAGCACTCGAGGAATTTATTTGCAATACATAAACTATTGGCTAGTATACTAGGAGTGGTGATAGGTCAAAATTAATTGCAAATACATGTATATTGGTATAAACATGCTAAAATTTTGTTTCATCTTTAAAGCCTTCTTTAATCATTAAAAAAAAAAGTTCTTAAAAGTATGTCAATGTGTTTATAAATGATTTGTTGCGTAGGTGTGCTCTTTTTATCTCTTGAGACTTGCTTTGGAGGATCATTAATAAAATGTTATGTCCACTATTATGAGTAGGTAGCATTTAAAAGGAAACTGTATACCTAGTATTTTGTTTTATGAAGAGTTTAAATCTTTTCCACTGAAGTAGTATTTCAGCCAACCAAATGTAGTTACGGATACTTAGGTTGATTATCTTAGCAAAGCGTTCAATTGCCAGAGCCAAACATTAAATTGGAAAATTGCGTTAACAAATGTTATTATTATTATTATTATTATTATTATTATTATTATTATTATTATTATTATTATTATTACATATTATCTCTGCTGTGTATTCAGCGATATAGCAAATTTGTTGTAGTTGTACTTCACCATAAAGCACATTTTTGTTTTGCAATTTGAGGGAATAACAGAAACCATACCTAAGTCTATTTTTAATCGCTAGATAATACCTTTCTTGGAAAGCGCAATTAAGAAAAAATAAATTAGGTAAAATTCCGAACTGTTACTGTAGAACTACATTTGCATTTACATGATAGCTAAAGATTAGATCACTACTGTCACGAAGAATACCGACACTATTTATAGATAAATAGAACGAATTCATTCCCCACTTTTTAATATTAAATAAGGCGTAACGCAGTAGCACAAAATAGACAGGCCACGGATTTGAGTCTCTCTGTCTGTTGAGAATGTTCATTTCTATTTCACTATTTCTTTCATTTGCGTCACTTTGAACGATAGTCATGCCTGTTGTCCTTTATGGTTGCGAGACAGTGGTCACTTACTTACTCTGAGGGAAGAACGTACACTGAAAGTATTTGAGAACAAGATCCTGAAACAAATATTCGGATCCAAGAGGAAAGAGAATGGCGGGAACTTCATAACGAGGAACTGCATAGTGTGTACCGTTTGCCAAACATTATTAGGGTCATCAAGTCTAGAAGACTCAGATGAGCAGGACATGTAGCCAGAATGGAAGAAAGTAGGAACACATTCAAAGTTTTAACTGCAAATTCAATCCGAAAACGACCATTAAAAAGGCCTAGATTCAGATTTGAGGAGAATATTAAGATGGATCTCACAGAAATAAGTTTATAAAGTAGAAAGTTGATTCAGTTGACTAAGGACAGAAGTCAATGGAGAGCTTTTGTGAATGCAGCATTGAATCTTCAGCTTCGATAGGCCATAGAGATAGTTACTAACGTCACTTAAAAATTTCTCTAGTTTACAGAGCATAATTGTGGAGTGTGAAAGTCAGCATTATAAACAATAAAGTTATTAGCAATTAGATAAATTTGTGTCTTGGCGGTCCCAACAAAGTTTGGCTATCCATACTCCACTTTCCCTCTTATTCATAAGAAAATAGCTAATGAACCTTAGGAGCTAAAAGAACCATTTACTCTGGAAACAATTGTTTAACACTTCGTTATTAACCTGTGCAATGAGTCCTAGTTTAGCTCGATTACTCATGTACTTTAAAAGTTGTTCTATACTCTCTCGAATACTTTTCTCTGCATTTCTTTTTGTCTTTTCTGTGTACTCTTGCTGTCTTATTATTATTATTATTATTATTATTATTATTATTATTATTATTATTATTATTATTATTATACTTGTAAGACTCAGATTAGAATTTGGTGCAATTATATGGAATAATATATCCACAACATTAAGTAGCAAAATTGAATCGGTTCAAAAATGTTCCATTAGGCTATTGTGTAGAAATAAGAAAAAAGATTACTACTCTCATAGTTATGATTACTGGAACGAATACTGGGGGTTGCAAGAATTACAAGTAAGAAGAAAAATGATAGAGAAAAACTTTATTCAGAAAATTTTAGATAATAGATATAGTAGTGAATACTGCCTACATAATATAGGTATAAGGGTACCAACATATAATCTTAGAAAAGCATCGGAAGTGGTTCCCATGAATAAAAATTCTATAATCTTAAGAAAACTGACAAGCTCTTTTAATATATTATCGAGATAATTGTATTTATTGAACAGACGTATAGATTTTAATAGGTATGTATATTTTTATAGTATATTTGTATGTTTGACGGTATCCTTGTTTTAAGGACAATTTTAAGAAAATTGACTAACTATTTTAATGAATAATGAAATAATTATGTTTATCCAGACAAGATACAAGTCAAAATTATGTATGTATTGTAAGATAGACAATGACCTCCTATCGTCGAAACAAATGTATTGTTAATATTAAAAGGAATATAAGATGTGTGTTATAACCCTTAGTTCTATGACTAAGTGCTGTATTTTTGCTATCTGGCTGTTCATGGCACTAAAAATAAATCTATTATTATTATTATTATTATTATTATTATTATTATTATTATTATTATTATTATTATTATTAGATCTAAATGTCGTAATAGCAAAAATAATAACATATGAAACAGCTAATTTATATTTATTTTCTCGAATATGATTAAGTGGGTTTGTAATGATGAGGTGGACAAACACCGCGTGCTTGGGTTTTCTCGGGATTCTCCCGTTTCCTGTCACTTTCTTCATTCCACCATTTCAATCATTTCTCATCCTCACCGTCTCCTTTAGTCCACACGGCATAACAGTAGGACATCAAACTCGAAGATTTCGGATATGAGTAAATGCACTCTTCGGTTCGACTTTGGCAGTTCTAAATAATACTTTGGAGCCACTGACATTGCATCCTCAATTGTTGCATGCGAACGCCGTTGCTCACCAACTGCAGTCATTCTTGACATCCATCACCTGTCATAATGACTCTTTTACGTTAGGAAAAACGGTCGGACGCGAAAGGCAGTACTGCTCTTGCAGTTAGCGGAAATCTTTTAATTGGATGACCTTGTGACGTCAGTGAATGAGAGGGGAAAGGATAGGAAGGGTCGGCGTTCATTTTGGTAGTCAGTTTTGTGTGTGCGAGGAAAGGAAGAGTTGCTCACTCGAACTGCCACCTCAAGTTGGAAAGGGAACAGGTGCGAGCGAATGTGGACAACCACGAATCGCTTCAGTGATTTTCCTGAGAAAGGCTTCCTGCATGAAAGCAGTGTTGCCAAAACTTTGTTTAGGTGAAGGCTTTGGATGAAGTTCTACAGCTGACACAGATGAATTTGGAAACAGAGAAATGTTATCTAATTATACTCACATATGGAAGTTGCCGGAAAGAAGAATAGAATACGTAGAATAATAATAATAATATAAAAAAACTGGCGTTTCTTTACGTAATAAAATTATTTTATTAGTTTTTTTTTAAAAAAGAAAACAGTATTTTCAGAAAAGAACAAATAGTTTAACGTATAACATTTGATATGTGGTATTGCTAATAATTCCGAATCCTCCAATACTTCCATTCAAAAACCATTTGAATGTATATATTATTATTATTATTATTATTATTATTATTATTATTATTATTATTATTATTATTATTATTATTATTATTAATAATAATAATAATAATAATAATAATAATAATAATAATAATAATAATAATAATAATAATAATAATAAACCAATATCAATCCATTACTGGGTGAAGGTCTCTCCAGCTCCTCTCCATAACCATCTAAGGTATTCTTTTCCACGTTACTGTGCAGTGCTTCTTAATGTCGTCATACAGCTTTCCATAATGGGGATTCCTAGGTCGTTTCTTGTCTCCTAGTTGGCAGTCAAAAATTGCCTTAGTTCGTCACTAATATTTATTAGCGAGCAACGTTTCCGAGATATTCGTAAGCATTTATTGCTCCAGTGGAAGGACATGTAAAGATACACAGTTATATTTAGCTCCATTAGTGAGGAAATCGGCAGTTCAGTGGTAGAACCCTCATCTTTGAAGCAGTCCTGTTCAATCCAAGACTGTAGAAGATCGTGATCGAAAAAAAATGTCTATGGTTTTCTCGGTACTTTTCCCGTTCCCTCTCACAATGTCATTCTAATGTATCTTCCTTAATAATAGACTTTCATTAATCATCCATTTCTCTTAGTATTAGAATACAATCGTGAGACGTAAAAATAAAATTTTCGTTTTCTAAATGCTGGTCCTTCCTTCCAGTATCAGAGCCAGTCTCTTCAAAATGTTATTGAGTCAAATAGATGTTATTGAGCTTTAGGAATCTAGACTAATAGAATCCTGCTAGAATTGTTATTTCCCACTTCTCTAATACTGTCCTACTCTTCAGTTTTCTTCTAGAGTTCTCCAAGGACCTATTTCCTACTGGCTTTCTAGCCAACGTTTATAAACATTTCGGGTTTCTCATCTCAGACTTTAACTACTCGCAAAATATATTCAATGAAGTAATATGTATTTCAAATGATAGAACCTTTAGCACTATTGGATCGTTTAATTTGGCTCATTATATCCAAGACTTTGTTTTGGATTCCTTAGCCCAGGCGTGTAGCTACGGGTTGCCTAGGGGTTAATCTCCCTGCTGAAACCACAATCAGACCTGCAGAAATTTTTGATTGTTTAGATAAGTATATGTTCAAATAACAAGCATTCAACAGTGTAAAGTGAACTCCGGTTAGACTCCTATTTCTTTCCCCTATGTTAGTGTTCTGGCTACGGACCTGTTTCAGTCTCTTCTTATCCCTGGAAGTTAGCACTTATCTTTTGCATACATACACTACAGAGATGGTATTCTATTCGATGGCAGCAATGGGCGCTTGCAGTTTCCTTTTTTATTGGACTCTGCTACAGTAGCAAGACCTACAAAGTGTAAATAAATTATGCATCAACATAGTTTGCAATAACTTGGTAAACTAGTTTATATCACTTATTTATATCCTGTGAGACTGTTTCTCATCTCTTGCTTTTGATCTAGTTGCGTATCGTTCATCAAAGACTGACATAATAATTTTAGAATGTATTTCAACATTGTAGTTTGTTTTATCCACAAAACTATTTATTTATTGTAAAAGAAGACTAGTCCGTACCCAGAAAAAGATCGCGTAGAGGGCTATCTAAAAGAGAGGAGAAAAAGAAGACATTGTATGTAGTATGTGCACACATGTCAAAAAAATCTGGATCATTCGAGATACCATTAGGTTTTGCTTCAAATTTTATCCATTTGCATCGTATATTTTACGACTAAATGTGCAAAATATGCTCTTTGTGAGTTGATTTCTCCTTATCATCGCTTGTCTAGGTCAGGGTTTCTAAATCTGGGGATCGCGAGAAGAATTCATGGGTGTCACGAATGGGGTGAAAAAGATTAATGTAATTGGAGTGTAGTGGCGAAAAAGCGAATCATCGAACGAACTAGCTCAAGTGGTAGAGCGTTGGCTTCGCATTCGGGAGGTCGCGGAGTCGATTTCCGCTGCCGACTATCCTGACTGAGGTTTTTCAGGGTTTTCCTCAATCCTACCAGGCAAATGCAAGGATTGTACCTACTAAACATGCCCTGTCTAATACCTTCCCAAATCCTTTTCATTGTTATTGTTGTTGTTGTTATATATCCAGTGTGAAATGGCTTCTGAGCTGTATCTTGTGATTGTTAAAAAAATAAATAAAAATATGTTTAAGGTTATTTTTAATTTCTTATTTTGATAGATATATTTTATGCCATACTTATTGTCAAGTAGGCTACAGGAAAACATCTTAAACAAACTTTCAAGTTATTAAAGAATCGTTTAAAGTACAATTGAAACAAAAAAGAGGAATGCAACTAGTGAAAATTGCAGTTTGACTAGGCTGACATTTTGTATAAGACTGAAGACTTAATGGGTATGAATCTTGTTCAAGTTTATAATCAGAAGTAACACTAGAGAAAAGCTGGTTACGTCTGCTTCTTCCTTATTGCTCTTCTAAAAGTATGTTGCAGAGTGACTTCCTTGAAATTGATTGTTTTTTTTTTGAGCGTTGAAAAAGATCCAACTAAATTAGGGAACCCACCTTATATTAAATTGCATTTTGAAATACAGGATAAATACAAATACATCAAAAGTGACATGTTAAAATACAATTCAAAATGAAGGCTATACAAATTGTAAGCGATAAGTAGCAATAGTAAAAAAAGCTTATTACAAGCCGAAAATAACATATGGGGAGGGGGTTGGCTAGAGAATGTGATTAATGGGTCGTGGTATGAAATATTTTGAGAAACCTGGCGTAGGTCATAATTATTGATTATATTAAATTTAACATCAATTTGATATAATTTTCAAATATTTTTGAGTCATTGTCCTTGTTCATGTTTTTTAATAGAAAGTGTCTATCATTAAAAACGGTCCTGGTCTACCTAAAAGTAGGGGTAAAAGTTAGGGCCGCCCCTAAACTTCCAAAAATATCTATGGTGTCCTTCCACTTTCTAAAATCTTGATAAGCATAGGTAGACACGGAGGACGGCGTGACGTCATGCTTCCCCTAGGTTTTCAGGTCCACTTTTAACGCCGCCTAGAAGGCTGAAATAGAGGCCTGTAAGAAGTTTCTAGTCTAGGCTGACATTTTGTATGACAAGACTGGAGACTTAATGATGTTTATGAATCTTGTTCAAGTTTATAATCAGAAGTAACACTAGGGAAATGCTGGTTACTTCTACTTCTTCCTTATTGCTTTTCTAAAAGTATGTTGCACAGTGACTTCCTTGAAATTGAAAAAAAAAAGAAGAATTAAATGAGCGTTAAAAAAAGATCCAACTAAATTAGGGAACCCACCTTATATTCGTCATTAATTAAAACGAGATAGATTTTTATTTGAAGGTTTATGATGCAGAGTGTAAGATGCTAAGGATGGTATTGTTCAAAATTAAAGCATACGTACACGTCACACGCGTTTACGAAAAACCAAGAATAGTTTTTGGCCTTCTTTCGCTCCGTGTCTTCGTGCACCAGAGGCAAAAATAATCGCGTTTCCACTCGTTGCCTGTGTGATATTAAAAGAACTGCTTTTACTCATAAGTGGCTTCTCGTTGTTTTACGATCAGTGTTAGCGACGGCTTAACTTGCAGAGGCGTCGACAGTCTCGTTTTCATCTTGTCTGATTCCACCACCACCAGCAACATTTTCTACTGCTGCTGCACTAATACTATCGTCCCCTGAACTTGTAACTCTCAACCCTTACGTGATTTTCATTAGAGCTTCCGACAACACAGACATGTCATCGTCGGCATAAATCGTCCTTCTTTTTACGCCGTCCTCCCTGTCTCCAAAGACGTGGTTTATGAGCGCTTTCGTCATCCGCTTCAAGAACCGTGCGAATACTCGGTTTGCTATCTCTCTCCTTTCTCCAGTATTACCTTTTTTATCTTTGTTTTTCACTTACCTAAATTTAGAGCAAAAAAAAAAAAAAATCGCAACCTGCTACATCCAAACTTCATGATATTCACGTACCAATGACGTATTTGGACACAAAAAGTACAGTTGAAGTGTTGTGCTGCAGAGAAACAATGAAATTGTAAGTGCAAGGCTCTTTCTTTGCAGAGATTTTTATGATACTCATTTTTTATCGTTTGCATAGTGTGGGATGTCTGTTTCACAAAACCTGTGCAAGTATGTAAGCATACAATTTTAGCGGTACTTTTTCTGTAACATCGAAGTCAAAACAAAGTAGCTTACTGCTTTTAAAATACACATACTTTACGTGAGCGCAAGTACATGAATACCATAGTTTTATTTGAAGCAAGTGTAACTTATAAACAAAATATTTTTTTTAAAGAAAACAAGCTTTCTTTAAAATACACAAAAATAAAAGCTGCCAATCACTACCCCCACAACTCACTACCCCATCTGCCCTCATGCAAACGTTCCTATCGCGCGATTATTCTTGACTTTGTCCTATATAACTTTTACCTATTTTAGAATAAAATAAATTCCATAGACTTTGTGGTGGACAAACACCGTGTGCGTGGGTTTTCTCGGGGTTCTCTCGCTTTCTTCATTCCACCATTTCATTCATTACTCATCATCACCGTCTCCTTTAGCCTAACCGGCATAACCGTGGGACGTAAAACTCAAAGATTTCCATAGAAGTTATTTTTTTAAAAGCTCAACTCGAAAAGCAACTTATCACCCCTGTTAATAATAATAATAATAATAATAATAATAATAATAATAATAATAATAATAATTATTATTATTATTATTATTATTATTATTATTATTATTATTATTATTATTATTATTATTATTATTATTAAATCAATTACAAAGAATAGCATTCGTGATCGATGAAACTCGAATCTCATATTGGCCAAATATAGAACTCGATGACTTAGTGGTAGAACGCTTACCTCTGTTGCATGCAGTTTCTAGTTTGATCCCCGACCAAGTAAGTTTGTGGTGAACAGCATCGTGTCCATGGGTTTTCTCAGGTTACTTCAGTTTCCTCCCACTAGGGGTGTTCCAAGCACCGGTTAACCGGCTTCGGTTCGGTTTGTAGTATAAACCGAATCAATCGGTTTGGACTTCAACCCGGTTCGGTTCGGTTTGGGAACAGTCCAGTTCGGTTTGGGAACGGTTCGGTTCGGTTTGGAAACGGTTCGGTTTTGAAATTGTTCGGTTTGTAAAGTGTTCGGTTCGGTTTAAGAACTGTTGGGTCCTTTTTGAGGACTGTTTTGTACGGTTTCAGTTCAATATTTGAAATCGACAGAAATGCAGTTTGCATTATTAGCAACCGCCCACTCAGACATTATAATAAGGGTGAATGTTACGTTTTTCGGTATAATTTATTCAGATTAAAATTATTTCGATATTACTGAAACAATTTAGGGGTCGTACTTGTGTAGGTACTTTTACTGATGCTTTGGATTTTATTATACACAAATCTGCTAACTGGTTGTATGTTACGAGTGAGTTAAATATTAAATTCAGCTCCATGTGGACACAGCTGAATTTGCTTTGACGGAGTTCGCTTAAGGTTTGGTTAGCCAATAGTAAACGAAACCACGTTTCAAACCCTTTGGACAGTTTAGTTTGTCAAAGTTCTACGGACAGTTCTGAACGGTACGATTCGGTTCGGTTTGAGTTCGGTTCGGTTTCGGTTAACCGTTCCAAACCGGTTTGAGTGGCAAACCGAAACCGCGGTTTACATTTTCAAGAACCGTCCACCCCTATCTCCCACATTCTAACATACAGGTCCCAAGGCGCTTCCATCCTTCCCTTTCCTAGAATAGTGTGATCGCCGAGGGACGTCATCCTTCATATGTGACGGTCTAACATGGGTATAGATGACGAAAGCCCAGAAATCTAAATCCTAATCCTAACGCTATTTTTTTCCTATTAACTGCTATTCTAAAGTAAAGTAATAAATTGAGTTGTGTTCGGATATCATTTAATAATGTTTTGTTTTGTCTTTAAATTAATAACACACAGTACAAATTCATTTACGTAATATTAATCGCAAGATAGATAATGATATAACTTCCCTTTCCTTATCTTGAGAGTTCGTGAAACTTAGAAGGAAAAAGATCTTTCAAGCAGATAATGTGTTAGAGTAATTTAAGCTTTTAGTTGAAAGAGAAATCAATGCGAACACTGACAAAATATTGTGGACTTAGTTACGCGAATTCAAGATAATGAAAAAGCGGAGTAGATCTCAAAGGCGAAGACGATGTGACGGAAGTCGTTAGACGCACAGAAAAACATGTTTATGACTTAGATCGTTAGTGTGTATGGAGCAAAGACGAATCACACAACACTCCTACTTTAAGATACAATTTAGTGCTAAAAACAGAAGTTCTTAAGGAAATTTCAAATCAATAACATGGAAAACAGTTTATAATGCCGCAGAACTTTCAGTGCTTAACGACATGAAATTATTTGCCTATTCCTAGGTTGTAAGTTTAGTAAATAATGGCGTTATACATGAACTTTCTTTCCTGTTGAAGTTCTTTCCAGTTTTTGTTTCCTTATTACCACTATCATTACTTCAGGTCTTCAATTCTTGTAGTTTTCACATTAGAGTAAACAGTGTTGATATAACAATGTAGATCACACTTTCATTTTCATTGATGTGCTATTTGTATCCCTTCTTTATACGTTTGTGTAGTTTAACAGTGAAAACCTTGTTGAACAAGGAAGCTTCAGTGTGTTGCAGAGTTATAAAGTAATAACTCTTTTAAAATTACTTTTCTTTTCTGGCTTCTTAACCATGAACAACGATTTCGACTCCATAGTCGTCAAGCTACAATGCAGTTGCCAGCGAAGGTGTCTGTATAAACTTAAATGCTTATTTTTAATAAATCACTTCGGAATACATAAACCTATATAAACATATAGGGATTGAATATAATAATATGAACATTCCAAGACGCGAAAACATTTTTGCACTTTAGTTGTATCTTTATCAAATTTCCACAAGAATTGAACAGGGTGTCTATCGGTCACGAAAGTCACGGATGTCACGAAATCAGAAAATGGTCATGAAAGTCACAAAAAAGTCACGAAATTTAGCTTTTGGGTCACGATCTTTTTAACTGTTCAAATGTAAGTACAGATTGGAAAATTTTGTTCTATAAAACGTCAGAGTTCACCACCAAAAATATCTATGATCAGCTTTAGACGCTACCAAATCGCAAGCAAAGTACGTTTCCATCGCATGGATGAAAATTCTCCCTAATTCGCACCCAAATTCGCTCTTGAAAATTTTAGGAAATTTTATGGTTTGGTAAAGAATAGGTCACGAAAAAGTCACGAAATTTCACTTTGGGATTTTAGTAGACACCCTGATTAAAGCATTTTTACATGCTGCTCTGTTGTGTACTAATACGCCATTACAGTTTTCAACACGTCATAGAGCGAAACAGTTATTTAAATACAACAAACTCACCACGTCTTAAGAAACCTAAATCTTACCTTTGGCCATTATATTGGGTTCAGTGTTCCCAATGTTAGACTATACCGCTCAGTTACATCACTAACTATCAAGTGTAATTATACCAGGTAACTGTCATCTTAGTTTTTGAAGAAACCAACTTTTACACTACCCTGTATTGTTATGACGTTAAATTAATTTACATTTACAATTTTAACCATTGTTCTAATTTTTATTTTTCGTAAAAGTTTTATTTCAATAAAATGTCCAAAATTTCAGTTAATTCCATACCTTCTCTATTCAAGATACTATCATTGTTTGATATCCCATTCTTTCTTCTAATAATATTCTTACATTCATGACTATTTGCATCAATATAAGACCAAATATTAGAACAGTTACTCTTTTGTCTAATTAATTTTATTAGAAATATTGAAGATAGTTTAAAAAAAGAGTCAAAGTAATAAGAGCATTATTTGAGAAAAAAATCCTAAAGAAAGAGAAGGAGAAGTAGAGGAAGAAGATTGCAATTGGTATTCGGTATAGAAGTTAATTATTCTCACGTCAAAGCGAAGAGATTGGTGGAGAACTGAAATACTTCCCAATTTGTTGTAAGTAATTTGGCAGTGACAGATTCATAAATGGCCAGAAACAGTACTAAAGTGGACAACTTGTACCCTGTAGCTTATACATAAACGTAATTTTCTTCAATAAGAAGAACTTAACTGTGGTTTCAAATTATATTTATTTATATATGTTTGTTGGATTTGAACGTTCTTCTATCTATTTATCTGATGCTTCATCCAATATTTCTCTCAGTCGTGTGCTTAGGTGAATCCTGCTGTTTTTTCCCCTATCTTTTGTTGGGAACATTATTAAATAGTGCTATGGTTAACCACAATCTGCAGTGTGCCTCAGAACTTGACTCGCTTGAGTGATCATAATAAGAATTCCTTATTGCACGCTTCAATGTGTACACAAAATGAAAACGTTCGCTATTTCTCTCTCTCCCTCCTTTTCTTTCTTTTTTCTTATCCCTGAGATACCGAAGTTAAATCTAATGATCGGAATGTTGTTAAGGTTCATTCACTTTCGTAGATCAGTGATTTCATAAAAACAATTTAATGGTCACAGCATGCATAAGCATTCTTCAATTCTCTCCAGAAGACATTTTCACAAGACATCATTATTTCTAACGTGTATTACTCTGAGAAAAGAAGAGAAAATATTACCTTCCTATTGTGACACATCTGTATTACTTTGGCATTCAGCATTCTGATGTTCATTTGTTCGTCGAAGAGCAGGAATGAAGATAGAAACAAAGCTTAATCATTGAAACTGATCTTAATATTTTACAGTTTTGTTTGATAGTTTTTTTTTTCATGGGCTCTTCTAGTGGTATTTTTTTTTTTACAGGATATCAGATCTTGTATACTTTCAAAGATCATCAGATTAGAAGATGAACACTGACCTCTGAAGAAGCCAAAGGTGACATTCTTATTGGTCCTATACCTGACCACAACATAGTCTTTAGAAGTCGTTCGCAGAAAACTTCAAATAACTTGTATGAACCTTAAAATAATTAACGATAGTAAATTGCCATATTATCGCTGGTTCGAAAATAGTGGTTCAAATTGTACTTGAAGAATAAATCATCACATATTCTCAGAATCTCGATAAATAATATCGACTACAACGTTATCAAACTATATACAGCGCATCCAGAGAAAAGTGGCGCCAAAGCGGTAAATTTGAAAATGCCTACGAAATCGAAAATCTATACTGAAAACCTCGAGGAACCAGATGATCGATGGGCGGACTTCTTATACGTAAGTATGTATACAGGGTGTCTCGAAAATCCACTGACATAGGGTAACTCTGTTATTATCAGTTACAACACAATGTAAGAGGGGAAACAGTATCCAAATATGATGTTTTCAATCAAAAGTAAAAATTTTTTTAAATCAGACGAGCCGTTTGGGCTGTACATTCTTTATGCGCACAGTGTTACATGAAAATGCAAAGTTGTCATTTACTTGGACCCACAACAGTGAATGAAGTGATTGTCTTTTACGCTAACGTGTCGATGGACAGCCCCTATTTCAAACATGCCCCTATTCGCCATACTCTTACAAAATCTATCCATTTGCCGGTAAATGACAACGCTGCATTTTCATTTAACATTGGGCGCGTAAAGAGTATACAGCCTAAACGGGCTCGTCCGATTAAAAAAAAAAAAAAAAATTTAAACTAGATTGTACTGTACCAATAGGCTTCTCTTCACACATTCTCTGAAACTGACCAAGCGTAATAACACTTTTTTTTTTTTAACAATAAGTACGTCGAAGATTGCCTTGTTATGCGGCTCGAATGAACATAATACGTCATATTTTCTAACTTTCGAGTAAACAGAAAAAAGGATTACCATTCTCATGTCATTCAATGGTGTGACACATACCAAACAAGCTTCCCTTGCCATCTGCAGATACATTTCCAAAATTAAACTATCTACATACTTTTCTGTGGTTCGATCACATCCTATTCTTCTTTGTAACTTAATTTTATCGGAAGTGGCACTTATTATTACACTCACTCGAGCCGCCCATTTAGAATATACTCTGTTAACGAAATGCAAAAGCTTCCATATTGGATTTATGTAAGTGTGTGTGTTCTGGATAATCATTATATACTTTTTTGTTGAAAAAGCATTGACTGTAGGTTAGGTTTATTTTTATTTTACTATAATTAATATTATTTATATATTTATTTTTTCTTTATTATAAATCTAGTTTTTTTAAAAGAAAAAAACATTTGCAGATAGTACTGTTTGGATTTTCTTATTTGTGTTTTTGTGCATGATGTTTCAAGAAGTTCATCTATACACATATGTGTATATATATTGCATATTTAACTTGAGACTCCCAAAAATCTGTTCATTTACACTTTTGGTTTAGCTATTGAATTGGGAGCATATCACCAGAGAGATCCATTTGTGATCTAACATACACGATCTAACAAATTCACATATTTGTAGCTTATTATTTCTCACATGTTGACCTTATTATGTGTTGTGTAGAGAGGGATTGAGAAATAGACTAGGTGACTCTGTGTTGTCTGCAAAGTCCATCATTCTAATATCAGCTTGAGTCTACTAGCCCTTTCCTCACTATATCAGTACATGTCGCTTTACAGACACACGAGCAGAACAAGAGGACTCATAAAGAGTGAGAGTAGTTATAGGTGCAAAAAAATTTCAATTATAACATTGTAAAACTATTATTTACATTATTTTCAACATGAAACATACAATACAAATAAACTGAACTGCGCACAAAAATTACCATGATCTAGCAAAGCCCTCTGCTAACGTGTAGTGGTACTAAGCGTTTATAGATGCTGTCGTTGTTTAATATACCGAGATGGAGAAAATATTTTTCATGACAAACAGCTGAATTGTTGGGTTTGCAAAAACGAGTATTAATTAAAAAAAAAAAAAAAAAAAAAAAAAGACAGAACACGAAATAAAATGTTTCGTGATGTTTCCTCGTTGTATTTTGGATTAAAAGACATTGGTACCATTTACTTTTCCAGCCTTTAACGCTGGTTTAGTTGCTGTACGTACGTCTTTTGTGCACGTGGTCTCGCGTTCGATCTCCAGTGCGAGAGCACAAAAATTATTTTTACGATCATTCAGTTTTATTTATCATTCGTTTTATTTTGCTTAAAGGGCATAACCATGGGAGGTTAAACTAATAATAATAATTATTATTATTATTTTCATTTATATTCTCGCTCCTGATACACGCTTGAGATTCAAGGTAAATAATTCCTAAGCTAGGACATACACATGGAGATTTCTTTTCCCTGTAAGTAAATTCAATATTCTGGCTAAAATTTTCCCGCTGGCACCTTTCTCTAAAACAAAAGCAATGAAATCCATCATGATAGAGACCAAGCCACTAAAGAAGTGCTCCATGGCTACTTCGATTTTTCACATTTAAGAGTAGCTACGTGTTTGAGAAATAAGCATATTTTTCGTGATCAGAAGCAGAATCAATCATTTCTAAAGATACTTAGACCAAGAATGGTCAAAACTGATGCTTTTAAACGGAAGAAACGATAATTTTAAGAAAAAAAAATCAACTTAAATTTTCTGCCTCCGTATTTGTGTACTTTAGAAACGCCTTAAGGTCAAAACGATCCCTAAAACCTGGAATAGAAAAATATCGACACTTCTTTTTAACTTGAATGAGACTGGAAAATCTACACAAAATTTGCAATCGACCATAAAAAATGGCACGCTTTTAGAGTTTGTGGTTTCCGAGGCCTTATTGAAGAGAGGAATTGCTCACGAGGGTCATTCCATGTCAAATCACCTAATTTTAAAACATTACCGTGCTTCAATGTCTCAGATTCTCTTCAAAACTTTTTCATACATTAATACCAATGAAATTATGCTAAAATAATTTTTTCCGATTTTTTGGATGAAAACTGGGCCGGGGAGAGATTTTTGAAAAATGGAATTTTGCTTCAATTTCTCTTTTTGGCACTCAGTATCATGGAACTAAAATTAGCATAACTTCCTTATTTTTGAAGTTATTGGTATCATCCAGGTGTCAAATGAAAGCTTAATTTTTGCTCTTTCAGTGGATCTTAAGTAACCTGGCCAGAAGTTAAACTGTCAAACATTAATGGGCATAGAAACAAATTTTAGGGCTTTTTACAAATTGTGCCGTTGCTCAACCGTTAGAACTATGAAACTTTTGAAACTTTTTTGTACATTCATCTTAACACGTACATGGTATGGTTAACAAATAGAGAGGGTGTTTTTTTGTGTTTTTGTAATTATTATTTTTTATGTACGGAAATATACAGTTTTAAGTTTTGTTACAAATTGTATAATTGCTCGTAAGTTAAAACTATGAAACTTTTGAAACTTTTCTAATAGAATCATCTTAGCACATACATGCTATGGTTAAACAATAAAAAGGGTGCTTTTGGTATTTTTGTAATTATTATTTATTTGGTATTTTACATGTATAGAGATATACAGTTTTAAGTTGTTACAAATTGTGTCATTGCTCGTAAGTTACAACTATGAAACTTTTGAAACTTTTTAAATAGAATTATCTTAGCATATAAATGATATGGTTAAACATAAAAAGGGTGCTTTCGGTATTTTTGCAATTATTATTATTATTATTATTATTATTATTATTATTATTATTATTATTATTATTATTATTATTATTATTATTATTATTATTTTGAATATACATAAATATACAGATTTACTGTTGTTAACAGATTATTCCTTTCCTCTGAAGTAGTGATGGCCAATTCCGGAATCTTTACTTTCCGGATTCTGCAGCACACTTTTTATTTTTTAACCATATCATATATATGCTAAAATGATCGTATAAAAAGGTTTCAAGAGTTTCACAGTTGTAATTTACGAGCCATGACACAATTTGCAACACCACTTAAACCTGTATATTCCCGTATATAAAGAAATAATAATTACAAAAATACAGAAAACACCCTCTCTATTTGTTAACCACACCGGTACGTGTTAAGATGAATGTATAAAAAAGTTTCAAAAGTTTCATAGTTGTAACCTTTGAGCAACGGCACAGTTTGTAAAAAACCCTAAAATTTGCTTTCTATGCCCATTAATGTTTGACTGTTTAATGTTTTGCAAGGTTACTTAAGATCTGCTGAAAGAGCAAAAATTAAGCTTTCATTTGACATCTGGGTGAGCCTAGTAACTTCAAAAATAAGGAAGTTACCGATATGGTCATTTAGTTCCATGATGTTGAGTGCCAAGAAGTGAAATTGAAGCAAAATTCACATTTTTCAAAAATTTCTCCCCAGACCATTTCTAATCCAAAAATCGGAAAACATTAATTTAGCATAATTCCATTGGTATTTATGTATGAAAAAAATCTGAAGAGAATCTGAGATATTGAAACACAGTGCTGTAGGTGATTTGACATGGATTGACCCACGAACGCAAGTTACGTAGCATTTTAATGTATAGAACATGTGAGTTTCCTTCTGGATATACATGGTTGTGATCTTGTATGATCACTTGTAAGTGCTGTAGTTGTCTCTGGATGTACTGTGTTGCGGTGTTGGAGATTGGTTTCGAGGTGGTCCTAGTCCGGCCGCAGTTAATGACACGTTAATAATTAAGAATGCATGACCAGCAATCACGGACCTATCTAGTGGAAGTATGCGGGTAGCTTAAACCCATCATGCTCATTTGTGGCCATTTGATAGGTAATCTAGATCACATGTTATTTATAAACAAAGCTAGCCTTTGAGAACTGATAGTAGGAAAGATACATTTGATTTTTGGACGAAAGTTTGCAGCGGTGTGCTGAACTCCTAAATGTTTTATATAACAATAGTAGAAAACTGTATCATCTTTCTCTCCACAGATTGCCCAATTTCATCAAAATGAATGTTTATCAAAGTATCTAACTAGTTGGTATTACTGACATTAGCGTACAATAAATACAGAAGTAAATTTATATTTATATAAGGTTTCCAAACCTGTTTTTATAACTATCGTCATTACGCCCACAAACACGAAATAAGTAATAATTTTATTTCATTTACTAGGTATGCCCTAACATCTTAAAAGTATTGGTACTACCTTCTTTATTCTTTGCTCTTCGGTGACCATAACTCTTACTTTCTGACGATGGTTTCTTTTCAATTATGAAATACTGACACGAAAGCGTAATTCTTTGTTAATCACGTCATTTACCATCTGTTCGCCTCCTATCTTATTTATGAGCATTGCAAAACTTATCAACTACAGAAAATGCACTACTATATTTAGAAAGGTAACCAAGCAAGTTTTGTCTCTTTTCAACCCACCACCTTCGAACATCGATATTTTTTTTTGCCTGAGACGTACCTGGAAGATGAAGGATAGTCCCCTTCAGCATCGCCGACCTTTTGCTAATGTTCTGGAAGGCCATGTATTCCATTGCGGTAGAAATTGGTGGGCCGTGAAGCGAAGAATGTATCAAGTGCATTTTGCACCTCTACTAGGGATTAGAACGGGCGTCCTCTAAGATGATTGTACAAGGAATGGAACGGATTATAATCGGACGATCCAATGTCTGGGGAGTATGGCGGATGCGATAGTGTTTCCCATCCAAGTCGTGGAACGATGTTCCTGGTCATCCTAGCCACGTTGGGCTTAGCGTTGTCCTGTAACAGGAAGACGTCTTTGCGACTGAGAAGTGCTGGCTCCGGAGTTTTTTTTTTTTTTTTTTTTTAACACGGATCAACTGCTGACAGTACACAGTTACATTGATGCTCTGACCAGCTGTTAGCAGTTCCCTGTGCACGATGTCGCGAGCAGTCCACCAAACACGCAGGAGGACCTTCTTCGGGTGCAGTGGTGGTTTTGGCTGTTCTGGAAACGGTTCATGAGATGCTAAACATTGATGACGGTGTCATGGAGCTTTGTCAGGACCCACTTATCACATGTCAACACCCTGTTCAAAAATGGCTCCTTCTTCAGACAAGACAGCAAAGAAATACAGGTATTTGCTCGCGTTGCCTTCTGGCCCGGAGTCAAATCATGTGGGACCCATCGACCCAACTTGTAGTGTTTCCCAAGTTAATGGAGGTGCTTCCGAAAGGTTTCTCCACTCCAACTCAATTATAATCCCAGTTCCTCACATGTTTGGCCATTGTTTGCCTCAAATGCTGCCTGAAGATCTTCATTTTGTACATGTTTTGGTCTTCCGGCGTCTTCGAGTGTTTCATCACTGTTCTTAAACCTGTTAAACCACCGCTGCACTGTCCGCGTAATCACGACACCCTCATCAAAGGGCTGACATATTTTCCGCCCCACTCCAGCGGCGTTTTACCCCAGTTTGAACTCGTACAGCGTACTTGCCCGTATATCGCTCTGTGAGGTCCCATGTTCTCTCTATCCTGACGCAAATTTAGGGTATGACTGAACTGCCACAACCAGGTATATGTTGGATATACCAACACCAACAACTGAACTTCGCATTATCCCCATTCGTATTCAACTCATGGTGTGAGGGCCAATTGAACACAGACCTCCACAAAAAGTGACAGAACTTTCTTGGTTACCTTTATAATATAAATATATTAATACTATATTATGTAGCTAAGCAAATCTAGTATGTTTTGACTTATATTTGGAAGAACTGAAGAACTGAATCTCTCGAAAGTCCAGAGAGTGATTGTTCTCTAGCCCCACTCTACAGGCGGCCATAGTCTGAGAATTCTAGCTTCCTCTAAACACAAAGATGCATTGAATCTACCTTGAAAGTTAACTTGACGACATTCAAATGCAAATGTAAATTTTATTTGGGAACTATTATAGGAGTGCAAATCATAAACAAACAATAGAATACTGCTTATTAAACATATAATGAAACATTGTTTCCTTTCTTTAATAATGGATAGCGTAACTAAGAGATATATATTCACTCATACTTTCTGAAGTAATTGGGGAAGAAGATGGCGTCCAAGTAGATAAGTATAAGAGATCTTTGCTCTCATTTTTATTACAATTTTTAACTTAAAACAATTTTTACTTTTGACAAATTTTAGTTTAATACAATCTTTATAATAGTACAATTTAAATACGCTTGGTGCCGCTTCTCTCTCTCTTACATAACAAAAACAGTGAAAAGCAAGTCTACTTTTAACCGACCACTCCTCCATATTGGACGGGCAATTTTGGAAAAAGAATTTTCATTTCTAACAATATTTAGCGATATAGTCGACTGGGCTTACTTAAGCCGCGACATAATAATTATTATCCTCACAAGTGGAATCAAGATTTTACAAGTAGTGCTCGCATAAGTCATTGCTTCAGGAAGAAATGGAACCTAATACCAGACTATCTTGTCTTCAAAAGAGTATTCCAAATAAGACTATGACAGGAATTAGAATTAAACTCAGTATTTTTTTAAAGCGTCAGATATTCCTTCAAACCAAGGTTCATGTGGAACGTAATAAGAATTGACTTACAGATTTATCTGGAAATACATAGCGTGCGTTTCATATGGCATGATTGGTTAAAAGTAACATTATATTCCATATATATATATATATATATATATATATATATATATATATATATATATATATATATATATATATATATATATATATAAAGCACAGTGATTAGAGTATAAACAAAATTATTTTAGTTTCTTTCAAATTATAGTAATGTGAGCTTGAGTTTAGTTGACATTTGGAACTTTCTTCGTTTATGTATGCTGGCTTCAAGGTGTCGCAAAACGTCATTAGCAATTAGAGTGTTTGTGTCTGATGAAGAGGACGTTAGGTCCTTGAAACTGTAACATTGTAAGTATAGTTCTTAATATATTTCATTCTGCTCTGGTCAGAACTGTGTTTTATTTGTTACTCTACTTATCCAGAGCCATGGAGTTTGTTCGTCATTAGCAATATTTTGTGCGCTGTGTTTTGAAGACGACTGTTTTAGCCAAATCATGACCTACTTTTGCTGTGGGAAGACATAAGAAGCTTTATGATGATCTGAATTAGAAACGCGAATTATATGACTAAAGTCTTTTTAAGCACACAAGAGGCCATAGCCGGCCAGGTGCCTTTTTGTTGTATTGTGTGAGATGAGTACGTTCCTTCGATGATGATGATTATTATTATTATTTGTAGTTCGAGGTTCGATACCTCTTAATTCATACAAATTCATAATTGACAGATGAACACTAAAATTCGTGTGCTTCAGCCGCGAGTCGAACCGAAAACCAAGCACATTAAAAGTATTCACGTTAATAATTTAATTACAAGGAACAGCAGGCTTCCGCGAGAGCAAAATTGTGTGTATTTATTTCTGAGAAACATTTACTTATCATGCTTCCAGTTCCGTGTAAGTTCATACGTAGAATCTCCTTAATCATAAATCCTATTATTGCTAAGGATGGAAACCTCTCTTGCCTATGTGTAAGCCATGATTTCATCTCTGGTTCTCAATTCCCTATTTTAGGAGATAATAGCGTAATGTATAGAAGTGAGCTGGTGTGAGTGATGTCTCTGTATTGCCACAGAAACACTATACAGAAACGCTTTCTCATTTTCTACACATTCAGAGCTAATTTCATTTCACGTTAATATAAATGTAAGCTTGTTAATACATAAAGCAGCTTAACACAAAGTGCGTCTAGAAGTTTAATTATGGTCTTATCATCAGAGGTGCTTCTGGCGAAACCTGCTGTGAATATTCATGGAACTATGAGAAAATAAACTTTGGTCTATATTGCCCTTGAATCATGATTACTACATGGTTGCTTGGCATGCGAAATTAAAATTTATTAGTCAAGGAAATTATACTCAAATACTTGACCACTAGAATGAATTCCCTTCATAATTTTCTTTTTCGAAGAATCTAAAATTAATTAATTAGTTATACAAAATTACTTGATTAGTTGTATAGATAGTTATCAAAATAATGGAAACTTCTTTTATAAAATCAACTTACCTTATTAATACGATGTGGAAAGAGAGAGAGAGAGAGAGAGAGAGAGGACCATTTATCTTGATACGCCCTTGTACGTTGTAAGTTTTAAACTAACAGAAAAAAAAACGTTGAAATGTACCATGCAAATACCGCGGGGGAGACATTGTTATATGTATATATATATATTTTTTTTATGTGGTGATATTGATGAACAGAAACAATATTGTATAAATAAACTTATCAGGAGTAATTATTTTCAGTATATATTGCCTAAGAAGTCCGGGACTTTCCGAACATGTTTGAGTAAAGGACTGGTAGTACCTTACATTGTATATGTAGAAAGTAAGACATTTGCAAATCCATACATAACTTCGTTATGTGTGGTTAGTAGAACATCGTCGTCCAAATTCATCTCTGACAACGAACTGAAGAAACGAAGATAGCATTGCAAGTGAAACTACAGGCACAATAACATAATGAAACAAGACGACGATGAAAACAGAAAAAATCAGTGTGTGTATTTTAGTAGCTGTACGTATAAAGTTAGGAGAGGCCCAATGTGAATAGTTTATATAACTCATTGTGGAATACAGATTGGATTCACTTAAAGGATAAACCGTAGTGGAATATATTTTACTCACTTTTAACACTCAACATGACATTTTTATCATGCTTCACTTGAATTCTTTGAGTGAAGATCAAAGTGTGAGTAGGAATTTCCCCTTACCACTCTGATAATTCGCACCTTGGTTTAGACCTATACTGAATACGAACAAATTAGGGTAGGGTAAAATTTTCTTAGGCCGAGAGCAAGGGAGAAACTTTTCTTCAAGCCAGAGGCATAAAATACCTAAATACGGACCTTAGTGCCTAATATTATTTATCTGCGAGTATGAGTGGTCGTTTATGAAATTTTAGTTGTAGGAAATGCCAAACATTTCCTATACGATTCGTGTCTGAGGTTTATTCGGGCCATAGTGGTCTAAATCCAATTTTGGCTCTTCAAGTAGTTACCAACTTTGTCTAAGGCATGGTGATCTTTTATCCTTGAATTGCGTGCCGTCATCTAAGCAAAAGCTTATTTATGTATTTGTCGACATGTCAATACATTCTCATAATATTCAAATACCACTTGTGATTCGTACTGATCTATCAATCTTTGCTACGATGCCGTTGATGCATTTAGATGGTTGGGTTTTTTGTACTGTGGAACTGTGAAGCGTTGTACTCGGTCCATCCGTCTTGGGTTTATGCATATTTTTCCATCCTGTTTGAACTGCACTATAACCTTGTTAACATTTGCTACTAATAGACATAACAGTGCTGATGATGCACTGATTTCTCCCATCCTTCCAATTGCAAATTATGCAACTTCGGGCAAAATGTTGTCACTCCTCGCAGCCACGTCCGCGCACAATTGCTACATTATATTCATCGACCATTTGCATTTGCTTTATGTTACTGCAAAAACGTCTTTTCATGTAATTCTCAACTCCAGATTTATCAACTAGATAATAAATCTGTTTTGATTATCTATATGTGAGGAATATCCCAATATGAGCAGTAGAACTTTAAAATCATTAGAGACTGTTTTAAGTACTATTTATGTGAAATAACTTTCTGTGTTGACTGTGCAACTGGGACAAAATATACTATCTAACTGGATGTTAAATCGCTCTACGTCGTCCTGCTTTAACATTGGTTCACTAATTGACAAGATTTTTGTAAGTAATAAGCCAGAAATGTCTCATTGAGCCTATAAAAAATATTTTTCAACACATCTAAATAGTTTGATGTTCTACAAATTTGAAACTCAAAAGTAAATGGTTGTGACTCTAAAATTTATATATTATATTTGTTTTTTATTTCAATAAACAATAATGTTAATAATAATAATAATAATAATAATAATAATAATAATAATAATAATAATAATAATAATAATAATAATAATAATAATAATAATAATAATATAGATCTACTATAATTAATAATCTACATGAGGTACTTTCTACTTTGCTGGATCATAACATTTCTCTGCGAGTCAGTAGGTATCTAAGGTTTGGAAGTCAATACACTAAGTCGTATTATTCCCTGCACTAATGTGTACGAATTGTACATTTGTGTATTTTCGATCCTTAACCTTCTTGGGATTTTGGAATTTTAAAGTAAATTTTAGACTTTCAGTCCAGCAGCTATTGCATTATCACTATTTATGTTAGGATTATAGTTCGTACCTCATTCTCTTCAGAATAAAGCAACCTTCCAAACGGTACCATTCGCATATCCATGCCGTATACCTGAGCAGTAACACATGTTAAATGAGCGTTTCAAAACAATGCAAACACATTATGTATACCGTAAATCCCGAAAGGGTTAATTTAATTTTTGGAAAAAATAAATAAACTTTAAAACCTCGAAGGATCTTGTGCACGTTTGATGTAACTCATTGATGTTAACTTGGTATGGTAATAGATCTTGATGACTTTTCTCATATTTAAAATGTAATGTGCAGGCCTTTAGTTCCTCAGTTATGGGCCAACAAACTTCTTGTAAGAGCTCAGTCAAACTCTCTAATTGCTATCTCTAATTGTTAAAACAAAACGTGTATGGAACAAATGTGTTGAACATTAATTTGAGGCATAAAAGTAAGCGATGAGACGCAGAGCCGGGTCTACCATAGTGCAACACGTGCATTTGCGCCAAGTTTCGAGGGGCGGCAAAATCTATCACAACTATATTATTTTAAAAAAGGATTTCTTATTGGAAACAAACTTCATGATGATGATAGTTAAATTTACTAAGCTGACCTTCTATTTGAATATTACATTCATAAATCATGTTTAGGTTGCATTAGTTTAAGGTCACATGGACAGTGCAAGCAAATGGTGAAACAAATCCAAGGATGAATTACTTGATTGTCGTCAGAACAGTAGCAAACACTTGTTCTATTTAGTGGGTTATCACAGTTTTGATATGGAAACTAGTATTGTCTTTGTCACAAACAAGTACCTTATTACTGAAGGTGGAATAAAGTTTTAATTTTATTTTTTAACTCATGTGGAAGAACAAATCAAGAATTAAATATGTAAGACCCAGTTTCACTAAAATTGCAAACTGATATATTGAAATTGAAACTTGATATTGAATTTTGTAAATAAGGGTTACTATCTTTTCTCTGGAGGTGTGTTTGCTTTATCTTTTACTAACATAATAGATTGTTGTTTAAACAAAAAAAAGCAGATACAGGGAGATTGTATTTGTAGTGTTTAGGTCTTTCTTAGTGCGAGTTCACTTTCCCTCCCCTCCGTTGTTCCTGATGGAGTAGCATACTTAAAACCGTGGCTTTTAAGATTTGTCCTTTATGGAGAAGGGGGGCGGTAAATAATACCATTGCATGGGGGGATTGCCTCGGCTCTAATGAGACACTTAACTAGCTGTTTTAAATGCGGTGCCTACATATAATAACAATTTGCTTTATTAAAAATAAATGAAGGACGATTTTCTCCAATAGAGAATCCATTACCTATTTTTTAAAATACAAATAGCAAAGAAAACCGTACGTAAATTTTGTATTATTTGCAATTAAAATACAAAATAAAACGTAAAGTTGAGAATGAAAGAACAGCAGTAAATGTGAAGTGTACAGTATACAAATACTATTTGATGTTTTGAATCGTACTAACTGAAAATTAATGAATTGTTGGTTTTCAAAACAATGCCTAATCGTAAGACATTTGGACCAAGAACGCCTTTTTATTAGAATTTCCTAGAGTTCATGACAGCTGATGAACAATGTTATGATCATGCTTTCAAAAACATACAATGTTAGTCATCAGGTGCATTGCTTCGGACACCATATTTCTTTTTAGTTACGCGTGATAACCTGGAGTCAGGGAAGCGTAGCAAGCGTGGGAGCTGTTTCAGTACAGCGTCGCTACAGAGCTACTTAAGATACCGTGAAGTAATTGTTTGCTGAAACAGCTGTACTTACATATTCTTTGTTCATATAGGATTGGAAGGCCTTGATAATGAGTTGGAAGTTGTGTAGAATATAAATCCCTTGGAACTTTCAAAGACCATTTCTTTACTTTTGTCTGATTTTGTACTCTAAATAATATTAATTTTGGATGCTGTAAAAATAACTTATTTACATATATTTTCTGTTCACCATTTTCTTTTATAATAAAGTAGGTGAAATGATGGTATGTTTATTGAAGTGTCTACTGTCGTCGTTCTACATGTGTTTACCATACAAAGTGGTAGAAGACCTCGAGGCGATTCTTGTTCCAATTCACATGCTGACGCAATTAGGTATTGTGAACTTAGGTGATGCTAATAGTATGCTTTAAAAGATAATCATATTATCATAAACAATTGTACATATGGGAGAAAGAGATTAGTTTTAGGGAATCGTTTGGTAAATTAACACGGTATGACCTACAAAAGATTTCCCAATAGCAATTTCAGAAAAAAACACGATTCATCGTAAATGTTTATTTAAATTATTTTCGATTAGTATAATGTATCTAATATTATAATTCTTAAAATGTTTTAAATAAATACCGACTATTGAATAATAAGGATAATAAATAAAATATAGACTACATTTATTTATTTATTTATTTATTTGTCATCAACACAACAGGCATAACACCAATTATAGTGTTGGTGTATTACAAAATAAATTTAATAATAGTTTTCTTAATCATATAGTTCATATTAGAGATGACAATTTCTTTGTGTTCGATACATATTTTATTATAAGAAGAACATATTCTCCAGATTAGGGATTTCGATAATACGTTGGTCTTTGCTTTTTCGCAATAGAAGAGGACAGTTATCAGCACGAGTTTTAATTGTCGGGACATAAAAATTTATTGTCGATATCAGATCCGTAATCAAATATTTGCATAATATTGAAGGCTTCATTACCAACTAAGAATGGAAGTTTGCAAAGAATAACATTTTTTTTCATTAATTCCTGAAGGCAATGTCTTGTCACTACAGTTGCAACATGCTATGCTTAACTATTCCTTTCGTATCAGTCTATGCATTAGAAACCACTTCACTAATCATGCCTTCTAAATAGGATATTTTTGTCACCCTTTCGAGTTTCCGTACGGCTAAGTGGTTAGTGTACACATATTTGTTGTGGGAGATCCGGGTTCGTTTTCCGGCAGGAGCGGGGGCTTGTGATTTGGATCCACGTCGCATATAGCTTCGCTGCTGAAAGGGACGCAACATTCAGATCAATCAATCGCTCACCCTTTGTTTCTTGTTGAAAATTTTGCTTTCAAACAGTTTTTATGCCTCATGATTATACGCTGAAGGAAACGGAGACTGATGATGAAGATAGTGGAAGAAAACGAGACAACTCCGAAAAAACCCACGCACAGGTTGTTTGTCCACGACAAGCGCTCTTGATGCGACCTAGGATCGAGCCAGCGGTCCCACGCAACAGAGGTTAGCTCTCTACCACTGAACGACCATAAGAAAGATGTTTTGTGTAAATATAGTTTTAAATAGATGTTTATTGAGCAGTTCTCTTCCTATCTGTATTGTGTTTCTGTTAGTACTTCATTAGTTTTCATTGGTGTCCAACTAATTCTTGTAAACCACGTCCTCCGTCACTTGAAGTTCATATCTTCCACCTTCATACACAACACAGTAGGTTTTGAGAATTTATTTTCTCAAAGAATAACATAACAAACCTTGATTTCAAGTTTTATCAACTCTTTCGTGAAGATTAATAAAATCTGGTAATACCAAATGTATTGGTTGATGTCGAATTTAGCATTCCTTTTAGTACCGACATTATATGAGTCGTTGAATTACAGCTTAATATATCCGAACTGTATGAGTTCCCACCGGAAATTGAACCCGGGTCTTAAGCGCCAAAGGCATTACGCTAACGATATAGACAAACTTTAAAAATGAAATTGTGAATCACTTATCATGAAAGATGAACAGTGTAATTGGGTAGAACACCTGTTGTGTTCTTTTTCGATTCCTGGCTTAATACATGTCGAGGGTGTTTTTCGGAGGACCAAAATGTATACAAAATGAATGGTACAAGGTAATAAAGTTTCCGATATATATCAGGAGGTCTAACACGTATTGACCTTTTGCACACAAGATGATGTTAGTGTCCCGAATGTCAGGCTATATGAGTTGCAGCGAGTCAGGTCAAACGACGTTTGACAGCTAGCAGTTGAAACCAGAAGAGATGCAAAAAATATTGCAATTCTTAAAGTAAGACGTAAGGTACTGTGGCATGAAGAGGAGTAAACTTTCTCCTAAACTGCGTTCCATTTTGCATTTTTATTTGGACAAAGGCGAAAATGCTGCGCAGGTTCTTGAAGAAATTTGATTACGAGTGAGAGTTTATGAGTAAGATGTGTTATCAAAAGCAGCAGCTAAAAGATTGTTCAGTCGCTTTCGTTCTGGTATATTCGATATCCAAGATGCTGCTCGCAGTGAGCGACCAATCACAGCAAAAGTGTATGATATTTTGCCAAGAGTTAAGCAAGACCGCCGTATAAATAGTTGTGACATCGCTAATGATAAACATTTATTACCAATATCACCACAATATTTGGTTTCATAGTATTATTTTCAAATCACAATAAATACATCCTCAGTTTTGACCTTGAAAGGCTCAATACCTTTTCGAAACCTAGGCGAGGATCCAAGGGAAGGGCTATATCCCCCCTTGACGCTCAAGTATACACTGGATAAAATGGGCGGCTTCAATCCTACTTTCTTTATACTGGATAAAGCGGCAAACTATGGCTTAGTCCCTCCCTTGATCATATCCTGGAACTACGGCTGTGTATATATAACATAACATAAACATATATAACATAACATACATATAACATGACTATAACCGTTGTTACTTACTCGTTATTATATACCAATCAGAGGAGTGATTGCAAGGTAATAATAGGTGAGTAATACAACGGTTATAGTTTAAAATTATATTTTTCTCTTCATAGTCTCCTAACAAGTCGATATATTCATTTTTTTTCTAAATCTAGAAAAAGTATTTGTCTGGACCCTCTCAAAGTGCTTCCACAGCAGCTGTTACTTCTCATCATCTTCAAATTTCTTACCCCATGGCTTTTCTTTGAGCCGTGGAAAGAGGTAATAGTCATTGTAGGCTACATCAGGAGAATAGGGCGAGTGTTCGAGCGGTTCGAAGCCTGCTTCTCAGATGGTATTTGATGACAGTTCTTACCTCGTTTCTGTCCATTCTCAATGTTACCATGTCAAGTGCTCATGTTCAAATGAATATATATCCCAGAAGTGATTTTATATAATTTATAGTGTACAGAGAACTGTTGAGAGTATAGAGAAGCGAAATTATTTTATTTAGATTCTTATGTGTATTCAAATGTCCAGTTATCATTACTTTTAGATCACTTCTTATATATATATCGGATATTCTAAAGATGGCGCCCACGGAACACAGAGCACTATTATATATGTATGTATGTTAGTATACCTTTCGGATCCTCGTCTGGAGAAGCGAATTGCACTATGTGGCAACGTCGTAGATAAAGAACAATAGGTTAGATCTACCAATCCACCAAATAATTACATCGATTCTTGCCAGATGACAGTTAAATTCAATAGACACTGACAGTAGTACCATTTATTATCTTAACAATCGATGTAAGTGTTTGTGGATTTGTAGAGCAATGCTCATAGTTCTCAAGTTAATGTGCGATGTTGCCACATAGCGAAATTTTGATTCCCCATAGCGGCTGAAAGAGGCCCCGGAGAGCATTCCATCATATAATATTTTCGCTTTATTTTGACTTGTAGAATAGTGCTCTGTGGTCCGTGGGCGCCATTTTTAGAACGCTCGATATATATATATATATATATATATATATATATATATATATATATATATATATATATATATATATATATATATATATGAGTGTAAATCTGATGAAGACACAGTGTATTGAAACTGTTATGTGTTTGTGTTTTTATATATATTTTTAACACATAGCCTTACTCAGAAAGTTGGGTTTGGTTTGACAATATGCAAACAAGGCCTGATAGAACAGTTATTGGTACTTTTAATTTGGCTTTCTTTAATTCGATTGTAGGCCTACGTATTTTTACATGTATCTTACTCCGTTGACACATATAAGTAAAATTTCTTGATCACTAGAAACTTAAATTGTAATTCTTGTTATATAATAATTTGATTTTCTTCATTTCGTTAGAATTATTTATAACGTTTGCATGAAATGAAAATTTTTGCACTGAGACTACATACGGAAATTGATTGCCGCTATGTTTTGCAGTTTTCATGTTTCAGTGCAATAAACAATTCGCAAATAAATAGGCTATTAGATTCTATTAAGTACATATTTTTTTATTTATTTCTTCTTCTTATGAAATGAGTAACGGGTTCCTGCAAGTTTGTTGGAGTTTTGTTCCAGTTCAAATGAAAATATAATTAGTGGTGAGTTCTTTCTGTGGTCAGTCATATGTTACGGCAACAATACGAGCAGCATGTTTTAAGTTTACTAACACGAAAGGTTGTGCAATGCTTTGTGTCAAGTCTTCAGAACTTCCTTTTGTCTGTCTGCATTTAGCACTCTTAATATTCATGACTTTCTGTAAAACAAATTTTATAATAGTAAGAAGGAAAACAAATTTTATATTAACATTCAATGTCACACAATTTATTACATAAAGATAAGTAACATGTGATATGTGGTAGTACTTTACAACAGCTAAATGATCTGACATCTACTTAAAAGTAGCTCGGAAGGGTGTAGTTATTCTACAAGACGAACGAACATTGATATAGTACAGTTTACCGTGGACATTTTACCACCAAATGCTACCGTTGCGTTATTTAATTTGTAATTATAATTAGCAAATTTCCGCACTAAATGTACATTGTATTAAGAACAACAAATTAATGTAAGGGTCCTTCTGGTTGTTACTTTTTATGTATAAAAAGAAATTTTTAATACATTTTGAGCAATTGGTAGGCGTCGTCGAGTACTAAATGCCCAGATAAATTGATCGTGGCTTTCTTTCGTATCGCGACACACTCATCTAACATATTCCTGTCTAGTACGTGGCGATAACTGCTTGGTCTGGACACATCTTGCGAAGAAATTTACTTCTTCATGCCACCATAGAAGGAAAGATGAAAGGAAAGGAAAGAGTAGGAAGAACAACAACAGAACTGATCGATGATTTGAGAAACAGAAGAAACTATTGGGAGTTGAAAGAGGAAGCTGAAGATCGAGAAACGTGAAAGAAACATTTCCGGACCCAAACCTTAGAAAAAATTCCTAGGACCTGTCAAATAGTATAATACTTAATAATAATAATAATAATAATAATAATAATAATAATAATAATAATAATAATAATAATAATAATAATAATAATAATAATAATAATAATAATAATACCACAGAAAACATTTAGAACTACCTAATAACATTAGTCAAGTCGTGGTTTTCTCCTTCTAGTGAGCTCAATATTGAGGATTGAAAAAGCTAACCTCTTCAAGACGTTAAATATGTAAATTAATTCTTACAATACTTTAGAATGTCTTACGTACTTTTACCTTTTAAATTATATAGCGGGAACTTTACACTGAGAAAAATGTATGTTACATTTGTAAATCCTGTAATTTTTGGACTTAACGTACAAGCGCATGAAAACGCATGTTTTATATTTTCTGAATAAGCGTTTCATCTATACGTACTTTCCGTATGAAACAATATAGGCGGTCAGGATCTCACATACAAATGGACGTATATAACATATAGCTGACGAAGGTAACATACATATATGTATGAAATATAAGAAAGACTGTTAGATATCAGACATCCTGCAACGGCATGATGTAACATCTAAGGGCAGTGCCTGTGTTGCATATGGATAACGTATGCTCCGTACTGATTTCTGTAGTAAGCAAGAAGATTCCGTATATTTGTACAATATACCGCTGTCCGGAGAATAGATTTTTCTCAGTGTAGTTCTCATATGGTGAGTTCGAATCTGACTTCATTTAAAAGTATATTATTATTAAAATTGAGGCAGTAGGAAGACAACACATTGCACTACAAAAGTTTAATTTGGAACTAAATTAACAGAAATGGCATTTCATTCTATTGACAGATTTTCTAATTAGTTCTTCGTTGAGTTAGATTGCTTGATGCTGTATCAGTTAAAAGATCAAAACCGCTAATACCTTTCTAAAGCTGGAAATAAATATATTTTATTTTGTGAAATAGAGTGAAGATACGAGATAATTTCTTTGTGTCTATAGTAGTGTAGGTGGGTGTCATATGAACAATGACTCCTACATACGTTACTAGGCCATGTAAATGTTCGAGAGAGAAAGAGAGAGAGAGAGAACGTTTGCCCCCGTTGAAGACAAATTGAGATAGATCACGAAATCGAAATTGCGGTTCGCCTGAATTATAAATGCGCTCGGAAACCGAAGGAGTGTTTGCTTGATGGAAATTAGTAGCTTGTATGGCCTGTCAGCGGCTCTCGGAATTCTGACGTATGAAACGCAATATATCATTTTTTTCTTTCCCAGAGATTACGAGTATTTAGGGAGAAAATAAAAGCAAGAACCTTCGTAACAAGTGGTTTTCAGTGTCACTTTCCTGTATTCTTTCATCCTTTTCAAGAATTTCTTAACATTCACTTGGAAACAATTCGTTTTTCTGAAAAAAAATTCAGATACGTGTTCAGTTTGCATGCTACTAATCTTACTGTATTAATTTCCCATTAGGCTTATCTTTGTCTATAAATTAAAAATCAAATATTGAACTTAAAATTACTTTTTCACTTGAATAAACATATGAGGGTGACCGCAAAAGTCGTTACAACCAGTTTTTTTTTTTTTTTTTTTTTTTAAATTGGAACGAAGCAAGAAATTTTCAAATATGCAAATGAAAGATTAGTACATATGTAAATTGAACTTTTAGGGAGTTGGATTAACCATATATATATATATATATATATATATATATATATATATATATATATATATATATATATATATATATATATATATATATGTATATACCCATAATATAACACGTGGAAAATGAGTACAACGTGTAGTTCGTTTCATACGTGTTCTACCTCGAATTTCGACATTAAGAAACATTTTAAAGTACAATGATAATTATGCGTAAAGCCCAGAAATACATACTAGCGACTTCTAGAGTCCTCCGACGCAGCCTCCTAAAAAATCCATGATACACTTGTAAATCCGGAATTTACAAGATTTCGGAATTTTTCCGACATCGTAATTTTTCCGATTTTACTTTCCGGATTCCGGAAAGTAAAAATTCGGGAATGAGCCATCCCTATTTTGTGCAACTATCAATTGCATCGGAATCATGCCACGCTCGTAATTTGGTGCCCACATTAATAGTAGAACATGTCCTTTATTTATTTTTTTATCTTATTTTTAAAAATGTACAGTTTTAATATTTTTCAGGTCCCTAAGAGAGTGGGGCCCTAAGCTATAATTTGCTTACCTTATACGTAAAACTGGTATTTAACTTTAGTGGATAGAATCACAATCCTACAAAACATTAATACGGTTTTCAGATATCTTTTAAAAATTGCTTCTTTGCTACATAATTGCCGTTTTACCGTTGCTACAGAAACCCAACGACTGCAGATAAGAATGCATAGTAATGCTCTAATTTTTCGTTCCATATAACCAGAGCCGGCCCCAGGCAAGTTGCCGCCACGTGCAATGGCATTATTTGCCGCCTGCTTTGTCCAGAAAGAACAAATCTTAAAAGCCACCCCATCAAGTGTGCTACTCGCTTTAATGAGGGGGAGGAAAGGTGCACTTGCACTCATAAAAGCCTTAATACTACAAATGCAATCTTGTCTTTTTCTTTGAAAAGTAATATATTAAGTTAGTGAAATCTAAAGCAAACACACCTGCAGAGGAAAGATAGTATTGTTTTCTATAGAATTAAAAATCGAGCTTCAATCTCAATATACCAGTTTGCAGTTCCAGTGCTACTAGCTTTTTTATATCTTTATTTCTTGATTTTCTTTCTACATCTGTTAGAAAATTTATGATTTTTTTTCATCTGCAATAATAAGGAACTTGTTTGGGACGAAGACAAGAGTAGTTTTCATATCGAAATTGTAGTAACTAACTTAATAAGACAGGTGTTCGTTACTGTTCCAGAATTGATATTTTGTATTTGACAACAATCAAGCAAGTCATGGTGGTATTTGTTTGATCATTTGCCCTAGCACTGTCCATGTGACCTTAAACTAATGCAATCTAAACATGATTTACAAATGTGGTATTCAAATAGAAGGTCAGCTTAGTAAATTTAACTAGCATCATCATGAAGTCTGTTTCAAACAAGAAATATTTATTTTAAAAAAAATATAGTTATGACAGATTTTGCCGCCCCTCGAAACTTTTCGCCCCGTGCAAATGCACGTGTTGCACATATGGTAGAGGCGGCCCTGCATATAACCTTGATGTTGTAATCAGACTTATTACAAAATAACAAACGACTGAAACACTGTGTATAAAACACGTGGCTATAATAAATTATTATAGACTTTAATGCTAAGAAAGAAAAGTTAAGTACAAAATAATTTATACAAAGACTATTGAGAAGTAACCTTAACCTTGCAACCTTGATGTGAGGATAGAAGAATTAAAAATCGACTATTTTATTCTCTGACGTTTTCTGTGAAGGAAGTTTAACGAATATATCATTAATGGAACAAAATTAATGAATACCAGAATGAAAGAAACGAAAAATTCAACGGAAAAGCCCCGTCAGCTTGCAAGGAATTATGCCTCGTAAACTCTGTGTTAAGGGGGCAACGCGTGCCGACTGAAGCATGTTTCCGGTGCTTGCAAAGATCTTCCCAGCACCCTCTTGTCTTTCGTTCTCACCTGCTTCCTATAGGGTTACCTGACAACATTCTTCAGTAATTTAACAGCGATGATTTTCCTGTCTCTTCATCTAATCCTATTAATGTTGTACACAAAATATACCGTGAAATATTGATTGCATAGTTTACTAGTAATTATAGCCTGTTTCTGTCAATTGGAAGTCAAATTCTTTCATCTTGAAAATATCGGTTTTACATAAAGAATAAGCTCTGTTTTTTGTGGCCCCACTCAGCGTAGTCGCTAGCGCTCTTGTCTTTGGTGCGACCGGTCTCGGGTTCTATTCCCGGTGGGGACACTTGATCAAAAACTGTAAAAGCTTTTTCAGGCTAGCCATCGTGAGTTTTTTCTCATTCACACCACCAAACAAATGCCGGGATGGTACCTAACATACAGGTCCCAAGTCGCTTTCTTCTTTCACTTTCCTCGAATAATGTGATCGCCGAGGGACGTCATCTCTCATACGTCACGGGTTAACACGGCTACAGACGCCAAAGGCCCAGATATCTAATTCCTAATTTCTAAACTTTGGTTTCCAAACAGTTTAAAAAAGAAAAAAAAGTTGAGTTGATTTAACGTCCCTTTCAACCGCGAGGCTATATGACACGGGACTTATATATTAACGTGGATTCCGTAACCAAATGAACTCCCGCCGGGAATCGAACAGTCCCCCACGCCTAAGGCGCGTGCACTAACTACTTAGCCACGCTCTAAAGAAAGAAAAAGAAATGTAATAGCAGTATAATAGTGTACATAACGTGAAAATCGAAATTTGAATATTTTTTTTTTAATCAGCACAAAATTGGAAGTTTCCTCTTCCACCTCCTACTCGTTAGCAATTCTCCACATATCTCCCTGCCTATAACTCTTCGTGCAATAACGACGTACTTGAGATTAGACTGGAGGCGGCAGTAAAATTTAAAAATGAAACGACATCTTTCAGTTTAACGCTCTACGATTATGTCCTTTAGGCTAAGGGAAGCGGGTGATGAAAGCTAATGAATGATGGTGGAAAATGCTGGAATGAGGGTATGGGTGAAAACGGGAGAATCCCCAAAAAATCCCACCGACATCATATCCATCACAAACTTGCTTCGTGGGGATCGAACGAGGGACCCACGTACCAGAGGTAAGTACTCTACTGCGTAGACGCTGTGCTATCCTAATGCAAATTTAAATTACACTTAATCTCAAATCACGTCTCTACAATGAATTTCCCTTACTCTCCATTCTTCAATCAATAACTTCAATATTGCCATGGCAATTGATTTTTATTATAGTGTATTTAAGAATTACTAATGGCATAATATTTTCCCAATTAATATTGACATCGGAAGCGGTAGTAGATCTGTTGAACTTCTAGTTTTAGTAGAGAGCTTAGAGTGGAGAGGGATACATTCATGAAACAATTGATGACAGAAAAAGCTTTTCGCCGTCCAGTATCATTTTTATTCTATAGTGATCAACGCTGAAACCAAAAATGCTTGATTTCATCCACTTCCGCTTTCAATAGAGGATTAAAAGAAAATATTGTACCTCTTCTTAGAACGCTTAATTTATTCAAAAGAAAAAAATAGTGCTTCCCACTATTCTTGCTCTATGTAGATCAATATTAAAACTGAAAAAATCTAGTTGATTTCTGTCACGTCCGGTTTCAAAAATGAAATGAAAACTTTCAGTGTTACGTCTCATGATTATGCTGGCTATTCTAAAGGAGACGGTGGTGATGAGAAATGAATGAAATGATGGAATGAAGAGAGTGAGAGGAAACGGGAGACCTCGACAAAAACCATTCACACGGTATGTCCACCACAAAGTCCACTTGGCGCTAGCTGGAATCAAACTAGGGACCCCATGTTCCACTGGTGAACGCTCTATTACTGAGTCACCAGGGCCCCACTCCCGATTTCAAAAGAGAGTTAAAAATAAAGATGGGATCCACAATGGAGAGTTAAGAATGGAAGAACGGAAATACATTTTTGATATGCTTAATCGATGAGAGGCTCAATCGATAATAAATAAAAAAAGAACTAATTACCCATGATTTTTCAAAGACGAATTCGAGAAACTTGTATTTGTGATTTGGAAGTTAACTATTCTATCAAACCTTGTTTCCGTTTTGTACTAATACACAATAACACACTGAGCAAGGCTAGTGATAATATGTAATATATATATATATATATATATATATATATATATATATATATATATATATATATATATATATATATATCACGTTACAGTTTCGGCTATGTAATATAGCCTTTCTCAGACACATTATGAGAGAAATATCCAATTTTGACAGCTTATATACAATCTGGATATTTCTCTCATAATGGGTCTGAGAAAGGCTATGTTACATAGCCGAAACTGTAACGTGATAGTTTTCTTTCTTTCTTTCTTTTTTCTTTTTTTCTTCTTCTTTTTTATCACATAGCCTTGCTCAGTGTGTTATTGTGTATTTGAAAGTTAACTGCCATTCATATATTCTGTTACAAGTTAATGTAGGAACCATGAGTTACTCTTGTTCAAAATGATTTAATCAGCTCAGAACTAGTTCTTATTAGTAATATCAGTGTTTTCTAATTATTAGATCAAATTGATATACCTCTTGTCAATTTTCAATTTGATTTGCTATATTATTTGAAAGAAGAAAACAATACAAGACACTGTACACGAGAGTATAGGTAGAGCGTTCACCTTTAGTGCAAGGAATCCCTGGTTAGATTCCATCCAATATTAGTTAGTTATTGATAATGTGTTCATGGATTTTCTTGTGATTCTCCCGTTGCCTCTCACATTTTCATTCCACCGATTATTTCATAGATCTTCGCCATTAATAGTCAGTCTCCTTTGGTCTACGGGACATAATCGTTCGGCGTAAAACTTAAAGATTTCATTTTTGTCATATACTGTACAGAAGATAATTGAGGTCATTATGTGTGAAATCTCTTTTTCTAATCTGAAAAGAGGAACTGGCGCAAGGAGGAGTCGTATTATTACAGCAGTACAATGAAAGCAGGCTAACATTCATAATATAGCCCCTGTTGTTATGCTGTCTGCACCCACCTTCCTGCCAGTTTTTCGATTCCATGCCGGTACCATGTCTTGCCCGTAGAGGCAAAAAAAAAAGAAGTCACTACTATTTCCATCTCCTCTGGCTAATGAAGTATCGTGACTTAAGTGCGCCATGGACCGACACAGGCAGTAATTTGAAGGGGGAAACGTCAGGATGATATGCCGAGTATGGCATCAATTCGATCCCTTCACATCCTTGCATTTTTGTTCTATTTCTCGAGTTGTGTGTGGTTTCTTATTATCCTGTTGCAGAAGGCGCGCTTTTGGTTCACAAATACAGAAATGTTTTGGCGTAGCGCAACATATATTGGCTCCAACTAGTCGGTGTTGATAGTGCGATCGTTATGGATAAACTCGACATGTATTACCCCTTCGTGGTTCCACCACAAAGTGGATACTAGAAATTTATGCTTGGAATGGCCCTGTTTGACAACCGGTTCTGGAAGTTGGCCATTGCTTAACCACTGTTTTTGCATACTTGGATTTTGGAAAAAGACCTCAATTTTCATCGCATGTGACAATCTCTTTCAGGAAATGTTCATCATGTGGATTTTTCAGCAGCTGTCAGAACACATCCACTCTCCTCTGGGTGTGATCTCAGGTCAACTCATGTGGCACTATGCGAAAACTCCTAAGTTTCCGAGTTCGTGAAGGTGACGCACTGCGGGGAACTGGGACATGGCGAGTTTGTTTCACAATCATCGTGTGTTGGTGGGTAGATTTTCCTCAGTGGCGTGTCATATGATTTCGAAATATGTTACCCTGAGGCAGCCAAATCTTGGCTGATCTTCGACATTTTTACAACTTGCAGGAGACATTTTGAACCGACAAGTTCCTGTGTTGTGGTTCACCGAACCCTTCTCTTTCGCATGACAAAAGTTTTGGGTTGCTGCCGCAGCGTTATACCAGAGTTCGATCTCACACTAAGTTCACGTATGAGACGTTGGTTGAGCTCACTGCCACTAAGAGCTGACTAAATATACTGATGGAGTGCCGGCCTCCGTATTAAATAATCCGCTTGTAACACTACAGTATTTGTTAGGCCAATTCGACATTCTACTTACGATCGATTACAGCGTATACACGCGCCTGCTGTTTGCGTTGTGGAAAGATTGAAACATTTATGACTTACCTTTATATTATAATAACAGAAATAAACTGAAATGAGTCAATTTTAAAGTGAAATGCCCCTTTGAATAAGCACAAGATAGCTGGACTAGTTGCAAATAGTCCTTGAGCAAATCTAACGTAAGTAAACATTTAAAAGTTAATTTATCTCGTTTAATCTTGAGGAAGTAGCTAACTGTCACGCGAATAATGCGTTATATTTTAGACAGAGTAACTTTACGATAACAAGTTAAACAGGAACGCAAAGTTTGCTGTTGTCCAACATCTGGTGTGAGCAAAACAGTCTCTTCTTGGCAGAATACATTGGACAATTTCTAACGATTCACAATAACTTACTAGTCTTGCATTCACGTTTATACTAAATTCTGACTGCCAGGTTTCTAAGTGTGTGAATATAAATTAAGACAGTAATTAATGTGCAATGATATTTCCGAAAGATCAGAAGTTTTTTTTTTTCGTTTTTCCAGATCATGTAAATATATGTAAAGAAGAGGTAATTATTTCTCTCTGCAGGGTTAAAAAACCACTGTTCCTCGTAACTTCACACCCTGCTTGTAAATACGCACTTAGTGTTAGCATACAGATATATAAGATCATGACAAAGAAGTGAACATACTTTCTTCAGTTAGTCTTTAGCTGTTTCGATTATGTTGATCCTTTAGTTTTAAATGAGATCAAAAATCGAACTAAATTTTAAATCTAAGGTCAGGTGGATATATATTGTTAAGATTAGAAATATTTCAAATAAAAAATAATTAAATATGAATGTTCGATGACACAAGTGTATGAAGGTGTTGTGTCAAGGTTTTCCAAAAATTACTTTTATTAGCTCCCGAGACAGGCTTGGCTCATCTTATATATGGTAATTTATTTCTTGGCAACTAGTGGTCAGATCTGAACATTTAGTGGACAAGTAACCCATTGTATAAGAAATAAAGGTTACTATACTGAAAGCAGAGCTCGGCCAGAGACAAGTACGGCTCGGGTAGGCTGGACTCGGACGACTTACATGTGCACTTATTTCTCGGTAACTACTCGCTGGATCTGATCCAAATTTGGTGAACGTATAGTCCACAGTTTAAGGAATGAAGATCACTGTATTTGGTGACCGAACTTGGCCACAGACAGACTCGGTTTGGCATATATATATATATATATATATATATATATATATATATATATATATATATATATATATATATATATATATATATATATATATATATATATATATATATATATATGTGGTACTTGACTTTTCCGTAACTACTGGTCGGATCTGAACGAGATTTGGTGGATAAGTAGGCCATCGTCTAAAGAAGAAAACTCGCTAATATCTGGTGATCATGATTAGCCAGGGACAGGTTCGGTTTCGCCTATATGTGGTACTTGATTTCTCGGTAACTACTTGCTGGATCTGAACGAGATTTTGTGACCAAGTCCATCGTCTGAAGGATAAAGCAAACTATATTTGGTAGCCAACCTCAGCCAAGGACATGCTCAGCTCGGCAACAGATGCTGTTCTACAACTTTGCACGCCGGTTTGCTTCTGAATTCGGTTCATGCCGGCTTGTTACATGATTGAGGACTATTTATCTTTTGCACCTCACCTCCCTAAGATTTTTTTTATTGAATTGATCATTGTTTGAAAAGGGGTATGCATCGTTCAAATGAAATTGAACATCTCTCTTTTTATGTAATGACCTCTACTGCACATCATCATTCATATTACGTTCTATGATCAAGTTACACATCCGGAACTATTAACTTAAAATTTGTAGGGGTTTTCATAATGTAACTTCATTATGTATGTAGAAAAATATTACACTTCAACTTTCAGTTTTCATTAAAATTTAGATCAATAACTTACCTGCATATCCATGGATGGACGTTTATACCATGCAGAATTCTGTGTTGAATTTCATTCTAATTTCTTGAGAGAGGGCAAGATGGCTCAGTGGTAGAGTGCTTATATCTGATGCGCGGGGTCCCTGGTTCGATCTCCGGCCATGCAAGTTTGTGATGGACAACTTCGTGCCCGTGGATTTGCTTGGGATATTCCTGTTTCCCCCACATTTTCTTCCATCATTCGCTTGTTTTAATCATCCACCTCTTTTAGCTTAAAGGGCATAATTGTGGGACGTTAAACCGAAAGATTTCATTCCATTTTGTTTTCTTATGAGCGTTTGAATATTTGTAATTGTTGAAAGATGCAACTGATGAGAAGATTCCAATGGAAAAGAATATTCATTAATTTTCTCATTGGTCGAAACAGGGTAGCAGAGACTTTATCATTAATATACCCGAATTCAATATTGACTGTGCATGCAATACGTATAGATTGTTATTTTTTTTTATTAAAATAAATAAATCTACGAGGACTTGAATCGCATACTTTTGTTTAGCTCAGTGGTAGAGCGCTCACATATCGCATGAACTGTTATTGTTCATCTCAGTCGATTGCAGGTTTTGTGAAGTAGTAATGGACATCGTGTACTTGGCTTTTCTATAAATGTTCACGTTTCGTCCCACTATTTTCAATTTTTCTATCACTCACATTTCATTAAAAATTCGTCTCTAGTTTGTTAAAGGGTGCAACCGTAAGACTGAAATCAAATTAATGGTTTTATTTCAATGATTCAGTAGCATCGATAATCTCAAAAATTTAGAAATATTTAAAGTACCTATTTTTATGATGAAATTGCAGTGGACTCTTTTTAATTCGAAGTCCAAGGGGACACGAAAAAACTTCGAATTATCCAAAATTCGAATTATCCAACAACATTCATTTTCACATACCGTCAAATGGGGTGAATAGAAACATGGGAGTGAATAGAAACAAAACTCCCAGATTAGATTTGGATTTATCTGGACGATAAATTAATCAAGAAAACTGAAATTTCTTAACACAGTGTTATACGGCTAAAGTGTTCAGGGCAGAGTCAAAATGTTTTACTGAGTTGGGAACACTGAGGTAGACGGCAGTAGCATTAATGTGTTACTGAAATCTTACACGGTATTTTATCGCTCCTCAAACTTTCTTGGTAAGTATGACATTTTCACATTTGTTGCATTTTAACATACGCCTATTTTGTAGTTTGTTGTTTCATTTACCGACGTTCATAGTAAAAGTTTTCCTTTTGTAAATTATTTTTAATCAAAATTTAACTTTACTGGGTTATTGTTATGATTTTTAATTAATGGTGTGAATAGAAACACTTATTGAGGAGTGGAAATTTCTTGAGAAGCGGAAAAAATGACCTGATAGGAATGAATCAACCATCTCTAAGAACAAATTTCCAAGTCTTCTAAAAAAAAGTGTAACAAACTGAAGGAGGAAAATATCAGGGCTGGATTTGAAAAGTGTGCAGTTTCTCCCCTGTGTCGGGACTAAATACTGAGGATGTTACCAAAAAGAGACAATGAACGAGAAGAAACAGAAAAGCAAAAGACATCTCAGACTCTAAACCGTTCCCTTATGGATCTTCTCAAGAGCATGAGAGAAGATTAAAAAATTAAACAAGGAAAGAAGAGAGTACGAATAGATATTTCTGGTAAGAGTTTTTTTTTTTTTGAAAATGATACATTTTCATCAAATCACAACGAAACTGTATTGTCGGAAGAGGAGAAAGACAACACTCCAGAAGACATTCCAGACGATCACGAATTAGATGATGATTTCTGAAGCTGGTGATTGTGCTGTGGTAAAGGTTTATGAGAAGCTAAAACTCGATGAGGCTATTTACTACCCAAGTGCGAAAATGTAAACATGATGGATATGTGGGAGTGTTTTATAAGAGAGCACATAAACAATAAAATTTTCAGAAACTTCTGAAGAATCGTTCTTACTACGTGAGAATATTGTTACGAAACTATTAGGTTTTATTAGGAGTTCGTCAGCACGCTTTAAGTATATGATAAGTTTCAGGCTCCTTCGTGGCTAAGCGGTTAGCGTACGCGCCTTTGGCGTGGGAGACCCGGCTTCGATTCCCAGCGGGAGCTAATGTGGTTCTGATTCCACGTTAATCAGTAGGTCTACGTCTCATATAGCCTTGCTGCTGAATGGGACGTTAACCTCAAAATCAACTCAACTCATGATAAGTATCCCTGGTGATTTCAGTGGTTTAAATCTTATTCAAATATCATCAAAACTGTATGGTCGTTTGTACCTATATTGTGCATTTTATTGTTTTATAAGTTCGTAACTTATGTAATACTGGTCTTATTGAACTTATATCTTGCAGGTATCAAATAAATAGTTCGTTTCAACAAATACGCTGTTTCTTTTTACCTTTCCAATAGTATAAAAGAAACAACAATGAAAATAAAGTCATTGTTTTTATTCACCCCTAACCATGGGGTGAATAAAAACATAAAGAAAAATCAAGGTGAAGAAAAGTGGAGTTGATAAATTAATATGACGTTTACTTAACTTCATTAGCATATTAAGACTTTTTTTTTTTGAATAGTCCGATACGCGAAATCTTTAACATCACCAGACTTATATACTCATATAGCCTAAAATGTGTTTCTATTCACCCCATTTGACGGTATATAACAACAAAGAAACCAAAGTACTGTGCATCAAAAACATATTCATATGGTGTAGACTTTACCTTTAAAGCAGCTCATTATTTGCGTGATCGAATACAGCAAACTAACAAACGACATTGACTCCACGTAATTCTAAATACATGTGCAATGGAAAATATATTTACGTACAACACTACAACATACATTGAATAGCCCAAACAATTAAACACCAGTAACAATTTGAATATTCTGTTCCCACTTTTAAGAAGTCGTAAACCTCATTTGCTTGAATTTGATTGTTTCTGTACGTTCAATAAATCTTGAATTTCATGTATTGCGTGAAATGCGATACTAATAACATTTGGTTGACTTTATCAATAACTCATCTTAAATTTTCAGCCAATTCTGAAACAAGATGAGATTGGCACACGTTCTCTATCTTTACTTCTTCCCCACTTTCATCTGTATCATTACATAGATTTTCTATTTATATTCTGTATTACTCTTCCCTATGGCTGTATCTGGATAACTGAAAACACGTTGAAGCTGTATTTCTCTGTTTACATCTGTCCAACATTAAAAATTTTCAACTGTATTTACTTCGAATTATCCAAAACATAGGTTCAGAAGTTCGATTTATCCACGAATTTTTACTATTGTTTTCAATACAGTTTTCAACGGGAATGGACTTTTGTTCGAATTACCCAATATTTCGAATTATCCAAGTTCGAATTAAAGAGACTCCGCTGTATTTAGATATTCACTTGTTATTAACATAATTAACTTATAAACACTAAAACGGAAGATGAGAAGGACATTTAGAAGGAAGTCAGCTAGCACCTGTATGTTCAACAGGGATTGCTGCCTTTAAGATTCGAACCCGAAAGATCCCAGTTGTAAAGCAGGAAAATTTTACTTCATTTATGAATGTTTGTTTTCGTGTTTGGGTAATTATGCCACACTAATTGCATGCAAGGAGAAAAGTGTCACTCAGAAACAGTTTACAGGCATCTTCATTGACTCCTTCCTTCAATTGACAAAACGTCGACAAAGAGGGAGTACCCGAAGATTTTTCATTGATCTGGTGTTTTGCTTACAAAATTGATCTAGTCTGGAACAGGCGCATACCCAGAAATTTCTGTTGGAAGGGGTTCAAGATTTGGGAGGAGACCAATACTACAAGTCACTACGTCTATGTAGTATTGAACAGGTATTATTCTGCACTCAAAAAGACGATAAGTAATTGTAAAATTCTTTCATCTATATTTTCGAAAGAAAAAAAAGAACTAAATTGCTTTTATAAGAGAAAGAGTACAGATGAAGTGTTAGATAAAATTTTCATGCTGTATAAATAATTCCCCTGTAAAACAAATATAGTTTTGCCGAGAAAGTGTACAAATTTATGTTAGCAAGTCTTTTTGGGGAGGTCCGGACTCAGTGAGCCCCCCTCCCATGGTTACACCTCTGATCTGGAACCAAACTTACTATCGTACCCACCAAAGATGAGTACACTACTTAAGCTTCAATAATAATAATAATAATAATAATAATAATAATAATAATAATAATAATAATAATAATAATAATAATAATAATAATAATAATAATAATAATAATAATGTTCCATTGAAAAAAGGAAAGAGGAAAAAAAACATTTCGCATTTATTTGTACACGGATTCGCAGTCTTTGTCTTTCTGTACAGAAGATGGTGGTTTCGTTCGTGTTATGTAACATTCACGTAACAAATTCGCACATCCTAACCCTATTCTGTGGCCAGGCAGGATGCTTCTATCGACAATGCTGTAAGAGAGAGGGAGAGGGGAATGGAAAGGGGAGAGAAGCTGGAGGGGAGGACGAGAGAGAGAGAGAACTGTGAAAGATTCAGGGAAACGCGAATGTATCTGACGTCTCTTCCTTGCTGATGTCCGCGATCCGACGTTGAAGCAAGCAGAGAATTGACTCCCTGTGGTCTGTCAGTAGCTATAGCTTAGTAGCTTCTGCAGTTGCCCACCGCGGAACGTTGTTATACCGAGCAAGTTTAAAGCGAAGCATTTGTTCCCATCAAAAGGATGCGCTTTCCAAACCTGTCTTCGCTTTCGTTATCCACAGAAAAATGTCTACTTGGTCTCTCACATACAGATACATACAATACGTGTACCCACACAAATACACATGCAGAGAAAACACCAAACCAACAATGCGTTCTGTACATTGTTGGCTCAAGGCCGGAGAAAATGGAGCAAGCTACAGTGTAGCAAATGAGGCAAAAAGCAACTAAGGATTCGACGAGGAGTGAAAACACAATATTGCCATCCGTAACCTCATTATACCTTCATGCTGCCAATTTTAGCTACTTATTCGTGAATATCGATATATGAGGTTTTAAATAGTTGTATTTCTTTCAAGATTTGAAAAAAAAAAATGAAAGATTGGTATTATCAAATCCTCTAAGATGTGAATATCTTATTTTTCAATATAATTAGCCTGGTTATGAAGATACTTTAAAAAAAAAAGATAAGAGATTTCTATATTCTATTATCGTCCAATTCCTTTGATAGTCCATAAAATTACGTTGAATTCAGTATTATCATTTACCCTTTACCCATCAGCGCTCTACAGTTATTTTTCTTCCTCCTTTGGCACTTGAATTATCATCACCAGTGCGTCCGGTCATATTTAGCCTCTCTCTTTTTTTAAAAAAATTACTAGTTGAATCTGCGCTTTCTACACAGCGCATCATTCACATATGAACATGAATCTCCTTGTAATTCCTCATATCTGTCATTACAGACACGAGTGAAAGACATCTTGATAAAAATCAGCAAGGGGGTACCATAAAGGAGAGATTTTTTTCAATATCTCGTACCGTTTGCAACATTTGAGCTAATTTCCGATTGGAGTTTCTAATTCGTGTATGATCAGTAGAGCATCCCAAAAGCATAAAAAGCATAACAGCAGTCTACACATATGATTGGTACCTTAAATATGGTTGTGGCTGTCTAAGGGTCCAGAAGAAACTAATTTTAAAAGCATAATAAAGCGTAATTTTAGAAAATAAAGCATAAAGCATAATTTAAAATATATAGCACAATTCTTTAAAAAAATCTCTTTAACTACGAGTTTAACATACTGCATTAACATATTTTAAAGCCAATATTTACAATACAAAATCATTGAAAACATAACAATGCAACAATGAAAAGCTTATTTTTATTTCTGTAATTTTTTTTTATGTAATCCTTTGATGTGGAGAAAAGAAACAAGGAGAAGAAGAAGAAAACTTCAGCCAACAATGAATATTACACAAGAACTCCACACTATATTGTTATGTGTACCTCTTGAACTTGAGCACTTTCTGTACTTTTTGGTGGCATCTTTTACTTTCCCTTTCTGTATATATGCATCTTTAAAGCGTACACAAATGATAAAAAAAAAACTGACTCGAGTAAAGTATATCTCTTTACAGTGCATTAAGTAGAAAGTTCATTAAATATGAAAGAAACTGGTTGCATAAAATATTAGTAAATAGATCAAGATATTTAGAATATTTAATGTATACTAAATATTATACATTATACACGACTGATGTAAAACAACGATTGAAATTAATAATAAAGCATAATTTGGAAAAAATAAAAGCATAATTAAACGAAAAATAAAGCATAATGTGGGTTGCTCTAATGATCAGTATTTTCTTTCTTCTTGCATGCAGCATGGAATAGCCAAATGCATTACACACACAATTAATTAAAATGTCAGTGATATATAATGTTAATTGGACAAAACACTCGAAACGATAAAGATTCATTAGATAATAGAAATTGTTATCCTTCGTTTTTTCATTATTTGGCCATGAAACGAAAGACGGGTTGAGATACTAACAACGTATACAAATGTGTGGTGTTGGAATGTATAAATCCTAGGATATGATGCTTTTTTGTACCCCTAAATGCAATAAAGAAATAACGGCCATTTTTAAAATAATCATTAGAGAACCCACATTATGCTTTATTTTTAATTATGCTTTATTTTTTTTCAAATTATGCTTTATTATGCTTTATTGTTAATTTCAATCATTGTTTTACATTAATCGGGTATAATGTATAATATTTACTATACATTAAATATTCTAAATATCTTGATCTATTTATTTATATTTTATGCAATCAGTTTCTTTCATATTTAATGAACTTTCTAGTTAATGCACTGTAAAGAGATATGCTTTACTCGAGTCAGTTTTTTTTTCATCTCTTGTATGCGCCTTAGAGGTGCACATATACAGAAAGGGAAAGTAAATGATGCCACCAAAAAGTATAGAAAGTACCGAAGTTCAAGAGGTACACATAACAATATAGTGTAAAGTTCTTGTGTACTTTTCATTGTTGGAGGAATGTTTTCTTCTTTTCGTTTTTTTTTTTTTTTTTTTTTTTTGTTTTCTCCATACCAAAGGCTTACACCGAAAAGTTTACAGAAATAAAATTAGCTTTTCATTGTTAGATTGTTATGTTCTCAATGATTTTGCATTGTAAATATTGGTTTTTAAAAATATTAACACAGTATGTTATACTTACAGTTAAACAGAATTTTCCAATAATTATGCTATATATTTTAAATTATGCTTTATGCTTTATTTTCTAAGATTATGCTTTATTATGTTTTTAAAATTAGTTTCTTCTGGACTCTTAAGGAACCACAACCATGTTCAAGGTACCAATCATATGTGTAAATTGCTATTATGCTTTTGGGTTGCCCTAATAATCATTTAGAACTGAACAATCTACACAAAATTTGCAATCGATCAGTGAAACCGTCATCTTTCTAGAGCCTATAGTTCCCGAGAACTCACTGTCGAAAAGATTAACCACAAACATATAAACCTAGAATTTTAATATATAGACTAGCTGAACCTGTGCCATTTACACAGCGCACAGTTCCAGTATGAGCGCGAATCTCCATCCCACTCCTCACGATACCTGTGCGAGTTCCTTTACGAACTCAAGTAAAGGACAGTAAGACTCTCAAAGGGAGTAAATTGTTATAGAGAAACACATAAACGTGTATTTTAATATATAGAATGTTGGGGTGAGTTAGTGGCGAACTTGGATAAGTGATAGATTATAACAAATGCAGATATTTTTTTTCCCTTGTAACTCCATACCCGAGTACGCCTCATCGTGGGTCCACAAGCCATCGAAATAACCAGCTTGCAATAGGTTATGTCATTCAGATTAAAGCAAAGCGCCTGAACTGTCCATCAACTCGCTATACGTAGCTCCTCTACTGGTTGCCTTTCATTATCAACCTTAATGTTCAAGTGGAAATATTAAACTAATGGGATCAAAACGGCGCCTAAAACGTGGAATAGAAAAATAAAGAAAACTCTTTCTTTCTTTTTCAGTGAATGAGAACTGTCAAATCTACGCAAACTTTGGAATCGACCAGCCAAAATGACACGTTTCTAACACTTGGGGTTTTCGAGATATCATTGTTTAAAAGATTAGCAACAAACATATACACTTTCCTTGACCACAAATGTATAAGCCTAGCGTTTTAATATACGTATAGATGTTTGTAACTTTCAGATTTTGACTTTAATGTGCAATTTTCTAATTATTTTATTCATTAGGATCTGAGTAAAAGTAGTTTTTTCTACGTATTCCTTTGAAACCAAAGGATCTTACGTACGTACATGAAGGACTGTCTCCTTGATTTTCGAGGCCTGAGGTGAAACTAAAATGTAAGACCAGTGATGTAGGTGAGAATTAATAAATTATTTTGAAACAACTTTACTTTCTTATATCAGTGATAGTGGTATCCCAATATGAATGGAATTCGTGGTGTAAACAGTATATAATCATAAAGATGTATTACAACATGATGTTTCATCATCTTTAAATATTTTGAACTCCAGAAAAGAATTAGAATTAGTAAACTTGTTAGTATTCTTGAAGGACCCAACTCTTTCTATATTATGGGGCCTGGGGCAACCACTTTACTTGCCCATTCACGAGATGGCACTGCATGCATAATAACATTTGGAAAACAGATAAAGGAGTAAATTTTCGCAAGGAACATAATCGTTTTCTTGTAGTTAACAGTATTACTTACTTTCCTCAAATTTTAAATCACAATTGACAACATATATACATCTAACATCAATCCCAACAGGTGAGTAGTTATATCTTTCCTAACAGTTGATGAGCTCCTTCGTGGCTAAGCGGTCGCGCCTTTGTCGTGCGAGAACTGGGTTCGATTCCCGGTGGGAGCTCATGTGGTTCGGATTTCACGTTAATCAGTAGGTCCACGTTTCATATAGCCTCGCTGCTGAACGGGACGTTAAAATCAACTCAATTCCTAACAGTTGATTTCTTTAACTTATTATAAGATTTTGAAGGATATTTACATGTTTATCATTTCTGAATCTTGGAACTGGTAATAGTTGCGTTGAATTTCATGTACATTGTAAATTATGCCGTGTTTTCATACATTATTACTTGGCATATAACAAAGCTGGGAAAACACAGGAACATATTTGTTAATATCGATTAAATCACCTACGTGACTATTTTTTTCTTTACTCCAGTAACAACTTTTTCATACTTATGTCGGAGCTGTTACGCGCTAACATCCAGATATATTTCTTCATTTACTCAGCAAATGTTTGGAGGTTGTAGGTGAGGCACTAAGTGATTCCCCAACTCTGTACCATCACATAGAACAAAGTCCATTGAGCCACATAGATCTGATCTTTCATTCTGCCAATCCTATATTTTCTCTCACAGTTTTATTTGGTTTTATTTGTGGCAGGGGCAGAACTGCTACCTTTCACGCATCTGACCTCTTTGTGTGTAAAGCTATAGATACCCGGAGAAGATACAGAGGATGGATTGGATTTATACTAAAGATAGAACTTCATCTTTTAGTGAATCGAAATACTTACTGTTAGACTAATGTCAAGAAAATTTCTTCTTGAGAAGACATGGAGAAAATGGAGAAAGCTAAAATATAGCAAGGCTAAAGCAACGAAGGTTTTGATGAGGATGTGAGAATCAGAACGTTATATCGCCATATGTAACTATACCTTACTCTCACGCTGTTATATACATTCCTGAGAAAACATGCTGGGAAGTTGCACTGTAAAGTTACAAAGAAAATACTGTACACCTAGAGTATACGACTTCATCAAAAGTTTTAATGAATTTAACGAAAAAGCTCTTTTTATATTTAAAACAAATTTGTCTATAAACTATTCTTTGAGGTTTAAATTTAAGAAAAAAATAGTTTGCAGAGAAACGAAAGGAAGAGTATTGCAAGTACTCTGTGATATTGAGAAATTTTAAAATTAATTCTTAGATTAAACGAAGAGGTCCCCTACGTCTCACATCATGCTAAAGATAAGTTTAAGTAAATGAGCTACTAGCGCTGTTGAATGATCATTACGAAGTACTATGAGAGATCATAATCGTCATAGGTATTCTGCCACTATTGGTAGGTCATTTGCCTTAACTGAGAAGTTTCCATGCTCCACGGTATTCCGCTAACCTCTTCGTGTTCGCGTACGATTTTTCGGTTTTGGTATCATCCATTAATTGTAGGCTTCTTTGCTCTCTCTTTCCTGCCGCCATACCCTTTAGTACGTACGTCCCTCTTGATACAATTCCTTCTTAACCAATGTCCCAATAAGTTTCTTTTCCTCTTCTTAATAATATCTAAAATTGTTCCTTTCTCCCTCATCATTTCTAAGACATTTCATTCATTTTCTGCTCGACCCAGCTAATTATCTCCATTCTTTTCCACACTCACATTGCAAAAGCTTTCAGTCATTTTTATGTAATGGTCGTGTTTCTGACCCACATAGTACAATACTCCACACGAAGCGTTTTATGAGTTTCTTAACTATTTATTCAAGGTTCTACAAAATAGTATTTTCTTCTTCGTAAAGACTTCTTTCGCCATTCCTATCCTTGCTTTTCTTTACGTTCACACTTCATATCATCACTGGAACTCTAAAATCTTTTAGATGAGTTAGGGAGAACTCGAACACTTATCCATAGCTATCTTATCACCTGGGACAAATTAAGATTGTCGACCCGAATTTATAATATATATAATTTTCTTATAGGTCTGGATCAGTTATTTCCAACTTAACGTTCTGTGAAGTTACAGTTAGTTGCTTTTGTTTGCAAAATACGTGGAAAGAAGAAGGAACAAACAGGAAACCTGGTTTTAAGAGAAACCAGGAGTGGTATAAAAACAAGACCATGGGTAGACTAATCGATGGTTTTTGGCAGGCAAATAAGGACACGGATAGTCTAGTCAATTGTTTGCGGTCATGCTATTTGTGAAGCCATGACTACTCGTACATTGCAAATATTTCTTGAATAGATTTCCCGACCACTTCCCTCCCCTTCTTTGCTCTAGGGTTTTTCTCTGATTATATATTTTTCATAGCATGCTCCTACGTTTCACATCGTGCTAAAGATAATTATTCTTTTTGGTTTTCAAAAAATTAGAAAGAAAACAAAAAGCAGAAAATGACAGGAAAAGGGAGAAAGAAACCAAAAGTGATGGGGTCTCTTTTTACAGTCACATATTTTAATAATAATTAACATTAGCACAAAATGATATACATGCAAATTTTGAGATTGTAAATTGAATACAACTTTTCAAGTTAGCAACCATGAATATGATCTAAAGAGGCCGAATACCTGCAATGTATGCTTCATATGGCCCGTAGAAAGATGAACCTGATCCTACAGTTAACACAGTATGCACACTTGAGTTCTTCATCCAAGTCACTACAGTACCCTAGCTACTACCTCTCTTGTTTTCTGTATCGCCTCAGAGGCTCTACCCCAGGGGATAACACCACACACACATATATATATATATATATATATATATATATATATATATATATATATATATATATATATATATATATATATATATATACATCCACCACTAACAACAGTAACTCTCTCTTTCCACTCAAACCCTTCAAAGCAACTTGCGTAACCTTCGAAACAAGGAAAACGTGAGAGGGGAAGGGGAGTGGGTAACAGAAGATGAGGATGATGTAATTAATTATTCATCTCTCCGTGTGCTTCGTTTTGTAAATAGGGAACTCCTAGTAAACCCTGCTATAGCAGGCAGCCTTAAATTACCACTACACATATACCTAGGTAGCCTATACAAGAACAAGAAGAAAACAAAAATAATAAATAACAGGTCGTAACACAAACCGTTTCTGCTACACTACTTCTTTTGTTTCCCTTTGTATGCAAAACCATATGATTTTTTTTTCTTTTTGTACTTAAACCACATTGTCTACAAACAGAAAATTGAGATACAAGAATTTAAAACATGGGAATCGAAACGTTGATAATATGAGCAGTAAGGACAAAGAAAATGGCAAATTGAGTGTGTGGCATAAAGAAACCACAAGAGGTCAACTATAGAGGAATTTTGAAATAGAATTGGAATATGGAACGAGACAATGCAGTAAAAGAACTGTTGTTTTAAAGGTGAAGGGACATTAAATTTGATATTTACGATACAAATTGCTCAATAGGGTGATGCTTCTGTGCTAGAGACATAAAATAGCTCCTAGATTTATTTTGGTCTACCACCTTAAGAATTGAATGCTTGCCTCTCGTACTAGAGGTCCTTGGTACGATCCGAAGCCATGTGAGTTTGTGGAAGGCAACGACATATTCTTATTGTTTCTAAAGATTTCCCTGTTTCTTCCCACCCATTCTGGTTCTTTCTCATTTCATATATTCTCCCATTATAATTCATTTGCAGTTACTATGAATTTTTCTTAAGCTATATGAAGTAATTTTCAAGATATTTCCCATCTTCTAAATCAGAGGAATAACTATTCAAAGTATTGATATAATTATACATCTTACATGTTTTCAATATTCCTCTCATTTATAGGATTGCCAACTGGCCGGTTTTTCACCGGCCTGGCCGGAAATGTTCCTGTTATTTTAATCAAAACCGGTGACCGGTACAAACTTCTTACCAGCCCTTTTATGACCGGAGTTTTCAAATTGATATCTAGTTCGAAGTATAGGTTTAAAAAATTAACTTTCACTCTGTAAATCCAAAATTGTCATTTTTCACCATCTATCAACGATTAATATATTTTGTTTATCTGTTTAGATAATTTTAAAGAGATGACAAGAACTGTATGAGAGAAAATTTGAAAGTTACTTGTAAGGAGCTTTATACATTTATTGACAATGAAAAAGGACTTCTTAAAGCAATTTCCTGTAATTGAGGTTTAACGAATAAATTTCATTTTCCAAATCCAAAATTTTCATGTAAAGATTAACATACTTTTGTTCATCTGTTTCGATAATTGTTAAGAAGAGGCAGTTACTGCGAAATACAATAAAATGATCAATGCCAATTTCAGTTTCTCATTTATAGCACAGTGTATCTATTTAGTGAATGTACTAATTATATGCAGAATACATGCTCTAATACACTTTTGTTCATGATAGTCCCATTTTTTTTTTTCCATGTATGGGTCCGAACAGAGATAATTCACATTTAGACCTTTATTATAGGGAATTTTGAGGGATGCCGGTTTTATTATTTTCCAGATTCGGCAACGCTACTCATTTTACAGAAAAAGATGTGCTTTGACAATTCTCTAAGATAACATTTCGAATGTAAGATAAACCGTTGAAATTAAGGCAAACCATGATTATATAAATATTATATACTGGAAAGAAACTTTGTTTTGCAGTACATTTGTATCACACACACATTCAATGCTACAACTTGACACCACGCAAACACAATCCGCCACTGCTATATAACAGGTGTATTTTTACATTGCTAGTGAATTAAGTATTTTAGTTAGTACACACCATAGATCCTAAATCTAAACTTGTGATATTTATTTGTCTCATGTCACGCTGTTACAGGTAATACAACGTTATAAAAAATATATTATATTATAGCTATTATAACTACCTGTGACGTGATAGAAATAAATATTAAAAATTTAAGGTCTATGGATGTAGTCTGACTAAAATACAGTACTTAGATCACTAGCAATGTAAAAGCTGGCGAGGTATACACAAGGGCGACGATTTCTCTGTATTTTTTTTTGGGGGGGGGGGAATTCAGAGACAGAAAGCATATATCAGGATTTTAAGACAAATTGCATTCAAATTATGCCAAATATTGTAAATTTACAAGTACAATGAGAGGGCCCACATGATTTTTGGGGGCCCTTGACCCCCCAGGATTGGCATCCTTGGGTATACATTGAAGGTGTATAGTTCTTACGTGCTATACAGTTCTAGCATTGCTTGTGTGCTCAATAATATTTTATTGAAATGAAATCTTTCAGTTTAACGTCCCATCATTATACTCATTAGGATAAGGGAGACGGATGATTAAGGAAAGCGAATGATGATTGAGGAATCGGTGGAGTTGGAATGTGGAAGGAAACGGGAGTATTCCGAGAAAGGCTACATACACGAAGTCCACCACAAATTAACTTGGTTGGGTATCGAACCAGGGATCTCACGCATGAGGTAAGCGCACTACCACTGAACTACCGTGTCCTCCATAATAATTTATTGTAAATCAATAAATACATTTAAAAAAATAATGAACGTGTAGTAAAGAGATTTCATAACGAGGAACTATATAATTTATATGGTTTACCCAACATTGTTAGGGTCGTCAAGTCTAGGAGGCTTAGGTGGGCGGGTCATGTAGCTAGAATGGAAGAAAGTAGAAACGCTTTCAAAGTCTTGACTGGAAGACCAATCGGAAAACGACCATTAGGAAGACCTAGGTGCAGATGGGAGGACAATATTAAGATGGATCTCGCAGAGATTGGAATACAAAGTAGAAACTGCATGCAGTTAGCTAAGGATAGAAGTCAGTGGAGAGCTTTTGTGAACGCGGCATTGAACATCCGGGTTCCATAGACCATAGAATTAGTTAGTTAGTTAGTTAGTAAAGCGATTTTCCAGAAATCATTTTACTAGCTGTCGTTCTGCAATTTCTGAACTGCCAGATAGTATCAAATTCAGCTACGGCAGCCATTTCCTACTAGCCTATATATGGCGTAAAAGCGCTACTTGCACAATCTGAGAAAAACAGAGAAAAAAGAAAATGATGGAAGGAGAAGAAGTAGAAGGTGAGGAGAATGAAATAAGTAAGTGTTGGCAGTGCACGATAATCATGAATCTATAATTATAATAGTCGCAGGGTCTCGTGAAGCTGGACCTATATCTACCAATTTCAACGCCCAACATAGCGCATGTGTGTGTCCTGGTCGTCAACCTCCATCCATAAAATTTTGTCAGTATCGTCTCTCGAGCTATAAGAAGAACATTTTCAAAGGGTACAGTGTTGTCAGATTGTCACTAAGTTTCCTTTTATTCATTATTATTATTATTATTATTATTATTATTATTATTATTATTATTATTATTATTATTATTATTATTATTATTATTACCATTTATTTCGAATAATTGTTAGTGTTCGTGTTATAGTTCTTTAGGTGTTCTTTTCTTGTACTCGTTTCTCATGTTTTCTAAGTTTGGCAACATTGTTGGTGTACTTACGAGTATGTTGTTTCACGTTTTCTCAAGTGTGCGTTCGGAAGGCACCTCCACGAATCTAGAGTTCTTCCGATGTAACATAAATGAGGCAAAGCAGTTCTATTATTTAAATTGATGTACCTAGGTATAGCTTAGGCTTTCATGAGTCGTCGCGGTCAGTATAGTGTATCTGTAAAATTATCGATTACGCTATTGATATTACTTTTTAAATTGCTTTTCAGCACTGTGTATTATCAACTTTAGTTATCTTCCTGCTCCTTTCTATCTCCGTATGATTTACTGTGAAGGGTGCAGAAAACTGTGACGTCACAAGACATTCATTTGGAACTAACAGAACTAAGTAATGGATATTTAGTGCTTGGCATTCAACGTCATTACTTCTGTTCTTCTTGATCTCTGGTCTGCTGCTAAGGTTTTCTTACTTGTCCTCAATACATTGAATCAACATCAAAAGATTGAGCCTACACTTGGGTTTGAACCCGGAAACATGTCTAATCAAATGTGAGTTTGTTAACTATTTGGGTATGCCGGAGCTTCGTATTTAATTATAATAATAAATTTTCACATATACGGAAATATAAATGGAAAGTACTTAAATTCTTTTTACCATGTTTGTGAATACGTGTGGATTAAATTGTATTGGTGTATATTATGTGTATTATATATGAACATGAGCAGTTCTCTCCAGCGGAAATACTGCCGCAAATAAATAGCAGCGATCTAGAAAAAGAATTGAAAAAGAGAAAAAGACAATCCCCTGTATTGTTATCACTTTGCGCATCTATAAATTTCATGTTGAATAAAAGTTTTGCTTCATTATGCGGAGAAACGCCATTTTATTGTCGCACACTCGACCTGATATTTTACGACCAGTTCGGCACATTTGTCACGTGGACGCCATTAACATTTTGCGTGCTCCTCCTGGAGATCATAACGACGCAGTGGCTTTTAATAACAGCTCTATATACTTTCAGGGGGCAAATTTTGATCCGTGTTTTTGTAGTGCTTACAATACCGAGAACTTGTTAAAACAAAACTCGCTTTATAAATATACATATAATTAGTAGAAAAACCCACGTGGGGAGTATCAGGGAACATAGAGCGTGTGGTTAGAACATCAGTATATAATTTATTGTGTTAAACTGTATACCAATAATTAAGAAAAGTGGTAACCAATTATTTAAAGTATTTTTCTTAATTTTTCTTGTTAAAGATAATGTGATATGGTGTGGTGATTATATAGAGTTAGTATTTTTGTTTAATATTGTTTCTCAGTTACCTGTCCAGCAATCTGTCATTCCTTACTCACTCAAATTATACACACATTTATTCACACAAGTAACAGCTAATTATATTTTATTCAATAAAGAAATTAATGAAAAACTTCAAGTTGGCAGATCATCTATAGAAACACACTTCTGCAGCAGCAACATTGGTCCCTTTACAGTTCGAAATGCTAATGCAGATATTATAGTACCATTCATGGTCAAGTGCCTAACGTGCTTGATATCTGTGGTTTTGGTTTCCTGTTCGTTTCCTGTAAAGGTTATTGTACTTACTTGAGGTTCGAACCCCGCTAAGTCCCTCCTCATTAAACTTCTGTGCTTAAAATGGATTCACACACTTCAATTAACACGCCAATTACTACATCTTTACTCCCTGCGCTAGCCTATAATCCATAAAAGCCCATAGTCAATTTGATAACATATTCAACTCTATTTCGCGGGGGACCGGGTTCGATTCCCGGCGGGAGTTCATGTGGTTCGGATTCCACGTTAATCAGTAGGTCCACGTCTCACATAGCCTCGCTGCTGAAAGGGACGCTAAACTGAAATTCAACTCAACTCAACTCTATTCCGTATGGGAACTCGCGGTAAAGCACTTCCAATTCTATTTCGTATAACGCGTTGCCAACTTACAGGCTCTTAAAGCGACTTTTTTTTTTCTTTATAGACCAAAATTCGATGCCTCGTATTTCATTGTGCTTCAGGATTGGATCAACACGAACATTTCTCTTCTCCATGAATCAAACTTGAAATCTTAGGCATCAGTGTTACATGCACTAATAATAATTTGAATAGGGTTGATTACATTTTTTTCTGAATAGTTAAAACAAGCCTTAAAATTGAACAGTTACCTAGGTATATGTGCATAATTGGAATGTAAGAAGCGCAATTTCCATTGGATTTGTCAGTTACATTGTTGTAATAGCTTTAAGCATCTGCTCTTGTCAGGTTTTAATTCAGAACCTGGATTAGAAAAAGAAAAGGGTAAGCACCCTTGTTGCTGACTTCTTAGTTCAGAGCAGATTAAAAAAGAGGGGAAAAAATCCTTACTCCATTGCTCGAAATTTATCCTGTGCTGATATATAAGCCCGCGCAACCACGAGGTAATTGGGGTTGCATACACACAAGGTGTTATTAGAAACTGTGTGAAACGTGCATACGTTTCCACATACACCTCAATTCCCCTCCCCCGAACCGAAAATAAATAAGGCTTCGTACAGGACTAGATCGGGTGATGATCTATCCGTGTACTAATTAGGTGGATCTAGATAACTCCTTTCTATGTGAAAAGCTGATGACAGACAAACATGATTTATTATTATTATTATTATTATTATTATTATTATTATTATTATTATTATTGAAGATTACTACAATTAGGACAAGTTTTATATATATGCGGTACTTCTGCAACAATTTTTATAGAGGTAGTTGGTAAACACTTCCAATTATATGCGTGTAGCCAAACTCCCTCTATAAAAATCGTTGCATGGGTACCTTAGGATTTTGAAACATGTATTTTTTGGATAGCGCACATATTAGTTTCTTAGTGAAGTATTGACTGATTTGCAAAGAAACACTGTCTTCTCCTCCATCTTTAAAGTTTAACTTTTTTTTTTTTTAAAAAAAAAAAGACACGCTTAAGGCGAAATAGGAAACACAAATCGCATACGTTAGGCACTTTAATTTATCAGTTGCATAGCAGTATATCCTATACAGTACATACCGGTACTGCAACTAAATATAGTCAAAAATTCATTCGAAATCTCCTAATTCAATGATAGGCAAACTACTGCCTGCGGACTAGATGTCACCCCCAGAAAGGTTCTATCCGGCTAGTGACATGACACTTAATCTGACGAATTAAAAGTAGAATGGGGTTTCTTCGAAAGAGGTGTATTTTAAACAGACCGACAGATGAACATTTAACTTCAATTCTGAGAATCACTCCATCTCAGTTCGACCCAGATTATGAAAAACTTCAATCATTAAGAGGGTTCAGTATTATAAAAAGTATGTCAAATATGCCATTCTTATCCTGCCTAAGAATTTTTCCTTATTCTTTGTCCCTCTTACAAAAAGTTCGCCCATCACTACTCTAGGTCGTTCTGTTTGGAAAACGAGGGTGCAATAAAACACCCGCAAATAATGTTCTTCTCGCCTTGTTCCGAATTGTCAAATGACCTAACTCACTACTAACGTTACCAAAAGGTTGTGATGTCAATTGTAACAAACCATAAGGAGACTTCCCAATTTGTCACACATGGTGTATTGAAGTGGCGACGTCATGAACCACATAAGTTATTCCCGAATTGCGCCTAATAGCCCTTACGTAATGATATGCGTTCGTTTTATTTACCAATCTCTCAACAATTGCCCAGTAACTACTATCGAAATTTTTAAAAAGCAAACCACTTAAAAAGACCGCCTAGTTTTGTCGCCAAGACACTTCAAAAGTTGCTTCAAACATTAGTCGCTTTTGTAAAAATTTTGTCCCTATCTGCCTCTCCAAGTCCGCTATATTTAGCGACTTGTCGCTAACATTGACAACAGTGGATCCGACTACGGTAGGTCCGATAGCTTTGCGGCTAAGGGCTTTTAAAGTTCATTTTCTCATGCTTTCGGTAGCCTGTAACTCCGAAAGGAAGCATTTGTGCACCCAAGATGGTCTATACTTTTTGTCTTATCTTGGTGTCAGGAATAACATCCCAAACGTTGTCGATGTTATTTTGAAGCACCCTATATATATATATATATATATATATATATATATATATATATATATATATATATATATATATATATATATATATATATATATATATATATATTAGGGATGGCCAATTCCGGAATTTTTACTTTCCGGAATCCGGAAAGTAAAATCGGAAAATTCCGGAATTCGGAAAAATTCCGGATTTCGGAAAAAAATCCGGAATTCGGAAAAATTCCGGAATTTAGAAAAAATCCGGATTTCGGAAAAATTCCGGAATTTGGAAAAATCCGGATTTCGGAAAAAATCCGGATTTCGGAAAAATCCGGAATTCGGAAAAATTCCGGATTTCGGAAAAATTCCGGAATTCGGAAAAAATTCGGATTTCGGAAAAAATCCGGATTTCGGAAAAATTCCGGAATTCGGAAAAATTATTTTTTTTTGTAATCCTAAGAATTTTGTTCAAACGCAAACGAACAAATTTCCTTTTTGTAATCCTAAGAATGTATGATGCAAATTAAGCTGAAACTTACATCCTAAAGTATACACTACTCAATCTTCCCATGGTTAATGAGATGTAGTCCAAAAGTACGATGTACTTCTAATATTTAATTTTTGTTTTACTGTGATATTGTCCAGAGGTAAGATATATATCACACTGAGATAAACAACTTGACATAATGAAGATGTTATCATACGTAGTTTTCCAGAAAATCGTGAGAAACTAATTTTTGTGAAGTTAAAATATGCGTCTCTTGTTGCCAGTGGGATGCAATTGATAACTTTTATGCTGGAATAGTCTTCTTCTTCTTCTTCTTCTTCTTCTTCTTCTTCTTATTATTATTATTATTATTATTATTATTATTATTATTATTATTATTATTATTATTATTATTATTATTATTATTATTATTATTATTAATCGTTTATGTACTGTAAAAGAAAAAATGTGAACCGTTAAGTAGTAGATTTTATCTGTTGTTTTTTGATATCTTCTAACAGTAATAACAAACTGCTTGTAAATACGCAATGATTATCAAGGACAATGGCATATTAATGTAAGGACTACTCTGCAGACTAGCAATAAACAATAGTTGCAAAAAAAAAAAAAAAAGTAACTAACTTGGGCACGTCAGAATGTTCGCGAGAATATAGGGACGCATTGAGACTAGCAGAGAGCGTGCTATTATCATTACTCATAGGGCCGTACGATGGAGGCATTAATGTTAATGGCTCTAATGAGCACTTACTTGCTCTAACGGTTAACCTCATTTTTGAGATAATTCTTAGAAGGGGCGTGTTGGCATGCAGTTAGAAGACCTATATCCATTATTTAAAAAGCACACGTTATCTGTGGAGTACTAACGATTTGCGTCACTATCGAACACTAACGTAGCACTAGCGACGTTTAAAGTCGAAATTGGAGTCTGACATAAGTGGCTTGTCAACTTCACGGACATTATATTTTCCTCGAATGAGAGAATTTTGCGCCCAGGAAATTTGCGCCCTACCACAAAAATAGGAAAAAATGCGCTCGCAATATATTTGCACTGGGATGTTTGCGCCCTACCCCAAAAAGAGGGGAAAATGCGCCGGCTATATATTTGCACTGGGATGTTAGCGCCCTACAATTCAACTTATTGTTGTATTGTGTAAAGTAACTTCCACTCACACTTGAACTAGGCTTGCCTATCATCGTCTCAGTGAGTTACTCCATCCGTTATAATATTCCGAACAAATGAAAAAAAAATACAATTTTAGTTCACTAAAGGGCAATCCATACAAATACAATTTTTCATTATACTACAAAATTTACAAAAAAGTATAAATGACTGATATATAATTATTAATATAATCAAAGAGTATAATTTAATCTACAAAAGGTTGTTTGGCTCTACCCAGATATCTCTGTTCACAATCCTTGCGAGTTGTTTGGCTTTTCAGGACACAAAATATAGAAAAGAAAATGTAAAGTGAATGTAAAATCAGTTCAGTAATATTATCAAGAAAACTATGTACAGTGTGTTTACTTGCTGGAATTCAAACACACAATTGCGTTCAGTTGTTCTTTCAGAAAAAAAATGTTAGGGGGGGCACACTTAGTATTCCGGAGGGGGGTCACTGCTGGTACTATTCTATTTATTATTATATTATAGACGTATTATTTTGATCTCCTCCGAGGGGGCACTCTGAGAGCTCTGGGGAGGCCAGTGTTCCCCCAAAATCATCTCTGGAAGAAGCAGTGATTGCTTTGATCCGTTGTGTTCTTTTGGCTTATGTTGAAGTTTATTCTCCCCTTATATAGCCACAATGAAAATAAATCACAAATGGCATGGTTGTGGGGGAGGATTGTTTATGCTGTAATGTCAGCCCCTCCGAGCAAATGCGTAAGCTCCAATAGGTTCTTTTATTTCGCAGGGCTCAACTTCCCGGTGGAGGTACATCGCAGGCGCAACTTTCCCTGTTCTTGAGGTAGGGCGCAAATTTCCCAGACGCAAAATTCTCGACACCGTTCGAATGACCTCGGAAAACTATATCTTTTTCAATACTTTTTTATATTCTTTTACTCGAGATTTCTTCATAGCTTCTAATTAAAATACTTACTAATATATCCTCATTTTATTGTCCTAACCAATCAATATGGGTATGTTATCAGTAAAATATTTAGATTGATCGAGCCTCTGGTGTGTAACCACAGTATTTCATATCATCCCCCCATTTAGAAATCTTGGCTAAACGAACCAATATATGTTGCCAATAAAATAGTTTAGAATGATTGAGCCCCTGGTAAATAACCACAGTATTTCGTGACAGACACCCCCCCCCCTTCCTATTACCATATTCTAGCTACATGTCTGACTCAGCTAATTCTCTACATTCTTTACCAAGCACACATTTTCTAAAGCGGAAAATGCTCTCTAAATACCTAAGCTCATTATTTTCAGCAGATGCACAAATTGGGTAACATTCTATCTACATGAATGTTATATATATGTCGATTACTGGAAACCGCTTCTCGCTATCTATTACCATATTTACTATATAATGATTAACGTTAAAACCGGAAATGGTTGATTTGTACCGCTTCCGGTTTGAATATTACATTCATCAGGGAACTCGATTCTTAACTATTGACTCTGTACATCATGGCCAAAATTGATTGGTAATCCATCAGATAGTTCTTGAGACTGTTTGCTTCACTGACGGACAGAATGAATATATGGCTATAGAGTTTTGATAAACTAAATTCGTTAATGAGTGATGATGGAACAAATATAAGAAAGGTAGGCCTTCCACCGGGAAAATTTTCGAACACAAAATTAGCCATCGAAAACCCACATGTCCTGGGTTAGAATACCATAGATGAAAACTCTACCACTGAGTCATCAATCACCCGCTTATTAGTTTTATTAATTATTAGGGTGGTTGTGCCAGTCTTCGACCACCCCCTAGTTGCCGACCACTTTTCACTTTAAAACCATATATTAGGCTTATTTTCCGATAAAAAAAAGCATGCTTTTCCGTTATAATTGAATTGCAGCTTATTCTGAACCAATCACAAAGATACTGCCAAAATATATTGCACATGCATTCGGTAGTAGCCAATCAAATGTATGCATACGGAAGACGCACTGAGTTTTCGATAACTTTAATCTGTTGCAAATGGGAACGACAGCGCCCTGTTTTTCGTGCTTTTCCATAGTTTTATCTCACCAGGTAAGAAATGCACATATTATTCTGTTACATGGAACTGTAGAGCACATTTTAGCAATTGAATTTTAGTGATAACTGTAAGGTATGAAGAATAAATCAATAAAATGTAGTGGTCGGACAATGACTTATGAAATATTCTTTGTTAACTAGTGTTCGACCACAGGGTGGTCGAGCACTGAAAAATTTTAGAAATATCAATAACGACTAACTTTCTATTCGTCTGCATGAAATGGGTACCTAGTTACCAATTCTGAAGTTATAATGGAATACGAAAAAATTTACTAGTGTTCGACCACTACTTTTCGTAATACATTTGTACTGGTCGAAGATTAGCTGTTTCTTTCTCAGTGTCCGACCATGCTTTGCGTTTGTATTTTCTCGCAGAATTTCTTGATTCAAACACGAATTCAGTGATCAATTTACATTTGTATAATCATCTGCTGAGTGTTACCGTTAATACATGAATATTCACCGAATGGCCGTGGCTCAGTGGTAATGGTGAAGAGGCAATCCACTGAGGGTTTAAACCCCTCTCAAGAGCAAGGGTATTTTTAATTGTCCTCGATATTTCTGTGTTCGTGTCCCTGTCAGGATTGGATTACCTCCAATTGGCTCGAGGAGCATTCAGGCTTAATGTCTCGGCTGAGACGAACTTTGAAAAAAATAGTAAAGCGTTGGCTTAGCATTTGTAAGGTCCTCGGTTCGATCCCTGCAGTCGACCATCTTGACTGAATTATTTCGGATTTTTCCTCAGTCACACCAGGCAAATGCTGGGATGGTACCTTCAAAATAGGCCCTGGCCGTCTAACTTCCAACATCCTCTCCCCCACCCTATCCCGGTCAGAACCGTAGATGCCTAAAGTCCATAAAATAAATTCAAATTCAAGTAGCTGAATATTCATGTGGTTTCCCAACATTTTCATGGAAAATTAACGGCACTGTTAGGGTATGACATTTAATTTGAATAATAAATTTATTATATTTGGTCTAATACGTTTAATACTGAACTACACTATTCTCGCTTCGTCGTGGAACGCATTCAAATATTGTTAGCGGAATAGCTACTTTCAGCTTACGTCTGGAATACATCTGTTTTCCTTGCACATCCTTAAGAATTTTTGTTTCTTTCAGAGATAATGAGTGAGTAGGCCGAAGCTTAAACTGCCAGCTTATTCAAGCGAGAATCTACAAGCTCTGGCTTGTCGCAAAAAAAAAAAAAAAAAAAAAAAAAAAACTCTATACGAAAGGCATCAGTAATCTATGGAATTCCTCGGGTAACGCTGATGGATAAATTTCATGGTCACAGTCCCAAAAAGCGAAAAATAGATCCAGAACCATACCTAACACAGAAAGAAGAAGAGGGATTAGAAAACTGGCTCCTTACTCTGAGCAAAAGGGCTTTCTACAGAAGAAATACGATCTTCTGAACAGTGTTAAAAAATTGTCGATTCAGAAAAACGCAAAAAGCCGTTCAAAAACAATCGAGCTGGTGAAACCCGGTACTACACTTACTTGAGAAGACACCCACAAATCGTGTTCCTAAACTTTGAACAAGGCGCGATACACTGTAACCGAGGGAAACATTCGCTTGTGGTTTTAGGACCTTGAGAAATACTTGAAACAAACGGGACAATATGATATTCTAAATGATTCTAAGCGAATATTTAATGCTGGTGAATCCAGCTTTCAACTGTGTCACAAATCAGGAAAGGCGTTGGGGTCCAAAGCGTGGGAAAATATGTACGAGGTGAAGGGCAACGAGAAAGAAACATTAACACTGCTTTGCACTTTTTCCGCAGCAGGAGAAATTGTATCCCCGATGGTCATATACCTGTATGTAAGAGATCTTTCAAAGGACGTCATCAGTGGAGTTTCTTCAGAGATTTTCATAGGCAGGTCAGGTCAGATAGCGGCTGGATGCGAAGTGAAACACTACGAATGGATAGCAAACGGTTTTCTAAAATGGGTGAATGATTCCTCTATTAAGAAACTAGTCCAGTCCTTCTACTAATCGACGGCCACAAGACTCACTTGGAAATAGAAGTCAGCGAATTTTGTTCCAGCCTTGCTATAGTACTCTACTGCCTTCCACCAAACAGCACACATATTCTTCAACCCTGCGACCAGGGGTGGATCCAGAATCGACTTCTGGGGGGGGCGATAGGTTGTCATACTGCTACTTTTAAGGGCTCCAAACTTTGGGATGGGTTTTATTTATATATATAAAATAAGAAAGTTTCCTCTTCTGGGGGGGCATCGCCTCGATCGCCCCCCTGGATCCGCCCCTGCCTGCGACGTATCAGTGTTCAAATCGTTTCCGAGAGTTCTACATGGAAACTGAGTAAAATGTTATACGTGTTATTTCTGCACCACTAATTAAAAGAGTGATATACAAGGTAGCAACACAATTAGTAATTAAAAACTAATTTAGAAGATGGGGTTTATACCCCTTCAACCTAGAGAAGACGAAGCAGTTTGGTGCTGCATTCCACTGAACCTTAAATGGATTTGGAGGTCCCTTTCTTGACAAAACTATCCCAAAATTACTTAATCTCAACGACTATTGTGCGAAACTGCGAAGTGATACCTGAAAAACTAATGATGTAACATCTACAGATGCTATTAGTTTGGTAAAGTTATGCTTTAGCCTTCATACTGTAATTAAAAGCACATTAATCGAGTAGTGGTCGATGACTAAACAGTAGGCGGTCGAACATTAACGAAAAATGGTCGAACACTAAAAGAAATCAGTTACTGGTGTTTCTCCGACTAATATTACATAAATGGTATAAGTTATCTTAGTTTTGGATAAAGTATAGATAAAATATAGTTTTAGGAACACATGTGAGGTACTTGCATCCTCCTAAGTTTTTTCATTGAGTGAAAAACGATTAAGGGGATGTCTACCCACTTGCAAGTGTTTCAGGATCCCTATAAAATAACACGTAGATATTTCTATGTGAATATTTAACAAGATATTGCACTTACCGTCTCAAAATTTTCCATGATATTTTCCAACAGCAATACCTATATGTTCATGGTTTCTGTTTTTAATTTAATGCCCCAGATCAATTTAGATTAATTATAATGTATACTTCCGTTTACACTTGGCAACGTAGAGGATAGAATTTCTCCAGGAATTGAGAGCTCTCTGCTGAACCTCTAGCCCTAATAGTCTTCGCGTCATGTGGTAGTGATTTATGAGCGCTTCTGGCTAAAAACAAATGTTGTCTCTGTTTCTTCTTCTTCTTCTTCTTTTTTTTTTTTTTTTGTCAAAAACTTGTTTTGGGCAGCTTTGTCCTCAGTTTTGTCCACTGCCTCTATCGAGATAGCAGTTATACAATGGAGATCGTTTGCAGATCTCATAGCAGATAATGTAACATTCTTTGAAGAAACTCGAAGACTGACATACGAACCGCGTGACAATTTGGGTAGGGAATCTGGAGTGTTGCAATTTTGTGTTCTGAAGTCCGCCTTATCACACAAGACGAAATGACCATAAACAAGAGACTTGTGAAGGAAGAAGGAAAATGTTCTTAGTAATTGTATCCAATTGTTTCCACATTTTTCACCTTTCCCCCCGAAAGATCCCTTCGAAAAGGGAAAGAGGGAAGGGTGATTTTGTGACCCTTGAGTTTTAGAATAGTCTTGAAACGAACTGCAAAGTGCACTTACTGGAAATTCTACTGTCGTTGTGCTATAATATCTGTGTTGCAAGAAGTGTGACAAAATGAAGGAATCAAAGAGAAAAAGAATTTGGTACTCTCTCCTTCCAAAAAATAAGTCTCGCCAAGCTAATTCATATGTAAGGTCGATCTCAGAGTATGGAGTTCAGAGACTGGATAGTTAATATTTACCATTCAGGATTACCTTACAACCAATTAAATTCCATTTTCACCTAGCTTGGGCTGGGTTTGGGCAACTCCCTCTTGTGCAGTCGCCTGGACCCAGATCAGGCTCGTATTTATGGACATGTGTCTATTTCCGGATCACTTCGGAATTGATCCTTCGTTAATAACCATTCAAGTTCATTACTATATTTCCTGAATTATCCAGTAATCCTTTCTCCTCCAATCCTTTATCTTTCTTCATTCTTTCTCTTTTTCTTTTCTTCTCTGCCTCCCTCTGCTACTCTTCTTTCTCACTCTTCTTTTTCCTAACACTAACAAAACTGAAAAAAGGTGTCGTGACGGGAGTAGTCGCTATCAGCACGGTCAATAAGTTGTTTCGATAGTTTTTTTTTTCTTCGGGAGTCCGATATGGAATGATTAACTCGAAAATGAACATATAGAGAAAGAATAATAATAATAAAATTTATTAATGATTTCAATTATCAGATAGGAGAGTATTGTATTTCTTCCTTACTTCGGGCGACTCCTTCCACCCACGAATAAAATTACCCGTATACATGACAATAGGAAGGTATTTCGTTGAAAAATATGCTTTTTGTAGGATCATTTTAATTTCAGGCATATAGTCATTCTACTCCTTTTCATAATGTAATTAATATAGATGTGTGCACAGTATAAATGTAATGTGTTAGAGATGTAATAAACTATTTCGTTGATAATTGTTTTTGGTAGAATCATTTGAATTTCAAGCATAACGTCATACTAAGGGGTTCCATAGTCTTGTGGTTAGAACTTTTGACTCCTGTTCGCGTGATTCTAGGTTCGATTCCCTACTAGAATACTCAAATCATTGGCGTTTGCTCATCGTTGTGAGCCAAGCTGGGGAGCCACGTGATTAAAAGACGTGACAGTCTATAGAATTAATATAAATGTATACACAGTACAAATGTTGTTTGACAGTAGTAAGGTATTTCGTTGATATGTATATACTATTTCTAGGATGTATACATTTCTTTGTATACGACTTTTATAATGTATAATGTATTCTTATAATCAAGAACGAAATTTTAAAATTCTTCTTCTTCTTCTTCTTATTATTATTATTAAGTATTCTGCCTTTTGGCCGGTCCTGGGACTGATGAGATTTTTTTCGTTTCTTCTTAATTTTCAGTTTGGACCTTGAAATATTTCTTCCATGTTTCTCGATTTTCAGCTTCTTCTTAATAATAATTAATTATTAATGCTTAATAATAATTAGGCATAACAATGTTAGAAAACTGAAATATTTTAACAGAGCAGTTGATTTCCACGAATGTCTAATAACAAATTTTACCACCCAAGTGAGATTTATACCACTTGACACTATGGTTCGGAACTCATGACTATCATATTTGTGTTACAAGGTTATTTTCTAAAGACAGCTGTTTATTAGTCTAAAATCTAAACTCAGCAATACAGCCCATAGGGGCCTGGACATGCCAGCTGGTAAACATTCACAACCTAGAAGATCGTGATCAGTGCAATGACATCAAACAATCCTTTCGTCTTTCTTGGCCAGAGATCGCTACCACTTTATTCGGATAGTTCTCCATTTCTTTCACGATGTTGACTCAACTTCGGAAGTTGTGAGCTTACACTGGCAATCGAATCCTATTCTACGTACAATGGAGACACAATATAACGAGATTCAGCTAAGGAAAAACTCCTAAATAGTCATTAGTAGGAAAAGAAGCTGAGTACTATTCAGGAATGAATTGTTGATCATCTCTTAGGGGGAGGATTTTTTCGAGAAAATGTACGCATAGAAAATAATAATAATAATAATAATAATAATAATAATAATAATAATAATAATAATAATAATAATAATAATAATAATAATAATAACACAGATATACAAAAAGAATAAAAGTTCTGTGCACCAGACCCCAGGGTATTGATTCAAAATATTTTGGTACCCAGAATCCAAATTTCGAAACCCCAGGACGATTGACCGTGATATTTTTTTAAATGGGCGATAAACATAAGCAAACGTAAAACAGCACTTACGTTCTTCGCCCATAAAACAAAGTTGACATGGTCAAATCGTCCTGGAGTTTCGAAATTTGGGTTCTCGGTATCAAAATACATCGAATCAATACCCTGGGGTCCAGTGCACAGAACTTTTATTTATTTTGTGTGGTTGTGTAATAATAATAATACTGTATAAGGAAAAGGAATGAAGACGTACTAAAGGAAGCTAATGAAGGACGACAGATCATGAAGATAATAGGAAAAAAAAAGAAACAGCATGCTTGGACATCTTATTCGGCACTCCGATTGGATCACCATGTTGATAGGGGAAAAGGCAGAAGAAAAACCAGGAAGTGGAAGATCAAGGATAGAAAAATCTATAAGTTTTACGTCCCACAGTTATGCCTGGTAGGTTAAAGGAGCTAGTGATGTTGTGAAAAGAAGGAAATGCTGGAATGCAGAAAGTGGAAGGAAACGGGAGAACCCCGAGAAAACCCCCACACATGGTGTTTGTCCTCCACAAAGTTCACTTGGTGCGAGCTGAGATCGAACTAAGGACGCCATGCATTAGAGGTGAACGCTCTACCACTGACCCACCGCGGCCCGATCAGGGATAGATGCAGTTACGAAGAAGAGACCTTATCAAATTATAAAACAGCTCTCCCAGGGAAGAGAAAAGTTTTAAAATTTCCTTCTTGCGCATCAACCTATGATTGAAGTGAGAAAGATTATTATTATTATTATTATTATTATTATTATTATTATTATTATTATTATTATTATTATTATTATTATTATTATATCGAGAATGTACTTCTGGGTTTCCTCCTTAAAAAATACACACACTATTTCCAATTATGGTTATCCTACTTTTTACAAATTTGTCTTTTTTTTCCTCTGTCTTTCATTCCCATCATGCGATGGGTGGGCCATAGAAGGTGACGCCTTTTCTGTGGCCAGAGTGATCAAATTTGTCTAATTCAATATTGGTTTAAATAGTATTAGTTTTCAAGCTACATATATGAGTTCTTTGACTAACTGAATAGTGCAAGCCCCTTCTGGCTCACTCGCCACTATTTAACATTAAATTTCAGATGCCTCGATATACTTGCATAAGTTTATTATTTCTAAAATAAACATTACGTAAAAGGTTATTCAAATTGATATCAAGTTTTTCTGACATTTGTATATTACGCATATCTTTCTTAATTTGCATTACTCACATTACCCCAGAGAACGAACAAATTTTAGAGTTCTGGTTTGAACTTCTCTTACAATAATAAGCAAATATACGAGGAACAAATTTACCATTATTGACGATGCGGAGGGGAGGAAATTTTCTAAACTAGGAAGGAATGTATGCGGGTGCAGAGCAGGTCTGCACGGGCCGGAATTTTCAGCCCGGTCCCGGCCTGTGAATTTACAATGTGAGGCCCGACCCGAGTCCAAAATATGTCTTAGCATTTAGGCCCTAGCCAGGACTGAGCTCTGTGATAATTAAATGAGCCCGAAATAAGCCCGAATTGCAGAAACTTAATTATTAATGCAAAATTGTATTCTTATTTACAGCAATTCGAGGTTTGATTTTGCAGTTGTGTTTTAAAAGTCCTCCAGAAAGAACGGTGCAATTTGTATCGTTTTACACTATATTTACAAAGTTAGGCCCGAAAAAGTCCGAGAAATATGGTTGTATATTTAAAAATTCACAGCCCGAACCCAGGGGCGTCATTTAGGAGGACAGGGAGAGGCATTTGCCCCCCCTCCCGAGTTTGAGATTTATATAATTTTATCAATAGCATAGTAGTAAATCAGTGAAAAACGCGAAATTTTACATATATCAAGGGGTCTTGGCCCCCCAAGCCAAATCTGAAATGACGCTACTGCCCGAACCCCTCCCGGGCCCGAAGTGATACATTCTTTGTAGGCCCGAGCACGTGCAGACCTCTAGTGCAGAGGCGTTTCAAGTGGTGGGCGACTGCCCACGGCCTTGCATCTTGAGGGACCTCGCAAAGACCAACGAGCCTAAATCGATTTAGCACTCACTTTTGTCGATGCAACAATAGAAACAAATATGAATTCGGACTTAATTACAGAAAAACAATACGCTTCAAACTAACTTTTCATCTATTCGTATATATTAGATCGCTAGCATAAGCGACAGGCGGCGAGTTTATTTTAAAATTGCAATAATGGATGTGTATAAGTCTTTATCGTTGAGATGAATTGTTTTCGATAAATTTTATTATAATTAGCAATTTTTAAAAAAGGGGACAGGAAGGACTCGTAAACCTTATTCGCCTTCTGTGCAGATGGTATGGTAAAAATCAATACTGGATAATGAAAATGTAAGTGTAAAGGCTAATATGGAACAGAGAAACAAAAGAGAACTTCTTCAGAAGGGAATTGGGAGGGGAGGGGATGAGAGTGCAATGCTGTGACACTTAAAATGCGTCTTGATTTGTATACTTCAACAAACTTTTCTTATTAGATTATGCAATTTCTAGTTTCTTACTCCGATTATTCAAAGTATTCAAATGTTCTCGGAGGGAGTGACCGCCCCTCCCTTTAATCCGTCCGTGGTGTCATTCAGTTTGGCTTTTCGCTACTAATTCAAAGTGCTTTCCGAAACAAGTTGTCTTCTTGTGACAACAGGGGGTGGAAGAAACAAACAAACCGTGAAAGGAAGAAAGAAGAGGTTTTGGGCTCTTCCAGTCCAGACCATTCTAACCACTGAGAAGTGAGAATCACAACGTGATTTTTCTGGTAAGAGCATCCTTCCAAAAGCAGCTAACAAGCAAACAGATGGTCAGCCCTCTCCCCTCTGCAGCATACTTTTTATTCTCTGTTGCCAAACTTACTGACGAATATATTGCAATTAATCTAACGCATGTAACGTAAATTGGAGACCGTGGTTGGATTTATATGGGTCTTGTGTATTTGTATTAAAAATTTCAAGTTATTATCTGCAATACTTTGTTAGAAATTACCATATTAAATTTTACATGTTATCAAATGGAGAGTTAGAAACCTAAGCGGAGATGGTAGGAGATCCCCTTAAGGACCATAAGAAAATGAGTTAGGTGGTCGAGGACTGGCACATTTACCCTATATTAATATAAATTAATGAATGCCTGCTTATGTTAATTATTGAACAATTACATTGTACACTTCGTAAAGTCAAAAATTATAAATTTGTATTTACTGTACATACAGTGAGCGCAGAAAGTGTTCGTACACCTATGCTATTGAAACGAGAATGCCTGCGAAAAAGAAACAGAAAATTTAAGAAGTGTAATAACACACACAATGTGAATAATGAAAACTAAGCTTTATGAATGTATCAATAAAGAACCACAAAGACAAGTTTAATGGTCAGAAAGTAAATAAATTCCGTAGAATGTGTATAGAGTAAACGCAAAAAGTGATCGTACACCTGACGTACGAATACGAAACAAAGATACCACAACTGGGGTTCACTAGTATTCACCTGAGTATAAACCTCTGTATAGCATGACGAGTAACAGAATGAGTTTAGTTGTGAATAGAAGTGAAAAAACTGCACGTTGGGCTGTCAAAGTGGGAAGCAACCGAACAGAAACAAATGAGGAGACAAGAAAAGTAATTATTAAATTGCATAAGAAGGGTAAGTCTTTGAGAAAGATAGCAAACCTTGCAGACAGGCCTCGTACAACAGTACAAACAATAATTGCGATGTATAATGTTTCTATCACTGTGCGAAAAAAAAAAAAAAACTGGAAGACCAAGACTGTTGAGCGAACAAGATAAACGTTACATTATTAGCGAAAGAAAAAAGGTTCCAAAAATAGTGCTGTGCAATTGGCAACGGATCTGGAAACACGCGGTGTTAAAGTATCAGCCAGTACAGTGCGGAATATTTGCAAGGTATTATGGTTGGATAGCCAGGAAAATGTTCTGGGTGAACAAGACAAATCGTATAAAGAGACTAAAGTTTGAAAAAGAGTATAAAGATAAGGGATCAGGCTTCTTTCTGGAATAGGGTCATATTTTCGGACGAAAGTAAATTTAACTTTATCAAATCCAATGGGAGGCGTATTGTATGGCGCAAGGTGAATACAGAGATGAATCCTCAAAATCTCGTCCCTAAAGTAAGACACGGAGGAGGGTCCGTGCTCGTCTGGGGTTGTATGAGTGCCTCAGGGGTGGGTCGTCTCCACCTTATCGATGGAGTGATGATCCACAAAGTGTATATTAACATATTAAAGGAAAATCTCCATACTAGTGCGCAGAAGATGGTTCTTGAAAACAATTTATTGTTCAGCAAGACAACGACTCCAAACATACAGCGGAAAATACTCGATTGTGGCTACTCTATAATACCTTGAAACAGCTTCGCACACCTCCCAATCCCCAGACATGAACCCCATAGAACATCTATGGTCTGTTCTGGAGACAACAATCAGAAGGCACAGCTTCTCTACTCAGGGCCGGCGCTAGCAATTTTGCCGCCTTGGGCGGTGCTTTCACATGCCGCCCCTTTAATCCGCAAACCTTATTTTGACAGATAACGTTCAAGTGTCATTTAAAAACATGTATAAAATGGAAAAGTAAACAAAAAAAAAAAAAAAACTACCTTTCTGGAATGTTCACGTAATATTTAAACGACTCTATACTGACACAATATTCAGTATGCTCGATTTCGCTGTATATCTGTAATATAGAGCAGCGCATACAGAAAATAAAATTTTAAAAATATACTTTAATCATGACTAAGAATTTTAATTTTTAGGCTTATTTTATATCAAAAGGCGTTTTCAACAGAGTATGGAGCAAGAAGATAATACAGTAAATCAGATATTATGGTAAATGTAAGTGATTAGCTTAAGCCTTATAATGTACTAAAACACAATAGACATACATAAATTTAACATATCTTAATTGAAAGAAACTTTTCTTGCTTTGATTTGAGCAAATTCCTTTATCACATCACGTAGTTCAATGTTTTAGCCAATTTGTGTTCTATTGATATCGTCGCTAGACCACTCAAGCGTGTTTCAGACATAGAAGAGTGTAGATAGTTTCTAATAAACTTAAGTTTCCAAAAACTTCTTTCTCCACTTGCCACTGTTACAGGCAAGATTAACAAAATTCTACGTGCAATACTAACATTAGGAGCAAAGTCATGTTCCTTAATTATTATTATTATTATTATTATTATTATTATTATTATTATTATTATTATTATTATTATTATTATTATTATTATTATTATTATTATTATTATTATTTTGTGAACTTTCACAGGCTTAATTATAGTGGATAACACTTTCAGTTTGTCTTTCAAATCACTGGGGTTAATATCTTTCAATTCTTCGTGTGTTAAAATGGTGGTAAGTTTAGTACACTTTTCAGACAAAAAGTTCAGGTGGTAGGCTATATCTTTACGATTACTTATATCGCAAAGAAAATTGAAATATTCGCTGTGATGTTTAAGTTGCTCAAATCTTTCTCTTAAAAGCTAACACAATCACTTCTAGAACTTTGTAATAAAAATCGATCTTGTATCTTGTTTGTGGATGTTTTCAGTAGCTTCATCCTCTGCCTCGTACTGAAACTGTCTCTTCTTTCGACTTCGAGCTTGCACTGTATTACGTATCAGTGGATCACCCGTATCTAATGCTGATGCCAAGTCCATCGTATCAACTAAGTAAGATTTAAACTTTGCATAATTTCTGCTCCTCTCAAAGTACCCAGATATATTTTCAAGAAATCCTACTGCATCCAACACATGAGAATCAATGCTTTAAAGTCATATCAGACAACGAGTGAGTAAAGGAAAGAAAAGTAACTCAGCTGGTTTGCTATACACAGAGCATCGTGGACGACCATTCTATCGGTTCTATTGTCATTACTTATTTGAAGTAAGGCATCATAAACTTCCTATATTTGATAACTGAGTCAGAGCATCAATTCGGCTCTCCCACCTTGTGGTGGATTATGATTTTAAAGTGAGACTACTAATATGTTCCTTTAGTATGGCCTAACGTTGAACTGACGCAGAAAAAAAAAGTCATAAACTTTTTTTTAGCTATACAAAAAATGAAACATTTCTCAAGAAATAATACGCTGTACGATTTACTATATTCGGAATGAACAATTTGTAAATTGGTCAAAAACTCGCTATTAGAACCTAAATGTCTCTAGATGCTACCAGGGGCGAATCCAGGGGGGGGGGCGATCGGGCGATCTCACCCCCCCAGAAGAGGAAACTTTTTGATTTTATATATAAATAAAATATATAGTTTATTTTTTGACGCTCTTAAAAGTAGCTCTAAGTAGCAGTATTACAACCCACCGCCCCCCAGAAGTCCGTCCTGGATCCGCCCCTGAATGCTACAGGCTAGAACGGCCTGTCTCAAGTGGGAGTGTACCTTTTGCATACTTGGAGCGGAGCGTTAGAACATTATTGAATAGAAAAAAATATAAAAAGACACCGTGATAATCTTATGCACTCTAGCTCAAAATCCTATCTACACTGCTGCAAGGGAAATATTGAACGAGATACCTGTGGCTAGTAGTTTGATAATTGAAAACGAGGAGGAATGCTCTGAATTTCCTGAGAGAGTATTTCTTGAATGTGAGTGAAGTAAGTTCAATTACATTCTCAGGTTAACACAATCTTATTTTTCCATGTGAGCCTATTACGAAGCATTATATTTTGATAGTATTCTTTTCTTTTTCAAATTTTGCCGCCCATTAGACTTGCCGCTCTGGGCGGTGGCACGGCTCGACCCTCTCTCGCGCCGGCCCTGTCTCTACTAAAGAAGGCCTAAGAAAAGCTATTCAAGAAGAATGGGACATAATCAGTCCCGAAGCTACAGAACTACGAACTACTACAGGTGAAATCAATGCCACGAAGACTACAGACAATCATTAACGCACAGGGTAATCCACAAAATATTAAATAACGTAATATACTTTATAAGCACTAATTCAAGCATAAGTGTACGGTGACATTTTGCGTTTACAAAAAAGTAATTCTCTCTTTTCTTCTGAACAAAACAGTGATTGTGTTTGTTTGGCCTTTCTCTTGTATATAGAAATAAAATGTATGAATGTGTAGTCTTAATTCTGGTTATATATATATTTTCCACCTCCCGTTCTCATGCTAGCTGTTTTCAATATAAAGTATGCACGGTGTACGAACACTTTCTGCGCTCACTGTAGGTATGTTGACAATAAGCGAATGTTATTAGAATATTTGTTGAGATTTCTTTTCCTCCACTGCCTTTCGCCTGGTTACAAAGTATTTGGTCTAGGAATTAATTCGTGCGGGTGGACAAGAGATGGCGCAACGAACGGAGCGTCCCACAGTTCCGTGTATCCACACATGTGTTGCAAACTCCTGTCATCGCGTATCGTTCGTAGTATAGGGCAGTGGATTAAAGAGTCAACAACACCAGTTTGTAGTTAAGTGAACATGGCGCAATTTGTGCCTGATAAAGTGTTTTTGCGGGGTGTCCTGCTGCATTACTTTAACATGCAGAAAAGTGCGACTGAAAGTCATCGTATTTTGGTGGAAGTGTATGGTGACCATGCTCTAGCTGAGCGAACGTGTCAGAAGTGGTTTGCACGGTTTAGAAGTGGTGATTTCGGCTTGGCAGACCAAGAGCGAGCTGGACAGCCAAAAGAAATTCAAGACGAAGAATTGACAGCATTGCTCGAGCAGGATTCGTGTCAAACGCAGGAACAACTTGCAGCAGCATTAGGCGTTGATCAAACAACAGTCTCCAAACGCTTGAAAGCCATGGGAATGATTCAAAAGATGTCACATTGGGTTCCACATGAATTGAAAGACAGAGACGTTGAAAGACGAAAAACCATTTGCGAATTGCTGCTTCAACGACAGAGCAGAAAGGGGTTTCTGCATCGAATTATTACGGGTGATGAGAGGTGGATCCATTACGAGAACCCTAAACGAAAAAAGGCCTGGGTGAAACCAGGTGAACCAGGTCCATCACAACCAAAACGAGATATTCACTGTGCAAAGGTTATGCTGTGCATATGGTGGGATATGAAAGGTGTGGTGTACTATGAGCTGCTGCAACCGGGTGAAACTATGAATGGAGAACGTTATCGACGACAATTAATGCGTTTGAAGCAAGCTCTGGCCAGAACACGACCAGAATGGGAGAACAGACATGATAAACTTATTGTTCAACATGATAACGCTCGCCCACATGTCGCAAAACCAGTCAAAACCTATTTAGAAAATGTCGGATGGGAAGTTTTACCCCACCCGCCGTATTCACCAGACGTTGCTCCTTCGGACTACTACTTGTTCGATTGCATGAACAACGATTTGATTGGACAGCGGTTTACTTCTTCAGAAGATATCGAAACATGGGTCTCTGACTGGATCGCTTCCAAGGATGAGGACTTCTTTCGCCACGGAATCCGTACATTGCCTGACAGATGGGCGAAAGTGGTGGCTAGCGATGGACAATATTTTTCTTAAGGTATTTATGTATTTTGTGTTTGTACTACAGCTTCAATGTGTGCGTACCAACCGCACGAATTAATTCCTAGACCAAATAGTTTGCAGTGCTTTGGAGTAGCTGTAGGTGGGAACGCGATAATGTTTGAGACATACCGGCGACTTTTTTGTGTGTGAAAATAAGAGCCTTATAAAACAGTAAATAACTGCAGTAGCAATTGTCTACGTAAGTGATAAAGACATATCCAACTACAAGAAACTAATACAGTATATATATTCATTATTGTGTTTCTCTTTTAACAGCTACTAGCTAGGGATGGCCAATTCCAGAATTTTTACTTTCCGGAATCCGGAAAGTAAAATCGGAAAAATTCCTGATTTCGGAAAAATTCCGGATTTTTTCCGAATGTCGGAATTTTTCCGAAATCCGGATTTTTTCCGAATTCCGGATTTTTTCTGAATTCCGGAATTTTTCCGAAATCCGGAATTTTTCCGAATGTCGGAATTTTTCCGAATTCCGGAATTTTTCCGAATTCCGGATTTTTTCCGAAATCCGGAATTTTTCTGAATTCCGGAATTTTTCCGAATTCCGGAATTTTTCAGAAATCCGGAATTTTTCTGGATTCCGGATTTTTTTCCGAAATCCGGAATTTTTCCGAATTCCGGAATTTTTCCGAATTCCGGAATTTTTCCGAATTCCGGAAAGTACATTTTCCGATTCCGGAAAACAAAATTTCCGGAATCCGGATTCCGGAAAATTTTGGCCATCCCTAATATATATATATATATATATATATATATATATATATATATATATATATATATATATATATATATATATATATATATATAATATTGATAGATAAACAGAACATTTGTAGGCTCAATTGTTCAATTATATTATAAAAATAAAAACATACAGAAATATACTGTATTGTCCTATATTACACATTAATTGACATTTCATACTCGATATTGAAGACAATGCTTGGACAATATATTTGCACTTTTTGAAGATACTAAGGCTCCGGACAAGTTCATGATTTTAGTATGAAGATGATGTTTTTCTTACTGAAAATCAATTTATTTTTCGACATAATCTTTTAGCTCGATACATTTTGCCCATATTTTCTTCAGCATTTTCATGACTTCTGAGAGAAAAGAGTTACCAATGCTGCAAGGTAGGTTTTGTGTTGAGCATGATATCATATGGAAATCTCCCAGCAAGCCAGGTTTTCAGGTCTTTGAAGGGGACAAAGTGGGAGGGGAATATATGGCAGGGGAAGTACCAGTTTATATTATAATTCGACAGTTTTAACCATAGCAACTGCAGAAGTGTGGGTGGAGGCATTATCTTGCTAAAGGAGAATTCTTTTATCGCTAAATAGGGCCACGTTTCCATCAGTTCTTTGTGAAAGCGGCCTAGTAAGGAAGCATAGTACTGACCTGTATCATATTTAGCTGACCTGTATAATAGCTTTATCATTTTTCAGATGATCCGTAAAAAACGATAGCATGGAAACCTAAAAAAAAGTTGTTGCTGTGAATTTATAGCCAATAAAATAGTTCTTGCCCCCTTTGGAACATGTTCTCTTATTGGAATCCAGGTTGATAGTGATATTTCAAGTGTCATTAACAATGACAACGCCTTAAAAATTCACTTGGATTGAGCTTCAACATGTCCACACCCTGTCTCAAAATGTGCATATGATTAAGCTTTTAGCAAAAGTGAACAATGACTGCATCCGCTGCAAAGCGCTCTTTCAGTTGAATATTCATATAAAAAGCATTACAAACACGTTCGACTAAGAGTTTAACGTTTTACCTAACTCACTTGTCTTCGCTCGACGACTTTTTAACACATTATTATTACTTTTATTTACCATTTCCTCAGATGTGTCCTTCATGGAACGGTTCGAATACTCAATATAGTACTTGCTCGTATGACAACAAACTCTTTCACCAGTATAATTCTCCAATTAATCATCGCATCAAACATAATACATTGGAATAGGTATAAATCTGAATTTCTTAAATGTATTAATCAATCAAGTGAAGACTTCCTACTGCGTAAAATAGTGTGAAAATAGGCTAAGAAAACTGCAGTAAATATTGCCAAGTGATACATTTGCAATTATTACCTTTAGCATAATACTAGGTGTCTTGTGAAAAGTTTTCAATGCATTTTTTAAAATTTATTTTACGCTACTATCTTCTTAGGATTTGCATTTTTATTCTTTCTGATATTTCTTTTTAGCGAAGAACATCTGCTTACGGCCTACATATTTATTAAGAAAATGCAGGAATTCTATTTAAAATAAATATTTACGTTATATGTTTTGATATACTTTTCTTGCTTCCAGCTGCTTGCCTTCTTATACGCATTAACGAAGTATATTTCTGATATCCAAAGCTATTTCCTGTGTAGACCTCCCACGAGAACACATCAAAATCAAGAGCAGGGAGAATACAGCTATTTCTAATTGTGTGACGATCGTGAAACCAGATATATCCTAACCACTGTATCTGCAGCGTCGTTTGTACGTCACAGAACATAGGAGTTACCACGCATGCCGAATCTAAAGTTAAGACAAATCTGGTTGAATCGTCTTATTGATGGCTGTAGTTATTTTTAAGCTTCACAAGATATGTACACATACACTCACGTCTAATGCGAAAGATAAAATGTAACAACAGGCATTGGTACATTATCTGGAATTCATATGGTATTAGTGTTGAATCCAGTTCGTATAAGTAATAATGTTCTCCCACAGTCCAGATTTAATAATAATAATAATAATTAATGATTATATTCTATTGGGATAATTTAAATGTGTCATGTACGGTGGAGAAGGTACAACATTCATAACTATTACAACAATAGATATTTTTAAAAATGAGATAAAGTTGCGAATTATTAACTACCTATAGCTTCGGGACATACTAACTATTCCGTATTTGGCAGTTAATTGCCCATTATATGAGATAATTTTCCGCTGTTGTTGAAACTGAGAGCTAATTGTAATTGGAAAAATAATTTTAAAAAAGGTATTTACATCTACAGAATCTTCATGTAGAATTCAGTCATACAAAAATTTCATTCATTTAATTATTTTCATTTAATTTTTGTAGAATTATATTCAATATGTTGATGAACCATAGAAATTATTGTCCTTACTCAGATGTTTCGATTGTACAATCCTGTATGCTCAACAGTTCTATATGCTTACACTTTTTGTTCAATAATATCTCGGATACATACTGAAGCACTGGTTCAGGTTCCGTCTCGTATAGCCTTTGTATTGAAAAGAGACAAACTCCAACCAATTAATTAATTTAGAAACTGTTTAAGTCATTATACTCATCTTTTTTTCTTTTCCTTGATATAAGTGTTCCTATGCTACACTGTAGATATTCGTTAGTTAGGTGTTTATGAGAAACACCGAATCATATCTTTGCTTTTGGTTTTAATGAAATTAATAACAGGTAATTCATCTCCATTGATCATATAGTCTAACGTAGAGAAGGCATAGTCTACTTTACGTGAAAGAAGTAGCACGGTAGAGATGAGAGAAATGGATCGCATTGACTTAAAAGTTCTAATCTATTCCATTCCCTTGCCGGATCCAATGCTGTGGCTTGATATCAAGTGCAAAATTAGTGCCGGATTCGTGTAATTGTGAAATGTAAATAATTAATGATTTCATTTAAGAGTTTAGTTCTGTTTCCAAACGAACAAGAAATCTAGAAACATAAAATAAGTACATGATGAGATTGATGTCACAAGTCACCATGTGTCATAGTAGTAGAAGAAACTTTAAATCTCGCCGAGTCAGCAAGATTTTGATGATTCTGATTGGTTGATAGAGGTCATGTAGTGTTAGGCTCCGTCCCGCGGGAAATTCCAGATTATCCCCGCCCCTAGGTCACGTGGTATGACGTCATGAGCTTAGGCGATTTTAGACCACTCTCGCGAATAATTCAAAATTAGTCCTCACCCTTCGAACCTATGACGTCATTAAACCGGGATTTTTGAATTCGGGGCTATGATGGTCTGTCTCGTTCCCTTTCATGGAAATAAAATTACCAAAAATGGAAGATTTTTGTCCTCTTTGATATCTTCGTACCTTATATCATTATGTGATTGAGTGCAGGGTCCCATGAAAGGGAACGAGATAAAACATCTATCCTCTAATTCAAAAACCCCGGTTTAATGACGTCATAGGTTTGGAGGGTGAGGACTAATTTTGAATTACCCTCTAGGGTGTGGTCTAAAACCATGTGACCTCATGACGTCATACTACGTTACCTAGGAGCGGAGATAATTTTGAATTTCCCTCGGGGATGGGACCTAAGACCACGTGACCTCTATCAGCCAATCAAAATCGTCAAAATTTTGCTAACATAACGAGATACAGAGCTTCTACTACTGTCATATTTCTTTATCCGAAACAGTCGCATTAGAGTCTCACTTCATCTGTAGACAGCAGTAGAGTGGTTACTATAGAGAACCGGACAGACGTGAAGACTTAAATGTAGTTGTAATAGTTTTGTGCATATAACGCTGGTTCTGGTTAATAACCGGCTCGGTTTGGAAAAGTAAATTTCATAGGAGAGCAATTTGAAGGTTCAGATAGTTTCTGCAATCGGAATACAGTTACATCAACATAATTCCTTGATGATATATTGACATAAAAAATGCGTCAACTGTATTCTGTATTACGAAAACCAACCAGATCCATCAGAACCTACGAAGAAACTAGTTTTAGTACAGCAGCATCAATCAGAAATCTGTAAGAGTTCTACCTCCTACGACATGTTTATTTGATATGCTAGTTTATTTTCTCTCCAACATCTCTTATAAGATGAGATAACATCTTTTTCTTCTGTCGTTGGTTTCCACTGTCTCATTGTAACGCAGTGTTTTTGACATAATATATACATTTTGAACGGTTATTTTCATTTTTGTTGTAATTTGAGTGTTATCTTGCAACTCGACAAATGCAATCCAGGATAACCATTATTTAAAACAAAGTTTGAACAAGGTATTTCACATACACAATTTTCTTTTCTCAGTAGGAATTTCTTTATATGTTTTGGGCTTCTCTGTCTAATAGTGTACTTTTATCTTTCTGGTATTTCTTTTCTCCACGTTTTCCACTCTTTCCCAGAACTTCTCATATAGCAGCTTCAAACAATTCTTTTTCTCTTTTGTTCCGGACGATGAGAAAACTCCGTGGCAACTTTCTGGCGGTGTCAGATGACCGAAAATCCAAGTCAAGCAAATCGTTACGTTTCGCATTTCCTTGCTGTCTCACTTTTCGTTCAGTTTTTTATTTTCTTTCTTCATAACTTTCTTTTGTTTCTTATTTTTGTCTTCTCTTTCTTTTTTTATTTATTTTCTTTAAGGAGGTAGGTATTTCAGGATCATTTCACATGGGAATTCAAACCACGTCCAAAAATTTTCGAAGCTCCCTGCGATTGGAAATCCATTTGTCTCTGAAACGGACGGTTGGTCATTTTACTTTTGGTCCCGTTCACTTAAGTTTTTTTTTTTTTTGTCCAATTTTGTTGCCTTCCTTCCTGTTTTTTTTTTTTTCGACAACTTCTGCACTTGTATTTCTTGTTTGTTGTCACACTACAGAGTAATTCAATTGGACATTTTCATTTATAGCTGTCTATGTGTCAGTTTAGAGACATTTCATTGATGTCAAGTGCTATGATCGATTTTTTTTTTCGTTCCGTTATTAGTTCTGAAGTTTGTAACTGTTAGTTGTTCTTTCTCCTCTTCTCCTCCTCCTCTCCCTCTCTCTCGCACACACACACACACACGCTCTCTCTCTCTCTCTCTTAATATATATAAGACGAAGAGTTATATCTGAAATAAAAGGTTGCAATAATTGAATATGGTACTATTTTCTTTCTTGCTTTCTATTAGATTCATAATTGATTGATTGATTAAGTAAGGTTTAATGGGGACGTCAGCATCAAGGCTATTGGTCCCCATTCGATCAGTACGACTGTTCAATTACACTCATAAAAATTTCTGATCTAATGCTTCTCGAATTTATCCTCAGGGGAGAGACAATGACACTATTGCACAATTAATTGAAGTTTAGTGTTATAACAGTCCTTGATATTAGAGGTGCGTGGTGGCACAGTGGTAGAGCGTTCACCTTTGGTACATGGAGTCCCTGTTTCGATCCCAGCTTACGCCAATTGAACTTTGTGGTGGACAAATACCGTGTGCGTAGCTTATCTCGGGGTTCTCCCGGTTTCTTCTACTTATTCATTTATCATCGTTGCCAACTTTAGCCTATACAGCATAATCGTGGGATGTAAAACTAAAAGATTTAATTTTTTTCCTTGATATTAGACAGTTTACCCTTTCTACCGGAGTTTGAATCAAACTGCAATAATGCAAATGAAAGAATAATGCAAAATTTAGAGTAGCCCTCGTCTAATACCCACATGAATACCACTAAACCACTATACCACACTAATACCACTAAACGAGTAAAAAATGACGAATTCTCTTCTTTTTTCTTTTTTGTGTAGATATTACGTGCGGCCACAGTTCTCGCAGGCACATTTATCCACATCAAATAAGCTGTTTAAATAAGAAGTATTTGTTTCTTATGTGGTATATTGAGCCTAATAATGTGTATCCTCTTTCTCTCTTGATTCTGAAAGGGAGCACGTTGGATCTGTTGTAGAACGTTTACATCTGATACGTGGGGTCCTTGGTTCGATAGACGACCAAGTTTGTGGTGGACAACATAGTGTTCGTGGGTTTTCTTCCACATTCTCATTCCACGAACTCTTTGATCATGATTCGCTTGTTTTAATCATCCGTCTCTCATCTCTCATCTGTTAGCACTCACTTAGCATGACGGGCGTAATTGTGAGACTTTAAACTGGAGGACTTCATTTCATTTCATTTGATTCAGAAATACATTAGTAAACGGGTAGATTGTGTGGTTCAATCGCGAAAAGGATACAACATTTAGCACAATATTAAATTTTTAAAATTGCTGCAGAATCTAATCATATCACTGCAGAAAATGCATTGGAAAAAATGCAGAAAATGAAAGCTTTGTATCAAGTTTTATTCCACATAATAACAAAAAAATCTAAAAAGGTAAAATGTTAAATATTTGAACCACTATATCGGCTATAGACTGGCGAAACCACCAACCCCACATTGATCAATATGACCTATTCGCTTATGTAAAAAAAAAAAAAAAAAAAAAAAAAAAAAAAAAAAATCAAACTCAGAAGTTATTTCCACAGGTAACAGTCTAATCACATAATACATTTTTTAAAGGTTGGTACTCGAACAAAAAGAAGTATAACACATTCACTATTTATTTAGTTTTCTGGAACAAAGATAACTTTTAAGATTTCGTAATAAAATTAGGAATAATTCAATTTTTAAATTCATATAAATCGAATTAACATATGATAATATTTTATTTTTGTGTTTCGAATCTCTTCTCGAGAATTACTAGGTATACCAATTATAGCACGGATGCAAATAAGCAACAAAGTTTTACTAGCCTAAAAAAAAAAAAACTACTAACTCAAATCCTACAATAGAAACCATTAACTGACCTTTGAAATAGATAATAGTGATATTAAAAACTCGCCCGCACCGATGATCTACTCGTCCCGGGCGAGTGGTTTATTTGCATCTCTGAATTATAGCGTACCTTATGCGTTTATTTCTTTCACGAAAGAAAAACAAAAGTTGTTAATCGCATGAACAATTACAAGTTCCGTAAACAGATAGAAATGATGCCGGCTATAGGTTTTAACCTATAGGCTAAAGGAGACGACGATGATGAGAAATGAATGAAATGGTGAAAGGAAGAAAGTGGGAGGAAACGGGAGAACTCAAAAAAACACGCACACGCTGTATAAGAGATAGAGAACAGTTTTATAAGGTTTAAGTCAATTTATTTTCATTTTAAGTTCACTACGTTTAGCTTGATATGCAGTATATCAAGAATTTCAAGTAGATTCTGTAGTTCAGTAACTTTCAAACTACGCAGGAAAGAATGCAAATTAGTTTTTATCGCTACGTTTACTATTATAAGATAAAATGGAATGTTGTTTATAGAAAAGAAAAGAACGAAATATTCTATTAATATTTCTTATGCTTTCCACAGTGCCGGACTAAATTATATTCCCATTGATGGAAGAAATATTTTCCCTCTAAAATAGTTTGTTTCCCTTTGTGACAAGTACGTTTAAAAATTTATTAAGAAGTACCAAACTCTGTATACATTTATCCTGCTCGTGGTCCGGAAACATTAAACGTTACCTCTATGTAAGAGGCATATAAAAAATATTGTAGCAAATCATATAAAGAATCCCGGGGAAAAAGCATGGTTGTTGACATTCAGCCACTTTAGACGTTTTTCGAACTTGCAGCAACAATATTAGTATAAGGTGCTTCATGAGTCATGGTATACAAATGTACTTCTTGTTTTCGCAAAGATTAGAAATAATAAGCTTTTGCCTATTTAGCTCATTCTTGCCTAAATAATTGCTTTAATGCCTAATGTTGCCTACTCTGTCAATTTTCTTCAAAATAAGATCTTATGGGAAAGGGTGGCCCAAAAGTATGTATACACCTCTGCATTGATCAAGTACAACGTTCTAGTTAATGGCTTTATTTGCTTCTGCTGTTCCGAGCGTAAGTAATGTGTAAAAGATATTAAGAACAAATACAAAAGAAACTAGGTCTACCATAAGAAATATATGAAATACAGTCAGCTGAGCAGTACGGGACTGTATACCTACTTTTGGGCCACCCTGTATAATTTAGTATTTCAGGAAAGGGTTCTGTTTCTCCCGGATTGTTTGTAGTGATAAGATGTAAAATTTTGGACTGCTATGTGTACTGATAAAATACTGTAATTTTTTGACTTCTGTATGTACTGATAAAGTGTACAAAATTTGGACTGTTATATGTAGTGATGAAGTGCTGCAGAGAATGCATTTACCAAATATACAATGAATATATGTCAAGTATCATTTTATGTATACAATAAAAGATATTAACAAACAGGTATGTTTCTATATTTGGTACTTGACATATATTCCTTGTATATTTGGTAAATGCATTCTCTGTAGCACTTTATCACAAATCCGGCAAATAGGCACTAAAATGTAATTATCTATGACTTATTGTATTGAATTTATTTTTTATTGTATTGAGTATTTATCTTCATCATTTCGAATTACATTTTAGTGCCTATTTACTGCCTATTTTTTAAATTTTAGGTGCCTATTTACGTGCCGATTTTCCAGGTTTTTAATGCCTAAACATCCGGTCTCTACTCATAACTAACTAACTATGGCTTATGGACTCGGAGGTTCAATGTCGCATTCAGAAAACCTCTCCACTGACTTCTATCCTTAGCCGACTGGATCCAGTGTCTACTTTGTGTTCCTATTTCTGCGAGATCCATCTTCATATTGTTCTCTAGGGATGGCCAGAGCCGGTTCCTGGCGGAACCGGTTTTCGGCTCTGAACGGATCCGGTTCCTGAACCGGTTTTTCGGATCCAGGTCTGGAACCGGATCCTAAGATCCCGTTCTGGAACCGGGTTTTCGGATCCAGGTCTGGAACCGGTGCCGGAACTTTGTGGCAATCCCTACGTTAAACCCGAGCTGCTCGCAGGCTGTGAACAGTGCTCTAGATGGAATGGTGGAAGCAACAGACAGGCGCTCAGGCGGCGGCCGCTTGTCTCATTTGCCTAAACAAATTGTATAACTGGTAAACTCATTTGGCTAAACACCCACTAGTGGATCACTTTTTTTTTTCTGGGGGCACAAGTGGTTCTGGGCGGGGAAGGCACAAGCGCGTGGTCCCCTTTGCAGTATTTTGAAGGTGAACTTTGTGCCTGTTTTACGGGTCTTTGGAGGCTTTCTGATCCAGGTATGGAACCGGTTCTTAAGATCCGGTTCTGAAACCGTTTTTTTCAAATACAGGTCTGGAACCGGTTCCTAAGATCCGGTTTTGGAACCGGGTTTTCGGATCCAGGTCTGGAACCGGTTCTGAAAACTAGATCTCCAACAACCGGTTCCGCCGGAACCGAAATTCTGTGGCCATCCCTATTATTCTCCCATCTGCGCCTAGATCTTCCTAATGTTCGTTTCCCGATAGGACTTCCAGTTAAGATTTTGAATGTGTTCATACGGTACTTTCTTCCATTGTGCCTACATGACCTGCCCACTTGAGCCTCTAGATAAGATGACTCTAAGAAGGTTTGGTAAACGGTATAAATTACGTAGTTCTTCGTTATGAAGTTTCCGCCATTTCCCATTCCCATTCGTCTTGGATTCGAATGTTCGTCTCAAATACTTTCAGTATACGTTCTTCTCTCAGAATAAGCGATCACATTTCGCAACCATACAGAACAGTAGGTATGATTATCGTTTTATATCTGTATATTTTAAGCTTCAAATTCCTCGATAGAATTCGCGACGACAAGAGATTTTGAACTGAATAATAACACGAATTCCCTGCTTTTAGTTGGCATTTAGTTTTATCTGAATATGGTTTTGGTTTATTAATATTCATCCTAGATATTTGAAGGTATCCAACGCATCCATAATTTGCCGTATTACGATCCCGGCAAACTTTATTGTATATAGTTTTCTCTGCATTTACTTCTAAACTCATTGTTGTTCTATCATCCCTTGAAGTGGCTCATACTAAAATTATTGTTGCAAGTTCAAAGACCAACAACGATGCTATGTTTCCGGTTTTTTAATGTGACTTGCCTTAATTATATATATATTACATTCATCTTAGAGAAATGTAATGTTTAATGTTTTAAGTTCACATTCATACAATATACTGGCTTTTACTTTTTAGAGTATCATAGACGAAAAAAAAACTTATCTTTGCTTACCTCCTTTCCGCAAATCTTTAAGTAATTTGTTTTGGTGTGAGAGACTCAGGTTAGATTAACGGAAGATCTATACGTGAATCAGATTACACGTTAATTTTTAATTCCACGTGCCATACTGCCGTAGTGCTTAAAAAATGATAAATTCGAAAAATGCGTGCGATGGATATAATTTATTAATGGAATTATTCCTTTTATCATTTACCATTCTTGAATCTTCTTCATTCAAAATCTTTCTCGTTTTTCCGAATGTGTACATAGATGTTGCTGGGAGTTTAAAAAAAAAAAAAAAAAAAAAAAAAAAAAAAAAAAACAGAATGATAACCGATTGAATGGATGTCGTATTCCCGCAGTGACGTGGGAATTCCCTGTTGTGCGGTTTTGAACGATGCTCGTCCATTCTTTTGGGGATCGAGTAGACAAGAGTTCTCCCGTAACATATCCGCACGCTCACATTTAGTCACATACGCACATATCTGAACACGTTTTTTCTTTTTTTAAATGACTAGGTTTCACTGCAATGAATCAGTGGATTGAATGTAGTCTTGCTGACTTTTTAAACTTTTTTTTTTCAAAATCAGATCGTACTCATTCGTACCTCCTCCCACCAGTGGAAAGGGAATGATGTTGTATCGCAGTCTACGAGCAGGGATTTTTTTTTTTTTTTTTGTCGTTTTCTGGTTTTTCTAGTTAATGAATACTGCATCGTTTTTGTTTGTGTTAACCAGTATTCAATATTGCAGTTGGTTGGAATTGTTCAGTTATGTGGAGAAACGAGAGAATTTTCGAGATAGCAATCGGAGCAAATAATTCATGGCAGTTTGCAGTGACTATATTCCTAACCAATTAATTTTCAATAGATATAGGTAATAATTTCAACTGATTAACAGAAACACATTTTCACTTCTAGGGAAAGATATTTATAAGCATTATGTGAGTATTATGATTACTTAAAGTCAGCACATTAATATTTACGTTAATAAGTTTGCTTTTAAGTTATTAAAACAGAAAAATCCACCATTTTTTATGTTCTGTGCTTGAATTTTATGCCAAAATTAACATTTTCAAGTAGAACTTTTTGTAAATAAATTATAAATCTAAAGATAAATTTTAATTTTTCTAAGATAGTTTCCTTTCGGTTCACTTGATTGCTTGTTTTATATTTACGAATTTCGTAAGCAGTGGTGCTATATAGGATCATATCTAAAGTTTAAAGTAGTACTTGTAGTAGCTTCGATGCTCTTCCATAGGGAATCGAACACATGACTTCTTGCACAAGACCTCTCACACGCACTAGCTACTAGACCTTCAAGGCGATCACTCACTTTGTTCATATTTAGCCTACTGTTTAGCACACTTGTCTTTGTTGCGTGAGATCTTAAGTTCGGTTTGAGACAAGGAAATGGAGTTATAGGTGCTAACTCAGGATCGTGGGATACTACTTGAATTTAGTAAACCAAGGTAACCAATGTGCTGAAGAAAGCCTAAGAAAGAAGCTGTAAATTGTTGCCATTTGTTTATATACGTATTTATTGAAAGGCATACACTAGAGGAAATTCGGCCAGTTACAGTGTCCTAAGACTGGGTATAGGCATTCCTGTGATTAAGAATTTTCGTCTTGAATCCGTTTTTTTTTTTAGGAAATGGATATTCTGGTTGCATTGTTCAGCTCTGTTGAGTATAGGGACAATCTGCATATTGTGACATAATGAATGGGATTGGATCTGGGTTTCTTGGTGTTCATCTCTTTTTATTATTTATTTCGATGAAGGAAAGTCATGTTCAATTTAATTAAAGAAAGGTTCTGAATAAGTGAACATCATGATATTCGTTATACTAGGGGTTTCTAGTAATAGTTATTTTTAGTTAACAGATAGTAAATTTTAAAGTTCGGTTACAAGTGAGCATATTGGTATTTGACAGATTAAAGGAACTTACATTGAATCCATTCAAGTTGTAGTGTGTGTTCTGTGTATGCAGTTCCAAATTAGTATACAAGGAATAAATCAATATCAAATTCTCTCCTGTTCTGCAGATAATTCTTAAAGTTTTATAGCCTTGATTATAACCTTATCTATGAGGTAAGTAAAGAATAGTTGTGAATCAAAAGCAAAACCTATATCACAAGCTACTTCGAATTTGATTAGGAAGTCTTATTTAATGAGTAAATATAGTTAAGATTTTTGCCAGTTGTAAGTCATCGGTTTCTTCACACAGTGATGAACGCTGTCTAAATCTGGTTGTTATAGGCCGCGGTCTTTCAGTTATGTTTCAATAAAACGAAGTCGTTCGTACAAAATATTTGTGGTAGATAATAACATGTTATTGTTCAGTTCAAAATCTTTTGTCATCTCGAATTCTGTCGAGGAATTTGAAGCTTAAAATATATATAAAACGATAATCACGCCTGTTGTTCTGTACGGTTCCGAAACGTGGTCGCTTATTCTGAAGAAGGAACGTAGATTGCAAGTATTTGAGAACAACATCCTGAAACGAATATTCAGACTCAAAAAGGAACGGGAATGGGGAATGGCGGAAACTTTATAACTGCATAATTTATACCGTTTACCAAACATTCTTAGAATCGTCAAATTTAGGAGGCTCAGATTGGTAAGTTATGTAGCCAGAATGGAAGAAAGTACAGACGCTTTCAAGGTTTTAACTGGAAGTCTAGTGAGAAAACGACCATCAGGAAGGCTTAGGTGCAGATGGGAGGACAATATTAAGATGAATCTCGCAGAAATAGGAATACAAAGTAAAAGCTATATTCAGTTGGCTAAGAACAGAAGTCAATGGAGAGCTTTTGTGAATGCACCATTGAACCTCCGGTTTCAATAGGCCATAAGTGTTAAGTTAGTTAGGTAGATAATTACGTTTCGTAAATTAGTGATTTAAATTCACATTTTTTTAGAAAAAGAAATAGTTTTATGTATTTTAAGATTATATATGTTTCTCTATTTTTTGTACTCATTTAAATATTCCAGACATCAATGGCAAGATAATTATATATGAGCATAAGGGCTCTTACTTGTAATTTAAGTATAATTTAAATTTATGATACATATGCCCACTTTTTGATTATAAGTTCTACACTTGTTGAAAAATCTACCATTAAGGAACAGTATTTCTGGCTAGCCAGGCTAAAAGAAACTTTGTAAACTTCTTCGAAACATTACATATCATTTGAGAAAGAAAATATGTTAATAAGAATAATTAAAAAAAAAAGAAAACTTACAAATTGCTGTTTCAGTTTCTAGTATAAGTAGTTGTCGTGAAGTGCAATAAAGCAAAATGAATACAATAAATTTCTAAGTAGAACTAAATATGTTCCTATGAATATAAAAAACGAAAGAATAAAAAAAAACACTGAACAGAAGTTTGCCACTCTTGAAGTCATGAAAAATATGGAACTAATTTGAATGAATCTGAAGCTATTTATTATGTTCTCTTTCATTTTTAAAAAATTCGTTCTCATTTGTTATACTTGTTTTATTTAGAAACAAGCAAGTGTTTCAAAAAGTCTATTTTGGAGACTTGTCTCACGTTCATAAACATTTCTTGCTTCTCTGTAACGTAGATGTTGCCAGTGCTTTAGTTGGACATGAACATTTCTCGTGTTCTATCCATTCCATCATTTTATTTTTTATTTATTTTTTCTTTTTTTAAAAGTTAAAGAAACTGTGTGAGAAAAGGAATAATAAGTTTGGACCTATATCTCCAAATGAAAGATTATCCATCAATCCTAACTAAGTCTGCGAACGAAGAAATAAAGGAGAAAAGAGGGATTTCTTTACTTCTTGGTTTGTGATTGGATCGACTCCAGATTTTTTTTTTTTTTTTGGCAGAAATTCAACTGGGTGAAAGGGAAAGATAAAGGAATTTTGGTATAGGGATGTGTCCGTGACGTCATGTCCATTTCCGCCTGTTAACGTAAACAGATGCTGGTGCCGGCAGTGATGTCAGATTTACATTCGGAACGGAGGCTTGCACTCAGGACCATTTTAAGCAAGGATCATCAAATAGGTCACATAAGCCAGTGAAGGACTTTTTTACTCTTCATTTCCAGTTTTATCGGTTGCACGAGAGATAACACGACTTTTTTTAAAACTTTCTTGTTTATGCAGGCTGTCACGTACAGAAGATGCATAAGAGAAAAAGCTATAAGTTTTTTTTTTCTGTCTGCGGACATGTGTTTCCTCCTGGATATATATATATATATACGTATATCTATGTGTGTGTGTGTCTTCGTGGAGGTGTAGTGTGCGAGTAAATCAAAATAGAAAATAATAATAATATGAACTATTTTTTTTTTCTTTTCTGAAGGTTCCAAGCCCTAATTTTGACCTATACTGATATTGAACCATAAAAGAAAATGACTCGTCAAGTACTATTTTTGTACTACTGTAAAGATCAAATGAATCAAAGTTGTATCTATGATACAAGAACATTCCTACTTTATTGATACACCTCCTATGTTGTGTGTAGATGATTCATATTTTGTCCTTTTACTCCGTGTAAAGTTCGCGCGTGCCTAAGCGGTTAGCGTGCGCGCTTTTGGTATGGGAGACAAGGGTTCAATTTCCGATGGAAGCTCATGTGGTTGGGATTCCACGATAAGCTGTAAGTCTATGTCTCATATAATATCGCTGCTGAAAGGGACGCTAAATTTCCTTCAAACCAAATTTACTCTGGTAATGAAAGTAATTCAAATGATTGGAAAGTAACTAATAGTCATAGTTCAAAAATAATAATAATAAAAATTACTAATTAAACTTGGGAACTAAACCTAAGAAAATATAATTAATTTAAAAAAACAGTATCAGAAAACAGTAACGATTAACATTAAAGTTAGAAATGACAATTTTTGCAAACCTGCAAGGGTGCCGCCGTCTTGTTTCACTGATTCCCAGCATCCCGTTCGCGAAGCAGGCATGTCAGATCCATCTGATAATAGTCCCAGAATACCACCAAAAATAACGAAGAACAACAAACTTTGTAGAAATTCTGTATTTTTTAATATAACCTTTCTTGTTATTTAATTTTTTTGAATCGATCTTATTGAAAGAAATCTTGAAAGGGATGCGATTTTGTCCACCATAAACTTACATAGCTCAGGATCGAACCAGGGACACTTTGCACCAGAGGTGAACCCCCAGCCACTTAGTCACTTGTACCGCCACTGGAAATCAAGACGAGTCACTCACAGCATAGACTAAAACATTAACCATTCTTGGGTGTCATACACAGAATTTGTATGAGTCCTCCAAGAAACATTTAAGAGCGATGTTTTTATATAACGTGTTACAGTTAAAACCCTTTTATCAGTGTACATTTGTATCAAGTCTAAATGTTATTACGAGTATGATTGGTATTTTCTGTTAGTGTAATTAGACATCATCAGGGCATATATTATTAATACATGTGTATTCCGAAATTAAGTGAAATGTTAATTCTATTTAAACTCTATGTCTAAAGAAAGGTGAACGACAAGTAGTACAAATGATAACAGTAACATTTATCAGCTTGTACTTAAGAGAGAAAATTCTCAAGCAACAAACACTCGAACAAACACTGGCGTTACAGCAGAGCAAGAATATTAGTTAGGGGTTTTATTTGAGTTTAGTATCAATTTCAGTACCGAGCCCATGTGAGACATTGACCTACAGGTTAACGTAAGATCCAAACCACATGAGCTCCCACCGGGAATCGAACCTGCTGTCCCGCAAAATATTAGTATTATCAGGCTTGTTTTTGCAAATATGATTCTTTTTCTTTCTTTAAAATTTCATATCTCGAAATATATATACATATATATAGTTTGAGGGAATCTTCGATCTAATACCACATTAGATACAAAGTTATATTTACTGACTCAGTAATTGAAAATACACACACACACAGACAAACACGCGAAAAACTTTATCTTTCTTTGGAAAGTAAACGGAATTCTCACTCCGTTTCACTAGAAAATGAAAGAAAGCATTCTATGTTTTCTTTTCGTTGAAATGAACGAATTCTAAGGAATGTGTTCTCTTGTAACACTATTTTCCTACATTCTTTTCTTTTTTAATAGATCTGTTCGTACAATTGAAAACAGTTTCTATTTATTTTCCTCCGTTACTATGTGTTGAGCTCCTCTATTTTCGGATGTTTATTTAAACTGCCGAACCCACAACAATTGTTGCTAACATCTATGTTTATTCTCATGAATTTCATGACTTTTACATGGATCATTACAACATTCTTTTAGACTTCAAAACTATGCTATGCGTAAGTGTGGGAAGTTCTATGAAACGCCTGTGTCCGTTCGTCAGTCAATCCGTCCGTTCACAAGTATCAATTAAAAAACGGTAAGATACAGAGGTGTTCGAATTAATGAGGTCGGTACTCATGAGTTGGGAACTCACGTTCACTCGACCTCACATGCATAATATTGCAATGATGATGTGAGTGTGAAGTCGAGTGAGCATGATATCGAAATGTTTTGATCGCGATATTGAGTAAGCGTGATGTCGAAAATATGTTGAGCGTGAAGTCGAATGAGCATGATATCAATATGATTCGATCGTGATATTAAGTGAGTGTAATATCGAAAAGATGTTGTGAGCGTGAAGTCGAGTGAGCGTGATGTTAAAATGATTTAATCGTGATATTGATTGACCGTGATGTCGAAAAGCTGATGTGTGTGTGTGTGTGTGAAGTTGAACTGATGAGCGTGAGTTTGAGTGAAGTTAGTCCAAAGTGGACACTTTTTGTAACATATAGTAAGACAACGGTAATATACAGTAAAAAACTGCAAGTAGTTGAAATTATTTATTTCCGGTTTCAACGTCGATAACATAGAGTAAAATTGTAATAGATAGATAGAAGCATTTTAAAAATTGATTGAGTGTCTCAAGAATAGCTTCTACCTTCATCCTCAATTCTCTACTAAAATGGAAGTGATATACTACTTCCGGTTTCAAAATTGACCTTCATACAGCAAGAACGATAAGATATAGCAATATATGACATTATGATATCCAGTTGCAATCTCAAGGATAAGTTTAATATTAACCCTTATATATCCATCCAAACTGGAAGCGATGAAAATCTACGCTCTCCGATTTCAACATGGATCATGTACATAGAGAAAACAGAGTTCATAATGCCCGTGGGTTTTCTCGGTATACTCCTGTTTTCTTCCATCTTCTCATTCCACCAATTCTTCCATCATCATTCACTTGCCTTAATCGTCTCCCTTAACCTAATAATTATGAGACATTAAACTAAAAGGAAGAAATTCAGTATCTAGAGGATAGGTTCATTTTCTGCTCTATATCTCTAGTAAAACCTAAAATGGTAGAAATACGCGATCAATCCCGGTTTCAATATTCGTTTTAATAGTGTGAAATCTGTAATTTGGAATAACTATTTTCCAGTTCCAATACGAAATCCCCATCGATTGGAAATATATTGGAATTCAATTTTACAATATGAAACAAAATTGACTTGCTACTAGTTTACTGAAAATACAGAAAACTCGTGATAATCGGTCGGTCAGTAAGGGTTTGCTATTATCTACTATGAATGAATTAAGCGAGAACTATGAAATCCGCATGTATCATTGCGATTTTGCAAACAGTTTTCCATCTTTTTCAACTTTGTTTTTAGAATGGGTCAAAATAGCTAGAAAACAAGTGTTCCATTTTGGAAATGACCTCCGTATATGAAGAAAAATGCCTTCCTTTCAGCGACTGCTTTCTTTTGGAAAATAAGAAGTCTGACGGCGCAAGTTCAGGGGAATACGGCAGAAAAGTAATTAGCAAGCAAACCTTTGCACACGATTCATGGTTTCCTAGGCTTTATTTAAGAGGCTAACACCACGTCGCTGCTCTTTATCTTCAGGACATCATGAAATCAGGGAGTTTTACGTCCTTCAGGGAGTACGAATCTTCAGGGAGTTTTACGTCCCACGAATATGCCGGTTAGGCTAAAGGAGACGGTGATGATGAGTAATGAATGAAGAAAGTGGGAGGAAATGGGAGAACTCCGAGGAAACCCACGCACACGGTGTTTGTCCACCACAAAGTTCACTTGGCGGGGGCTGGGATCGAACCCGGGACCCCAAGCACCAGCAGTGAACGCTCTACTACTGAGCCAACCTCAGGACATCATGAAGTTTTCCCTGTGATATGTACTAGTCGCATTGTATTTTTAGATTAGATAATCAACAAGAATACGGTCTTGTAATCCCAGAAATTGCTGAAGAAGATCTGCTATCTCTCGGTTCGTTCTGCAAACTCAAGGGTCTATATTTCGGCTGTCTCTTCAATGTTCTAGTAGTGGTCAAGGATGAGCACATGTCACCATAAACAGTTATCATCTCTTCATAGGTATCCGCTTCAGATGTTAGAAACTTCAATTATTTGAAATTGCACTTTTGAAAATTTGACACTTTTACTACATATTTCCAGACGCCCTACTTTCAATAGTTTTGAACGTAGAATCATAAAAGTGCATAATTAGTGTCACATTGGGTTATTTTGTACATAGTATTCATCTAACTGGTTAGAATATTTCTATTCGAGAGCAAATAGATATTTACCGACCCTCGTATTATATCAGAACTCTTCGATCACCGAAAACAAGACACAAATAAATTCTTACTTATCATTTTATTTACTCATAAAACAACTTATTATATCAATATTTATATCTAAATAAAGCATCATGTATCTGTCATTGTAATTTGAAAAGTTGCTTTATTTTTATCTACAGATAATTTCTTCACAATATTTTCCTTAAAATTCGTAATGTAAATGCGTTGCTCAAGTAAAACAAGTTTTAAGAGCTTTGTTAATTATCCACTGACCGTTTTCTTAATACCGCGGACTATTGGATGTTGGAGTAGTGAACGGTTGGATCATAGAGATTTAGCTACAGGATTCTTACTGACCGATATTGCACAATCGTGTTCATTAGAGTCTCACATTATCTTGCTATTCTGTCATTTCGCGTCCTACATATAGAATACTTAAATACTTATGCTTATGACAAGAATCGTTAATGGATCAGGAGAATACATGTTATTCTGGGAAATTATTCTTCAGAATGTAAGATTCAGTCTTTCCGAAGAAGTGTGTAAGTATTTTTGTTTTAAAAGCAAAACACGAGTTCTAAAAACCCGAAGCACTTACTTGCCTTTCAGAATATGAGTACTTACATTTCTAGTTACCAATGTTAGCAAATGTAAGCGTGGGTATTCACTGTTATTATGTGATGGTTACTCAATTAAGAAAGTTCCTTAATGTTGTGGCATCAACTTCCAACATGGTAATTTCTAGCAGTATGTATTGATCGAAATACATATTCGATCCCACTAAATAAACTGTGATTATCACAACTAGTAAATAAACTTTTAATAAACCTAACTTCTTTTCCTGTTTAAAATTATCCTGATACCTCTTTTTAACAGTACTTTTGACCAACTTCTGTATTTTCACTTTCAAGACTACGAAGCTCATTTTGCCAGCCTGGTTATATAAATATGCTACCCAGAATGAAGAGGATGATTTGGATAAAAAGGGGGGTTCACGTTTATTGAATATGGCCGTACATAATGTGCTGTTAAACAAGTACACTGATAATACTATATTCTGCATATTTGTAACATATTGTTATTTTGTGAATAATACTAAATAATAGAGTCGCAACTGAAAATCTGAGTCTAAAAAGAAAATAATATCTTTCTTAACAAATTAGTTGATCATGAAGGTTGAAACATAAAATGTTATCGACAAAAGACTTGCAACGATTGCTTCTTTTGTATCTTAATTTCATCTTCTGTGTTTAATCTGTTGTGTATTAAGAGTGTACAACACATGGGCATTGCAGTTCAATAAGATTGTGTCTGGAACTTAATTTGAAGTTCACTTATAGGCCACGAAAACTAAATATTTATTTTTCCGCTTGTACATTTGAAGGGATAGCGAATATTGAAAGTAACTCAAAAGACTATACCGGTATCTATCATAAAGTAAAGGCAGAGATGTCAGAACGCAGGATAAAAACACGAAAAAGAATCTATGTTTCGTTAAACAAAATGACCTCGAAAGTAACGTTGATTCGGTACAGTCTCTTAAAGCTTACGATGTAAATTTTTATTCTTTCCTTCGTCAGAATCATGAGGGGAAATCTTAAGCTACTAGAAAAGAGGGTGATAGGATTTTTTTTAAAATAAAGGAAGAACCATATGCAACCACCCACAGGTCGTAACTTCCCAAGCTAATCTGTGCAGTCTTTAAACTTGAACGTGTTTCTAATCCCGATTATGAACAGCAGTTGGGAGACCATCTCGAAGGCTTTACTCTGCCCCTTCCCACCATCTTTACTCTCTGGAAGCGAATTGGGTGTTTGAAGTAGAAGGCTCAAGGGATGGGGGAAGGAATGGGTTAAGTGAGGATGGCCCAATGGGTGCTATGGAATTAGAAACAGGATAAGAATGGGGGAAGGAGACGAAGGAGCGAGCGAGCTGTAATAGCGTAATTGGAAGCATTGCATGGCAAACTCACATTACAACATTTTAAAAGGGGACCAACGAGTAAGTGCCCGCTTCAGGACAGTTCAAGTTTAAAGAAGTAAGGCGGAGAGAAAGAGAGTGGGTCGTAGTGGAAGATTTTGGGTTGCAGTTTTGCTTTCCGGAGAAAGTAAAGGAGAAAGAGACAGGGTTGAAATGTACTGACCAGAAACTAGTTTAGTTCCTGAGAGAGAGAGAGAGAGAGAGAGAGAATATCTCATTCAGAATGAGTAGGTGGTTTGATGTGCCTGGTTGAGTGGGTGAAGAAGATGTAGAGAGAATAGAAGAGTTTGAGTTCAGGTCATGTTGAAGAGTTTCTGTAAAAGCATTGTTTTCGGGGGGGACAATCCGATTTTCTCCACTTAGAGAGAGAGAGAGAGAGAGAGAGAGAGTAAGTCACATGGAAACATGACTGTGTAGTTGACTGAAGCAAACCTCCTCTTCTCTTTCATCAAACATTCTGGGAACTCGAAAACCGCCGAGATTGGATAAGTCAGGATGTTGGGAAAACATTGTAAGTGAAACATCCTCTGCTTCTCCTACCAATTCTGATGGGTGGACGGGTCTACTTAGTTTGTTTTGTGAGGTCCGTACTTGAAAAGGAAGAAAGGTAGAAAGTAAGTGAGGACGAAAAGACTTAAACAGTTTTCATCTAAACCTCTGTACACTTAGTGCAAAACTTAAATGTTAATTTTGTACACTGAATGGTCTTAATCCAATCTTAAGCACATTTTTACTCTTGATACAATACTATAAGTAAGTCGTATTTAGCCTAACTTCCTCTATGGAAGTTGCGATATGTATAGTGACCTCTTACACTAGAAGTAATCAAATTTCTCGTCATTTGAATTCCAAGGAGCGAGTGTAATATCATTTTCACGTAACACGATCACGTGAATTCTTGAAGCGAAAATGCCCTCTCTCAAGCAAATTTTAAAGGGATTGTTTGAATTTCGGAGCGTTGTTTGCGTTGGTGAGTGCTAAATCCATTTGACGGAAAGACGAGATTCAGAAATGTATATTGTTCACAAGAAATCTTTCAATATATATACTTAGGCATATAATACAAACGTTCAGCTTTCAGCTTCCATTTTTTTTTAACGAAAATAAGGAATACATTTTTCCGCTATAAAAAATAAAATATATATATTTAAGGCATCAGAGAAATTCTTAAATTGATTTGGTTGGTCGGTATGAGTTTAACGTTCCGTTCAGCAGCGGTGCTATGTGAAACATGGATCTACAGTTTAACGTGGGAACTGCACTATATGAGATTCCGCTGGGGATAGAATTTGGGTCTCCCGCGTTGAAAGCGCATACGCTAAACATTTTGCTACGATGCAGCCCAATATTTATTTAAATTATGCTCATTCCTGGATGTCAGCCCGTTCTGATATACGTCCCTGTTCATCGTATCTATACCAAAATTTAAACTTAAGATTTTTATGAGATTCTTCAAGTTTTTTCTCCGAACTTTCTTCTCAACCCACCCAAATAGGGGTAGTTTACTGGAGAGTAAAATAAAAGAAGAAAAGATTTATGAATTTCTCGTAAACTTCTCTAAATGATCTTCGTAAAACAATGTTTCATTAAGAACTCTTCAATGCTAGTAATTTCTCTGGAAAAAAATAATAAAGGGAAGCGTATTCTTGGGAATGAGTTTTTAAGAATATTTTTCTTAAACTGTTCAGTTGATTTTTCTCATATTTCATAAATAAACTTCATTAACAATTCTAAGTATGACACAGAACTCCTTCGTGGCTAAGCTGTTAGCGTAGGCGCCTTTGGCGTGGGAGAACCGGGTTCGATTCCCAGTGGGAGCTCGTGTGGTTTGGATTCCACGATAATCAGTAGGTCCACGTCTCATATAGCCACGTCAAAGAATAAAATTCATTTGATGGCTTCGTTGCAGCCAAAGCGGAATCGCTAACATCTTGTTTACAGCTATCATGCGTCATTTCAATTCCAAAATTGTATCTAAATTTTCATTGTATAATTTTAAATTTTTAACATGTATCTGTCAGGTATTCTTATAATTGACGATTGGAAGGATAAAGATCACAGGTATGAAAATTTATTAGTTATATGGTAGAACATTCAGTTGAGAGAAAAATTCAAAATTGACTGATATTTTTAATAATTTATTATATTATTCATAATAATAGAGGAACGTGCAAACAATAGTGATAATTAAAAAGTTACTAAAAATTTCTAATATTAAATTTATAACAATACCTAATTATTACATATTAAAAATTTAAAATTATAAAATGAAACAATTAAAATTATACAACAATATTAATTTAATGTTATGAAGATGTTTTTGCCAAGCAACGTCTGATGAAAATAACGTTAAGCTGTTACAACTTCAATATTTACCATAAGTAGAAGCTTTGCTTGGTATATAATAAAACACAAACAAACTATTTGCTGAGCAAAACAATATTTTTCATTAAAAATCTACGTACGTGTGACAGTTTTGCCAACTAACCCTTATGTAGGTTTTTCTTCCTTTTTAAATGTGAATATATTGTTTAGCCCAGCAAATAGTTTGTTTCTATTACGACTTACTTTAATTTTAATAAATAAGTATGTACTCTGGTCAGAAAAGTATTAATTATTTAAGTAATAGTTCCAGAGTCTAGATGAATGAAGATAAAAATATCAAGTGTTATATGAGCATTCATGAAAAAAATATGGTTTTCATATTCTTAAGGTTGTCTGAACTAAATGTACTGTGATTGGTCGATTGTGATATCTACGTTTCTCATTGAAATGCATTAATACAAAACTTATTTGAAGAAAATTTTATTCTGGAACATAAGAAGGACGTTTTCAGTACTTGAATTCAATATGTTTCGTTCAAAAAAACGAGTACGAAAGAAAATCCTCACTTTTCCATTTTACATTTTTATTGTATTCGAATTGCAATACTTCCAGTCTTCTCTTCAGTGAATTGGAAAATAAAATTGAATCCCTGGAGGAGGCATATAATACTGCAAGATATTTGCCAAACCGTAAAATAAAATTTCATCTATATGATTGAACGAAAACTGTAGCATAGCAAATGACACTCAAAACCATTTTATTTTTATTTTTCAGCGGAAAGGTTGTGTCATGCAGGGAAAGTCCCTTAAATTGTACAGTTTTAGCAAATGTCTAATATTTTCTAAATATAACGGACATTTAAAAGAATTTAGGTACCTACACCTTTTTAAATACTGTCTTAGGTAGTTTATGAAACATAAACTTCATCATCTTCAAAGCAAAAGATAAAAAAACTTATTTTTTTTAAAAAAAAATAAGAAATAGACTGTCATAACTGCATTCTACAAGTTAATTATTTGGCATATAATCAGTAACTTAAATACATTCATCACAGTAGAAAACCTGTTTGTTGCCTACGCATTTCGTATGCAGCCAATACCTGCAACGAAGACATTGTTTATTAAGACCTTTATAATTTAGGGAAAACGTATCGGTACGATTAAAGGAACATGACCACTTTGTCTTTCCCGTTAATTTTATCAAATTTAGGATGTCTGATTTTTTATAAGAAGCATGTTATATTATTGACAACTAAATAAGGAACTTTAATTATGCCGTACTTACACATACCTTGCGTTGTGTAGGATCTTGGCAGAAAATAAGACCAAAAACGACTTAAACATCTAAACATGTATTGCGAACAAACTACAGCTTAGATATTGACTTTGTTTGGTACATCGTCCAAACACACTACAGTGTATTTAACAGCATCAACACTATGCTGATTGTTTAGGAGAAACTACAGCAGTATAATTTAGGAGCTGGTGTAACATAGGGGACTTTCCCCTACTCTTGTGTTCGAGTCTCCTTTCCTTGAAACACAATGTTAGATGAGTGGTAGCTCAGCGGTCAAAGTGATTAATTCCAAATTGAATGAAACCGAGAAAATTAGGCTTGAAATTAACTGCCTGTAGAAAATTCTATGCTGTTGACAATTTCAAATGGCGCATATTCCAACGCTAGTAGAAAATACATAATAATAAATACATAAATAGTAAATAATAAATACATAAATAGTAAATAATAAATACATAAATAAAGGAGTTAATCACTTTGGCACGTGAGCCACTGAAATAAATATATTGCTTTTAATTATCTTATATGAGTGTGTGTGTGTGTGTCTGTATGTATCTATCATCAGCATTTGGCATAGAAACAAGCGACCTAAAGTCACAAATTTGGTACACAGATAGAACGTTACCAGATCTAATCGCGTACGAAGCCTTTTTTTATTTTCGACTTGGTAAGACGACAGAGAAATTGGAAAGTCAAAAGTTTTGCACAATTCTCTGGTTATTTCTAAGAATGCCTTGTAGGCCTGCAACCCACATAATCTCTTTGTTATGTGGGTTTACATAAGAGGGGGATAAGTGCCTGGGGAATGGAATGGTTGTGGGAACATTCTTCTACCCCTCTTTTTACCCAGGTTCTAAATTAAAACCTGGTAACTATAGTGCTTACAGCTGGTAGGAGAAAAAGTAACTAACTACAGTTTGCAGTTTGTATTTATGTTTCTTTATTCAAAGAGAGGAAACAGATATCTTATTGATTTCCTGGGAGGATTCATTTAAAGTAGTCCAACTCTTGTTTATATATATTTTAGTTTGGGCGTGACAGAGAAAATTGAAAAGGTGAGTGCCAGATTGGTTTATCTTATTATTTGGACCAAATTGAGGGGTATTCCATAAAAATCTACCATCTGAGAGGACACCATATTTCTCAGAATAATTCCTTAAGATATGAATAGTTTATGTGCCACACATTCAATATGCTCTTTTTCTTTTTAACCGAAGGTGCTGATCATCACGTTAATATTATTATTTTATTATTATTACTGCTGTATCTTGGTTTAACCCTTTGGGGATCTTATGGTACATTTTGTACCATACGCATTTTTCATGGTACATTGCGTTATTTCTCTTCTATTTGAGCTTTTTCGTCCGTTTTTTTGTTTTTGTTTTTGTTTTTCAAGCCCAGAGACATTGTAGAAGACATTACGTATGGTTTCAGACCGTCCTGCGTCCAGACATAGGAGGTGATGACGACATAATTTTGAAATAGTGGTACCATTTGAAAGCCAACTCTATTCTGAAGAGAATGAGGTATGAACCATGATCCTAGAATAAATAGTGACAATGCAGTAGCTGCTTGACTGAAAAGGTCTAAAAAATAGCCCAAAAAGCCAAGATCCCAAAAGGGTTAAACGGTTTCAGCTTAATCTGACAGCCTTCTTTGACAAGTGCAGGTTATTTGTAGAGTTCTTCTTCCCCAAAGAACTTCCGGACCATATGATAGGGGTCTAGTATTATTGATTTTTATACGTTTGGGGGTCGCCGTTGCACAGTGGCAAAGGTTTCACCTCTGGTGAGTGAGGTCCATGGTTTGATCCCAGCTCGCGCCAAGTGAACTTTGTGGTGGGCAAACAACATATGCGTCGGTTTTCTCGGGGTTCTGCCGTTTCCTGCCACTTTCTTCATTCCACAATTGTCCTCATTTCTCATCATCACCGTCTCTTTTAGCCTGACCGGCATAACGTAGGACTTAAAACTGAAAAAAAAAATCATTTTGTAGATTTGTTAGTTGATTTGTGTTTATCTGTTTCAGTTGCGTCACGGTACTTTTAGGGACAGTAACTGAGGTAATGATTAGTCTTACTGTAACTTCCTGATATTTCCATAACTTTTTTATTTCTTCTGCCACAAATATAAAACAATTTTTGAAACTGTAGTATTTTTCTTAAAATCAAAACCCGTGCTTTGTCGGAAAAGGAGTGATGTCTGGCAACTCTAAATCGAGTTAATATTATTAATATCTATATTATTATTATTATTATTATTATTATTATTATTATTATTATTATTATTATTATTATTATTATTATTATTATTATTTGCATTAATAGAGAAGATACTAATGTGATTTTCTTGTCATTAAATTTCAGTATGTTAAATATATACACTCATTCCTTGGTTTTACGGACCTCGATTTAACGGAAGCAACGGACAAAATCTGGAGTAGCCGAATCAGTTCTGACTTTAAATTTAAAATGTTGAATTTACTGTGTTATGGTGTGTATTTACACTGTACCAAGTATTTTACACTGCCAGACTGGACAGTGTGCTTGGTTAAAAGGTGAGTACTGTATTATGCCTCATTCTTTCGTAATATGATTGTGGATAATAAGCACTACTGCCTTCGTATCGGAACTTACGTATAATCGTGCTCACCGGGCCGTTTCTGCTCATTTTCAGTTCGTTAAAACAAGGGATGAATGTAGTTACAAATTTATTTACTTGGAATTAAGTTTTGATTGTTCTGTTTATGAAAATTTACCTGTATATTTCTGTTTTAGAAAGATTTCACATTTTTTCTTCTTTTTCTTTCAGGTAAGCATACAGCTCAACTTTACGGTAAGGCATTAATGAGGCAAGATCGCAGGTAAAAATAAGTATCATAGTTTAATTGGATAATAGTGTTCTAGCATCCCAATAACATTACAAGAGGAAGGAATCAGAAACTAAGGTTACAAGGCCGATATATCTGACCGTGAGTTTCGTCTATTATAGATGAATGAGAAGTGTGCGGTAATTTTAATACATGGAGCTGGCAACTGTGCAGAGTTTCCGCTACCCGCAACCTACGGTGCTAGTTGTAGGTTAACCACTGTTGCCACACTTGGTACAATTGTACCACATTCAGCACTTTTTGTCATTCATCGGCCCGTTGGTACCACGTTGGCATTTTCAACCCCTTTTGTGGAAAAGTTGGTACAATTCTTTCCAATTCAGCACCATTTAACAAATACTTGTCAGATTTTCATAAGTGTCAGTAAGACTTTTCCTACAGCTCACGTTAAGCCTACTCATACTATGTGTTGGACTCTTAAAAATACTGTTGAACATTCATTCTGTGACTTTGCACCGCATAACACTTCGAACTTTGTATGAAAAATTCGTAATTCGAACTATATCGGAAACAAATGACGCTGAATGGGCGCATCCGCATAACGTACTGTTTATACACAAACTCGGAGATGATTGATTTGTTCCTCGTTTTATATACTTTTTTCATATATGGTCATAATACAGTTTTGATTTATTGGTCACTTTGAAATAGAGGCGCGTTTGATTTCCATATAATACATACCAAAGATGATAACCATTTTCCCTTTTAATTTGTGGCTTTTATTATATTTTCTACGTTCGAAAAAAGTTTCATTTGCTCCCACGGTTGTTCGGGGTCCTCCTATTTGGATATATTTAAAAAGTAATTTATAAAAAGAGCACTTCTTCATTTGGACTTTTGGTAGAGGGGGGGGGAGAGTGCTCTAGAACTTTACTTCTTTTATTTTCGTGTTATAGAGCCATGCATAACACCAGTATAAAACAATGAATTTAGCCCTTTTTGTTTCAATTTGGTACTATTTTTCAGCCCACTTCAGAGCGAGGACTGTGGCAACACTGAGGTTAACACAAATGGCGACTCGTTTGGAAAACTGGTCTCACGAAGAAGTCCACTTATTGTTAGTTAATTCATTTCTGTGGCCGAAATATGATGAGTACTCAGTGTACGTCTGATAAGGATCTTGGCTAGAAGATCGAAACGTCACGTGTAAATGTGTTTTTATATTAAATAAGTGCAGTCTTATTCAACAGTGTGTTTATTTTTCTGTTTTTATTTGCAAGACGTATGAGTATGATTGTGTGTCAGTTTGAAATATTTCAGTTTAACGTGACACAATTATAACATTTAGGCTAAGGGAGATGATTAAGGCAAGTGAATAATGACGAATTGGTGGAATGAGAATGTAAGAGAAACAGGAGTACCCCGAGAAAACCCATGGACGCGATGTTGTCCACCACAAACTTACTTTGGCGGAGATCAAACTAGGGACTTCACGCATCAGAGGTAAGCGCTCTACTACTGAACCACCGTGCCCCCTCCCCTCCATAATAGCGTGTACATATGTAATATTGTCAATGATAATTTATGTTTAGCTAAAAAGTTAATTGTTTCTTTCATGAGGCACAAAGTCTTTAAAAAATGTAGCAGCTTATGCAAGCTATTAAACCTTCAATTCCTGAGAACCTAATTCAAATACTTGTCTATGGAAAATTCTATTGAAAAAATAACACATCCATGGTCTTTTCTCAGTATTGGTTTCCTTCCATTCTGCCATTCCACAAATTATTCTTTCACAATTTGTTCGTATTTAATATTCGTCGTCATTATAATACATTAACTACTTCATATTAGGGAAGGTTCTCTTATGCTTTATGAATTTTCATAACTCTCACAGGAAACGAAAACTATGACAGTTTTGAAACAAAAGACAAATTTTGACCAGAGCATATAGTATTTGTTTTTTTTAAAAAATAGTATTTTTGTTAACAAAACCATTACTTTACTACAAAATATTAATATACTGCTTTAAACATTCATTCATTCACTCACATATCTGGATTATAACCAACCAACCAACCAACCCTATCGCCTATGGAATCCGGAGGTTCAATGCCGCGTTCACAAAAGCTCTCCACTGACTTCTATCCTTAGCTAACTGCATCCAGTTTCTACTGTGTATTCCAATCTCTGCGAGATCCATCTTAATATTATCCTCCCATCTGCGCCTAGGTCTTCCTAATGGTCGTTTTCCGATTGGTCTTCCAGTCAAGACTTTGAAAGCGTTTCTACTATTTTCCATTCCAGCTACATGGCCCGCCCAGCTAAGCCTCCTAGACTTGACCCTAACAATGTTGGGTAAACCGTGTAAGTTATGTAGTTCCTCATTATGAAGTTTCCGCCATTCCCCGTTCCCGTTCTTCTTGGGTCCGAATATTCGTCTCAGGGTCTTGTTCTCAAGTACTTTCAGTCTATCTTCTTCCCTCAGAGTAAGTGACCATGTTTCGCAGCCATACAGAACAACAGGCATGATTATCGTTTTATATATTTTAAGCTTCAAATTGCTCGAGAATTCGCGACAACAAGAGATTTTGAACCGAATAGTAACACGGATTCTCTGCTTTTATTCGGCATTTAATTTCTTCGTGAATATGATTTTCCTCTGGTTAATATTGATCCTAGATATTTGAAAGTATCCACTTTATCAAAAGTATAATTTAATATTTTAACGTATCCATAATTTGCTGTATTCCGGTCCCGACGCACTTCCATGTATTTAGTTTTCTCTGCATTTACTTCTAAACTCATGTCCCTGCAAGTGTTTAATAAGATCTCTGCATTTCTTTCTATTGTTCTCCTATCATCCCCTATTAAATTTACATCATCATCATATGCCATAACCTGGTGAATACCATTCAACTGTAGGCCCTGGTTGCTATCTTTGATTTTCCTTATAGCGTTTTCCAGAACGAAGTTAAATAATAATGGTGACAACGCATCTCCTTGTTTGAGGCCATTTTCGAAGTGAAAGCTCGTGGACAATAATTTTCCTACCCGGACTTTACTTTGGGATTCATTTAAACATATCTTAATTAATCTAATTAGCTTTTTCGGTATTCCAATTTCTGTAAGAACGTTGTATAATGTTTCTCTCCTAACCGAGTCGTACGCCTTTCTAAAATCAATAAATAGTTGATGTACCGGGGTATTGTATTCCCACTTCTTTTCGAGTGTTTGGCGAATGGTAAATATTTGGTCGATAGTCGATCGATTTTCTCTAAAGGATTATAGGAACAATAATATGTAGGAATGAAAACAATTCAACGTTTCACAATCGATTATCACACAAGTAACAATTACAACGAATTTGTTATTCTTCGCTGTCTCATTGAATGAAGCCAAAGAGTCGTCAAAGAGTTCAGGTGCAGCTTTTGGAGGAGGATATGTGACAGGACACGCTGCCCCATCAGCATTTGTGCACTCGTTTTCGCAGTTTTGCGTTTCGCTCACTTCGAGCGGTGTGACTGAGCGTTCCGCTCAGTAACCTTCTGAACACCACCAATGTTGTCTAAACTTGACTGACAACAGTGACAACATATGATTAGAGAGCAGCAGGTTGAATCGACAGCAGTGTGAGAAGAGGAGCAGGTGGCAGGCAGCTGGAGAAGAATAGAAGAGAAATGCAGCTGAAAAATAATTTTAAGTGATGTAATAGTAAAGTGAGAACGTACGATGAAATGTAAATACGTGCTTCAACCTGCCGGTGAAGGTAAGAAAACCGAATGTGCTCGAAAAATAACAAGTAAGCCATATTCGTGAAGAAGCCAGCCACTGCAAGTAAACATCGCATGTCACGTACTAATGTCAACGAAAAGAATTAAAACAAGTGATATATGTATACAGTATACGACACACTAAAGCATGCTTAGCATTCGTAACATTATAGAATTCTTTTGATATTACCGTAAACACATATGCGCATATAAAAAGTAAATCTACAATATTGATACATTATTTATGTAAGCCGATATAATATTCATTTCAAATACCTCACTCATGACTTAATCTATTTTATTGGATACTGTATATCAGTGCTACAAAAAGTAAATATAAAGTTTCTTGCGCTAGCCAATATTAGTAGAAGTTAATAATTTGTATACACCCTAAAGGATCAGTAAATATAGAACGTCGTGCATATAATGAGCGCACAATATGAACGCATTACTTTGCATTGAATTCTTTTAGTCTTAAGCTCAAGTTTGAAACATATATCCATAAAAAGCGCTTGAAAGAAAATCAATTTATATTTGATATAGGCCTATATAATAGCGGAATATTACTTCAAATTATAGCTATAAAAATATCTAACAACCACAGTAGTGATATAACATCGTTCAATAACTGCACTATTTCTGGAAACTGTGCTAGCTAACATATTTATCTGTGAAGAATGTTTAAAGTATCAGTACTAAGTTGAATTCAATTTAAATAAAAGTTCGCCAATCGCGACTATCAAGTGTCAGTCAGTTAGTCACTTTGCATTCAAATTAGTATTTCACTAGTGAATCATCTGTTCAGGCAAAGACAGAACTGAAGATAGAAACAATTATACCAAGCGGCAAGTATAATGTAATAGTTTAGTGCATCCGTAAAAAGGAAATAATTAAAAATAAAAATAAATAATAAATATAAAAATAAATAAGAGATCAAGCTTCTCTAAAACAATTCTTTCTGGACTTATGAAATAACATAATTTGCTACTGTCGTCTGGACTTTCCTTTATTCTAAAAAGACTAAATAGTAGAGAAACCTTATTGCATGTATTATTATTATTTTTGTTGTATATAGTATTTTGTATGTTTCCTTGTTTGATATATCTTATTTCTTTTAATTACTTGTCAATCTCAGTTTTATGTTGAACGGTATCAATAATTAAAGTGAGTGACGTTACCAAGTCATTATTGAAGCGACTATTTACGTCAAAAGATTGTTTATTTGTGGCGAGCATTATCTGTTGTGTATATGAATACTTTTTTGTGATAGAATGTGGTATTATATAAACAAATATAGTAAATAAACACATATGGTTTTTAATAGCAAGTTTACGCAATTGTATTCTGAGAATTCTGAGTCTAGATTGCATCATCTCTCTACGTCCACGCTACGTCTTACAACTTCGTGAATAACATCAGTGTGGAGATTTATATTGAAGGCTCGAATGGTAAGTTGTCGATTACGAACCAAGAGTGTTGTAGTATTAATATTGGTATTCTTATTTGAGTTCACTATTTCTTGATACACTGTTTTCGGAGCGTGCGCTCCTGCTACCGAGATTCCGGATAACGGGAGGTTATTAAAGATTTGTTTCATATTTTAACCATTAATACCCTCCACCGTTATCGTCACTGTTACAGATAATAATGTTTCGGTGGCGTGCCTTCTTTTAGACGAACAAAATAATGGCAATGGAAATACTCCGCTTCTTCTACTCGGCCTCGAGCATGACAACGGATGCCTCGAATGATTTTCCCTTTCAGACAAAACGATTCAGTAGCCCACAAGTTACTTTTGTGTTCTACGTTATGATGTCTCACAAAAAGTGTCATTGCTTCTAAAAGGGTCTTTTGCGTATGCAGCACCCTTGTTTGATACGAAGCTCAACTCTTTTAGTACTTCATCTATCGACATGCCACGTATAAGACAAGCAACGCACCACATTTTCTGTGTACTGTGGTTAATATTAATCTTCATATGGCAAACCAAAGCGTGTTTTCGCTCTTCTTCTGCACTTTGTAGTGGATATACCTTCTGGCCATTTCCTTGGTACAGTTGGTTTCTGAGATGCTTGCAATGGTCATCCACATTGAAAATTTGAAATCCGGATATTATTTATTAAATTGTATATGGTTTGATCAGAATTTGTGTTTTATTTTATACAAGAAATTCTAAAGCTAGAATGAATGGTATGCGGATGACAGTTTTGAAAAAATAACCCATTCCTTATTAGGATTTATCACAATTGACAATAAGAATTCATCACTATGAAAATTGAAATTCAGTAAATTTTAGATCACTTTCCATCCATTTTGAAGTACAATGGCTTAGTTTCCAAATGTAAGAAATTTCTCTTTGTCTTTCAGTTGTTTTAAAATAAATTGAGTTATTTGAGCGTAGAAGAGATACTTAAGCTAAATTTCTATTTACTGGAAAAGGATACTCTATAAAATGGTTTCTTTCATTACCACATACACAATAGGAAATGCAAAATTATATGTAATTGCTTTGTAAAATTGCTACAAGATCGTGTTTGTAGTTGAACATTATAAATGCGATTCACTTCCTAAATAAGTTTTAAAAAATCGCAGAAGTGAATTTTTTAAATGTGTTTTTGTCTGTAAAATACGTTAGAAATGTGGCTGCAAATATGGAAATTAGCTTGAACATTTTTTTTTTTTTTTTTTTTTTTTAAGAAAAGTGAATTATAGTTCTGTAACATGAATGTATTCGAAAAGTCTTGTAAGTTTTGTGTTGCTTCTCTTTAACTTGAGTCGAATATTGAGTAAAGTAAATAGTGAAAGCTTATAGTTTCCTTTGTATGTACTACTTTCCAAATTTACTGTGAAATAAGTGTACATGAGAAAAAGCTTAAATGTTATAGGGATGCCATTTTTCTCTCTGTATTCGAAACATATGTTCCTGAATAAGAAAATCCATAGGAGAACCTAAATAAAATAGGAGAGTCTGTCTACTTTTCTCTTTTAGTGAAACTCCGGGTATAGTGCTGCAAGGAGATTTTCGTGGAAAAGCATGCAGTCGTTTGTTTATATATAATTAAACACTAATGAGACTGCACATGTGTGTGTGTATGCGTGCATGCTATGCATAGCAAGAAGCTACAGCCAGAAGCTGTATGGGAGGAGAGTAATTGGGATAAAATTTTTAAATTGCCATCTCCCAGCAAGCGAAAATGTAAAGAAGAGATGAAATCTTGGGACACGGCCGACTGACGTCAATGTAGTACATTATTAAATCATAACTCATGTCTTGCTACCATGATAAAACTCTGTTGCAATAGAAAGCTCTTAGACATGTGGCATCTTCACAGTTTCCTTTTCCGAGGCTTCTGTGTTATAATTATCAGAACATTTCGCTTCGTTCATGCGCCATTTTTCGACCAGGACACTTAACTTAGAAATGTCATAATCTAAGGAGTTTGGGCTGTTCTTTAAGGAGCATATTAAATTTCTTTTGTTAGTACATGTACGTTTTTTACCTATGCATTTTCTTTTTCTGTTATTAAATTAGCCCATACCATTTTCTTATTTCCTTTTTCCTTTTTTTACCTGAGAAAGTTGTCCCGTAAGTATTAAACCAAGAAACATGAGTTACAATTAGACAATCGTGCAATACGACACTTTAGACTCTAGTGAAGAAATTTAAACAAAATCAATGAAACATTGAAATTTGTTACTGCTAGGAGAAAGTCGAATCGTTCTTTTATTACAATTTACCAAACATTTTTTTAAAAGTAAATCTTGAATATATTAGAAAAAAACTAACCTTGATAAAAGGGACTAGCAAATGAACTTTCTGGGAATCTGACCCAGATGAACACTCAGAAATGTTTGTTGACAGAGGTCCGAAGTTTGTTGGAGAAAGGATCCAATACTTCAAGGTACTATGCCGATGTAATATTGAACGAGTGTTATTCTACTTCTAAAAAGATTATAAGTAATTGTGAAGTACTACCACCTATATTCTCAGAAGGAAAAATGATAGAAAAATGATAGTGGTTTTATGATAAGAGAAGAAATAGTCCAGATTAAGTATAAGATCAATATTCATGTTACATTGATCATTTTTCTCTTAAATACTTGTAGTTTTATTTAAAAAGTGTACAAATGTATGTTATGAAGTTTCTGTGCAGGAGTAAAAGGGTCCGGACCTATGGACCTCCCACGTGGGTACGCCCCTGTTTTTTATCTGAATATCGTTCCTTGCACTGCATTCATCAGCACAGTCCACCACTGGCCTCAAGAAGCTGTAAACAATTGTCATTCATTATTTATTAAACACTGATTTATAGCAACCCTTATTGAGTCCTTATCTAGACGTTACTTCAAGTATGAATAAAATAACAGATTACTCAAGGTTCCTGCACCGGAGCTGAGTTAACTACTTTTTTTAAAAAAAAAGTAAATATTCGTATTTTTTGTTAATTTATTATAATAGTACAAATAGAATATTTTATTGTTAAAATACTAACCGAATTATTATTTTGGATATCAATATATGAACGAAATTTATATTATCCAAAAGAAGAAACATTTCAATTTTACTTCCCATAATTGATCTCTGTAGCTTCAAGAAGGCGGACTGATTATGAAACAAGTGGGTGTCGTTTTACAGTGTGAAACTACAGTAGACTTTCAAAATATGTGCATTCAGTACGGAAACCGGAGGACATTTATAACCTTTGGTACAGTCAGTGTAGAGTTTGAACGAATTGTGACATGTTACTTGGCCTCCAGAGACAGAAGAGTGAGGACGTGTTAAGAGTGTCTGTCGTGCGCCAACGTTATGTTTCGCTCTAAGCTGCAAAACGTACCAAATAAGCTCAGCAAATGCTGAAAGCAGTATATGACGATGAATTGGTGACATTGATGACTGTTTACAACTGGTATGAACGATTTAAAAGCCGCAAGCAGTCAGTTGAAAGCAAAGCAACGATCGAGGTGTTCTCCGACGTCAGAAACAGATGAAAACGTGTAAAAAGTGGTACAAATGATTTGTTCAAACAGGCAAATGATTATTCGAGAGATTTCCGAAGAACTAAACATCTCGTGTGGGTTCATGAAAAACATTTTAAACGCCGATTAAATGGGCAAATGGCTTCCTTCTTTACCACGGAAACGCGCTGTGCCACACCTTGGTTTTGATTCGCGAGCTCTTAGTCAAAAAATATTCTTGTCTGGCTACATTCGCTGTGCTCTCCAGATATAGCACTATGCGACTTCTGGTTCTTCCCCAAAATTAAAACTGTACTTAAAGGAATAAGTTTTGACACTGTTCCCGTCATTGAGTAGGGCACGACAGAGCAGTTGAACGCCCTTCAAAAGAAGTCTTCCAGAAATGCTTCTACTCATGGATTCAACGTTGGGATAAATGCATTGCTAGCCAAGGATTGTATTTTCAAGCAGATTAAATCAAATGCCATGTAAGCTTATTACTTTGTTTCTAATGTAACTGTTCACCTTATTTTTTGATCACACCTCGTATTAAAACCGGAAGTGATAATTGATTATCACTTCCGGTTCAATAGAGGAGAAATCAGAGGTAAAACATATTCTTCTAATTTGCTATTCCATCTATTATCCGATAAATCGTAGATTTTTCATTACCCGTGGTTTAAATATATATATATAAAAGCCGAGACAAAATTCATTTTTGGAACACTGAATCTGTGTCATAAAACGGCCTTTCGATAATCTCACAGTTTTTGCTCTACGGAAATAAGTAGTCAAACCGGAAGTACTAGTAAATTTCCCGTAGAGATTCTTTTTTTTTTTTAAGAGTATTTTGGGTGGTGATGGCATATTCTCTTGGAACACTGAATCAATTACAGAAAACTATTTGTCATTCCCTATTAGTGAAACTGTTCTATGACGATCAATTTTGAAACTGGAAATCGGTTACGCCAGTTCCGCTTTGAATAGAGTCTTAACGAATGAGATGGAGTTTATTCTTTCTGTGCTAATTCCGTATAAAGAAACTCAATCACTGAATTGTTTGCAAAAATAAATAAATAAATAAATAAATAAATAAATAAATATAAATAAAAATAAAAAAATAAATCTGCTTATCGACATCTCTTGCCGTTTTTGCTCTTTGAAATTCAATATTGAAACTAGAAATACTAGTAAATTTCAACGACTTCCGGTTTCGCATAATAGTGCGGATTGTGATGTCTTGTTCTCTCAAAACGTTGAATCGATTACAAAAGATTGCTTGTCTCTATTTATCACCATTTTTATTGCTATGTTGATCAACTTTGAAACCGAAAATGATTGATTTCCGCCACTTCCAGTTTGAATAGAAGTTTGGTTAATGAACGAGAGAGAACCTATTCTGGGGACGATGAATTGATTGAAAAAATAAATAAATAAATAAATAAACTCAATATGTTTTATCGTTTATACTCTGATGTCTGTCGAGAGACAGGCAGAGATATGCAAATAACCGTTCTATGAGATTTCCGACACTTCTGCATAGCATAGTTTGCTGTCTAATAAAACTGATGAAATGATAATAAGAAAGGAAACGGGACAACTCCTAGAAAACCCACAGACAATATGTTGTTCACCGTAAAATCACATGGATCCCCGCATCAGGGATAATAGCCCTATCACTGAGCTATCGAGCTCGCCCTGTATTTTGCAAAGATTTTGATCATGAACAAATGAGGTATGTAGTGACTTAGTACAGTGGTGCCCACCCCCCTTATGTCTATGACGCACCCCCCCCCCCAATTGTCTATCCGTAGGTGTTCTCCATGAAAAAATCTTCTTTTCGATTAATTTTACCCCCCTCATTAACCATATTTATATAGATTTTAACCCCCCCAAATATTTCAATGACGCAGTTTGCGTCATAGCCCCCCCCCTTGTGGGCACCCCTGCTTAGTACCATTTACAGTTTATTCCAAGTAGTTCTAATACATTAGTTACTATTCTTAGAGCTACAATTAGAAACACAAAGTAGTTCACAGTATGATTGTAGTATATCCCATGTTGATAAATCCATATTCATACTATCTGACCATAATTTAGCTTCCACTGCTTGTAATAATGTATATGTGTCTTACGAATTAATTGTTTGCTATGGTTATTCTTCTTTGCGTCACGAAGAGTTGTATGACATTTTTATGCAGCCGTTATGCATAATAGCGAAGGTCATTCTGCAACTTGTGAAGGGAGTTTATATTATAATTTATGGCCTTCAGGGACTAACAGCATTGAGAGTTATTAAGACTCAGCCCACGGTACGACTAAACTCTGAAATTCCGAAGCAGTGTTGCCGAGCTGGGGGGAAATGTCGCTAAACCTAGGAAATTCGACTTAACAAGATAGTGAGAAAAATATATATTTTTTAAAAACCAATTGGCGACGCTTTTGGTGATTCTTAAATGACAATTTAGCGGCTTATAAATCTAGCGACTTTAGTGCGGTGTGCAACTTGTCCAGTAATAAGGCCTTTAGTATTTGACATGTTTCTTTTGTTTATTTTAATCAGCGGAAGTGATGAGAAGCTAGACAAGTGTACAACTTGACTAACGTCTACATCTCCCCTTGTATTTTTAACCCCATATCATCTTCATGGACAACAATTTAAATCTTCAGCATCTTTTAGATTCCATATCTGCCATTCAGAGGCACTAGTAACACTGCATTACTGATAGCAAGCCAGTAATAATTCATTAATCAGAAATCTACTTATAACTTGCCCGTGGAGTCTCACTCGCTTCCTTTCCTCCCATCAAAAGAAAAATCTAAAATGACTCTACTGATTCAAAATATGAACAAAAGTACAGAAAATAATGGGAAATAAATACCGAATTCAAGAAGTGGTTACTTATCCTGTAAACGGAGCCGTGACTGGAGTATATTGTATGTGTGTGTGTGTTAAAAGTAGCAGACTTGAACTTGATAACATAACCCATGTAAATTACATTTGAAAGCTGTCAGTGTGTGCAGAGAAAGAATTTTATAAATATATAGTTTTTAAGAGACTATATAAATATATAGTTTTTAATCCCCTAATTGGAGTTTTTTCATTTCACGTTCAGCGACTCTTTCTGTCAACATTTTGGCAACACTGTTCCAAAGGGAACTCTGTTACTGCCCGCATTCGGTTAGTATTTTCATAAAACTTCTCTCTCTCTCTCTCTCTCTCTCTCTCTCTCTTTTTTTTTTCAATGTGTGAAGATTCTATTACATCAGTGTGAGTAATCTAAACTGATAAATTAATTCAGACTTACTTTTTTCCCTTTACGGTAGATGAGACAATTTTGTTTGTAATTTTTAGAATCATCTTTTCACCATAAGAAAGCTACAATATATGCTGTATAAACAAATAAACGTATTTAGTGAATTAAAACTAATACAGAGTGAACTGAGGGAAGGTTCCTGTGGGGAAGATGGCTGATGTTTAAATTTACAAATAGATGAATAACAATTAGCAGGTTGTCTTTTAGATGACACAGCGTGGGAGACCAGAATTCGATTTCCGGTGGAGCTCATGTGCTTTGGATTTCACGTTAATAAGTAGATATCCACGTTTCATATAGTCTCGCCGCTGAAAGAGACGTTAAACACAAGATCAAATTTTTCAGAGGACAAAGTAACGAACATACGTGTCAAGAAGTGAATCGTGAAGACTGTATACGTCCTGTAGCATTAAAATTTGAAATCGTTACCAAAGTTTCCGTGAAATGTTTTAATTTAAGTATATTTGGTTAAAAGAAACATTCAACCATAAAGAATGGAAAATGTAAGTACACATTGCAATTAACTGATATTCTCTGTCGTTAAAGAACCTTTGCCTCTTTTTGTCTTCCAAATAACGTAACTTGAAATAAGATTGTATGCGCTATATATAAAAGCTCTCACGTACCGATGAGAAGTCACGAAAACAATATTTCTAGAAACTCCTATGCACCAAATACGGGGTGGGCCATATTGATAGAACAAATTAAAATGCATTTGTGGAGCATGTGGAACTCAATATTTATTACCAACCATGTGAACATATTGCCAAAGGATGGGAATTTTGCATTGTGTTCAGTGTTTGAAGATTACATCCCTTAGATTGGCACCAAATTGACGAGAACTTTTTTTTTTTTTTTTTTTTTGCTCCTAACAATCGTGTTCAGCATAGTTTGGCCATTCATTCAGTGATACAAATATATGTATTTTTTTTTTTTTTTACTTTTAATGTTCTTTTCGGCACCACACATGAGATGTGAAATTCAGTTCCGAACCGCAGATATTTCTACCATTAAAACAACCGAGATATTGCTCGCCAAGGACAAGAGGGTGTTGTGGATTTAAACCACCCACTATAGATGGGAAAATTTTTCTTAAGCAATTTAATACAATTTAATACATTTTGTTTTTCTCTTTCTAAGCTTTATCAGTGTACGTATTTATAAATGACGTATAATCAGTAAAACGTTTTCTTAAAAAATAATCTTGGTCTTAAAATTAGACGTCTAAGAATTTTTAAGTACTACAAAACTCATTTCAAATGAAAATCGTTCGACGAGAGAAGAAAAATCTTAATATAACATTTATGTTTTAACTAACCACAATTACAATGAGTACATTATCAAATTGTTACCCTTAAACTTCTAGCATTTAGTACGAACACTCAAAGTTCAAGTCGAATTAGTAATACAAGTAGGAAACATTTCTTGATATTAATAAGTTTTAGGATAATTCCGTAATATAAATTTTCATTCATTTAAGAAAACTGAGCATTTACTTGTGAAAATAAGCCGCTATATCAAGCAAAATGAAATGTTTAATGAAACCCTATATACACGCACGTTGTACGTATATTGTTTTGATCAGGGCCATCGCGTAGGAATGCACTTTCTCACGCAAAATGGCGGCTGTCAGCATCAAAACATTTCCAAATACGAGTTACCATTGATTCCGTACATCGTACCAACGTGTCCAATGGTATTTGTGCGCACGCCGCTTGAATCTCATTCCAAAGTGTGTCTAGGTTACGTGGTTTACGTTTGAACACCTCGTTTTTTAGTGTGCATCATAAGAAGAAATCCAGTGGCGTAAGGTCTGGAGAGCGTGGAGGAAACTCGGTTGGCCCCCTGCGTCCTATCCACTTCCGCCATCTTGAAGTTACTTCCTTGCCACTAACTGGGTTGAGTACCTAGAGCGACAATTCTGCTGCCACCTATTGAAGAAAAATAACCTTACTTTCTCCCAGAAATTGAACCTTGTAGCACCGGAAATACAGTTTCAATGACACATTTTTTTTTGACACACCTGGTATAATTCAAAACTTTTATTAAGTTTCTCACGTTCAGACGAAGCAAGAAATGGCGTATGTTAAAAGGTATACTATATCTAGGTTTCCAAAAATTTCAGATTTGCTAGGTTGAAGAAATTATAGCTGAAATACAAATTTTAGGAGTGATCCAAAACAACGGATATAAAGATTGGGATCTTGGCAAAGAATTTTAAAAATGATCCAAAAAATGCCTAAAAAATTTGCGATCTTGACAAGAAATTTTAAAAATGATCCAAAAAATGCATAAAAAATTTGCGATCTTGGCAAAGAATTTTAAAAATTATCCAAAAAATGCATAAAAAATTTGCGATCTTGGCAAAGAATTTTAAAAATGATCCAAAAAATGCATAAAAAATTTGCGATCTTGACAAAGAATTTTAAATATGATCCAAAAAATGCATAAAAAATTTACGATCTTGACAAAGAATTTTAAAAATGATCCAAAAAATGCATAAAAAATTTGCAATCTTGGCAAAAAAAATTTAAAATGATCCAAAAATGCATAAAAAATTTGCGATCTTTGCAAATAATTTTAAAAATGATCCAAAAATTGCATAAAAAATTTGTGATCTTGGCAAAGAATTTTAAAAATGATCCATAAAACGCATACAAAATTTGCGATCTTGGCAAATAATTTTAAAAGTGATGCAAAAATTGCATAAAAATTTGCGATCCTAGCAAAGAATTTTAAAAATGATCCAAAAATGCATTAAAAAATTGCGATCTTGGCAAAGAATTTTAAAAATGATCAAAAAATGCATAAAAAATTTGTGATCTTGGCAAAGAATTTTAAAGATGATCAAAAAAATGCATAAAAATTTGCGATCTTGGCTAATAATTAGTTTTTGGCTCAGGGGCCACAAAATTTTGGAACGGTTCCTTAATCGAGTTTTCGTTTTTCTTCTTCTTCTTTTATGGAATAAGCACATCATACTGAGTTGATTGATAGTTCGGGTTTGACTACACTATATGTAGTTCTCCAGATATAAGGCCTACAAGAATTTTTTTTCCTGAAATATATTGGATCTTTTGATCGTAGAAGACATTCAAGAAAATTAACAAAAATAATGCTACGTTAATCGATCTTTCGTGTATTTAAATAAAATAGAATATGTGATGGACCTTAAGAGGTCAAGTCGTAAATTATGATAGACTCGAAACTATAATAACTGACAAAGGACTGTATTTGGCTGTTTCTATAACTATAAAATAATAATTATTATTGGGAACATTTAGTAATTGTAAAAAGTCAGAACATGTTCAATGTTTTAACTTCCGATGATCAGATGGTAAAATCACAGTTGGAAATTTTTAAGGTATTACCGTGTGTATATGGCTTAGGATTGGATGCTCATAAAGTTACTTTGCTTCTGTTCTACCGAGATAGAAAGAGTCTTCTGTCAAGCGAAAGAATGGCTTACGAGTTAATACTTTTGTCTGATGGTGTTTTATCGGATCTCAGCAAAGATCTTTTTTAAGACTGTAATTTTGGTGCTATTAATTTTCACTAAACCAAAATTGGCCGTTCGAAATGCTTTATAGAACTTTAAGACAGCTAGAAGCTATCTTGTTGCAAAAGAGTTTTGCTATAAAAGAAATTACAACCACAACTCATTCGTGTTAACATTTTCCACTTTTATTTCTCCCTTATGAACCTCTCCCTCTCTTCCTACGTGGAGGGGAAATATTGTTTTGACGCAACACTTAACATTCAGAACGGTTTTCTGTTTTACGAAATCGCATGAATAAAGTAGAACTTCTCCAAGTGTCGTGAGTTCCATGTTAATTTTACAGAAACCACCATCAAGAAGGAAAAGTTCTGAATAGAATCTTAATGGAAGTTACAGGCATTTGCTAAGAAACCAAAACACTACTAGCCTGCTACTACTGTTACTCTTTCTTTCCTTTCAGAATTAAAAATAAGAAAGAAAAGAACCTTTTTAGAATTAGCAATAAAAGCGAGGAAAAGATAGAACGAGGAATACAAGTGAATTTTTATGATTTAATTTAAAAATTATTATTTAAAAAAGATGTTGCACGTGTGCTTTACCGATTTATTACATGTTAGAGTTTTAGGCCCATTCATTTCATACCCAAGAAATTTTCTACAATATTATTAACGTCCTAGTTTCTCAAAACCCAAATATGATATATATCAGTGGCGATTGCTTTACGTTACCATGTTTGCTACCGGTAAACAAACAATCAAAACATAATTTATGGAAATTCCGCAAAAATACTATAAAAATATCTCTTGTTTGTACGATGTCTCTTGTGCTTTAGTACAAGACAGAAAGCACCAGTACTTCCTAGCGGATAAAAAAAATCATTCAAGTATACCGCTATAGCAGGGCGATCAACTATCCTATATATATCAATGCACGAGGCATAGAAGAGTGTTGAGGAGAAACATGTGCCATAGGCAAGTTGACGATTAAGTATCTTGAGAACCTCCAAACTTTCTGCTCTAACGTATAGATGGGGCAAGCTTCCCTTTCTGCAGGGGGGGAACCTGTTTTGGTGGTCGCCTGGAAAACATTTGGGGCTTCACTACGTAACGGCTTGCGTCAACACAACGGCGTAATCTATTGCTTGTGTCAACACAAAATTAGTTGTATTTCGTATATTGTGTGATATTTAGTAGTTAAATTTTCAAGTAGCTGCTTTCAAAAATGTATAGGAAAGAATAGAGGCCTAGTAATTAAATTGCAATATTTTACGTATATGTTGTTTTGATAATATTTTGATCTCTTTTTTGGATATTATCCTCCAAAATAGAAAAGATGTATGGTGGGGCGAAACAAAACGAATGATTCATTGATTTGAATTTACGTCCTAAGTCCGCAACGAAGGTGTATATAAGACGAGGCCTATCTTTAAAATGGGATCTGATCATTGAAGTGCGTTCGATCCTGGACCGATGAACCTACGATACACACACTGGCCACTAAACTAAGAAGGAAACTAAAATAGAGAAAAAAAAGTATACGAGAATTAGTGACTGTGATCCTGTGTTATTTATGCATTGCAGAGTTTTAGAGTTCCGTCTATTAGTAAGTTCAAGTTTCAATGCCGAATTCAAGTCAAAATCATGCTCCATCGCCAAGGAAATGAAGACTGGCGATGAGAGCGGAGTGACATGTAAAAAGTAATCGAAATCAACCAATATTAATCAGGGTCACAGCCATAGTTTTCGGGGTCGCTGAGGTGAATAGGGACACTCCATGCGCCGTTTAATCTAAGTTCAGCCCTCTGTCGGTAAGGATAAGGGGTGGAGATGAGAAGGGCGTGACTCAAAAATAATCAAAAACGACCGATATCCAATCCATAGTTTCCGGGGTTGCTGAGATGAAAGTGACACCCCCGATGACGTTCCTATGCGTATTCTAATACGGAAGGGGTCAAATACTTTCTATAAGCCAATGATCCCAGTGCAAAGAGGAGTGTTTCAACTAATATGAAGTTCGTTCACTTTAAAGAAAAGAGAAGAATATTTCTCCATATAAATCAGTTAGCCGATAAAATAAAGATAATGCAGGTACTCAGCATCATTAATCAGCAAAACGCCGCCTGCGTTGATATTGGTTGTGTGGATTGTAACGCCATGGAGACTATTATTTTTTTCTCCATCAAAAAATGACAGTTTGTTACCATCACAATATTGATCATACAACTGCATCAATGTTTCAATTTTGTATACAATATATTATTAAGTGTTCTGTGTTTTTGGCACATCTTCGGACTAACATGTAAGTAGGTGTCGTTTTTAAAAAAAATTTTAGAATTGGCCTTGAAAATGTTTCTTCTTCATTTCTCGATCTTCAGCTTCCTCTTTTAACTCCCAATATTTTCTCTTATTTTTCAAATCATCAAGCAGTTGCGTTCTTCTTCCCAACATCTTGCTTTCCTGTCATCTTTCCGTCTATGGTGGTATGAAGAAGACACTTTCATCCCACGATTTGCCCAATCCAGTCGGCTTTTTCTTTGAAGGATACTGGCTAAAAGCGTCATCTTCTCTCCTATCTTTTAAAACATCTTCATTTGTTATTCTGTATCTTCGTTTATTTTATCTTCTCCATTTTTGCTCCAACACCGCATTTCGAAGCTCTCTAAAATACTCTTCTCTAATTTCCGTAATGTCCAAGATTCTGAACCATACAGTCCAATACTCCATATGTGGCACTTCGACAACTCCTTAAAATTCTTATTGCACCAAATATAGCCTATCGTTGTTTTTCTTCCTTTTTAATAAAAATAAACCCAGAGGAGGTAATTTACAGTAGCTCTTTAACCCAGCACGTTCGGAACTACAACTCTGTCGGATTATCGAACGTCAATATAGTTTTAACGGCAGAGAAAATCACACTAGATGGAAATGTAAACGGTGGCCCCGCGTAGCGTAGTAGCTCCTTAATGCTGCAGTCAATGTGCGAGCGGTCCCGGGTACGATTCCCGGTTGGGACACTCGGTCGAAAAAGTGTAAAAGCTTTTTCAAGCCAACCATCCTGATAAGGTTTTCCTGGGTTTTCCTCATTCACACCAGGCATTTGCCGGGATGGTTCCTAACATAAAGATTCCATCCTTTTTTCCCAATCCTTAGTTTTCTTTCCTTTCCTCGCATAGTGTGATCACCAAGGGACGTCATTCATCATACATGATGGGCTAATAATGGCCATAGATACCGAAAGCCCAGAAATCTTAATTTCTCAAATCCTAAATCCTAAAAATGCAAACTATTAAAACATGTACTGTATGTGTTTATAGAGATTTTGAACCTGTGCAGACGATGTAAGTATTTCGATATAGTTACTAAGTATTTCGTTATTTTTATATTATAAATTGTCGAAGAACCAATATTCAAGCCATGCATTATGAAGTTCGTGTTTTCGTCTTTTCGAGATGATTAATTATCACTAGTTTCTGCTGTATAGTGAATCACATGTTTATGCTTATTAGTTTTATTAGTACTTGAACTCATGCTGGGCTTCAATAACATTTTACAGGAGAGTATAAAGTTTTAATATTGTGCAAATGTGATGTGTAATCCACTAGAAAACAGAAAAAAACTGTACTAAAATGAAAAATGAGTCACGATAACCATTGATCAAACTGAAAACCCAAGTAGTGCAGTGACGGTCAACAAACACCGGAATCCATCCGAAAAAAGTGTGAGAGGATCGATCAGATCGTACTTGCCGAACCCTAGAATCAGGCCCGTATCTAGGGCGGGTCTAGGGAAGCCCTAAATCTTTGCGGGCCCCCTAAAAGTTTCACGGTAGGCTTGCAAATGAACTATAATATTTTTGGATCGGGCCCCCCCTAACTTCAGCCGGGCCCCCTCTACATTTTTGGGCTGGCTACCGGCCTGCGTAGAATGCCGCATTAAAGAACATCTGCTGTACTAGTCAACTTTTCTAATGTTAAGCCAATAATAAATTTAAAAAAGAACGAGGAAAGTTACACGCTTTTTGTAAGCAAATATGAGGTCAAATCATTGAATTCCATCACTGTTATTTCTGGCTTTCCAGACCAGAATTCAATGTCCCGTAATCTCACTTTGTTAACCAAGTAGCTGTTCATTTACTTTATAATTCTACGTCAACAAAGAATATTCTGTGCCTCCGATGGTAATCGTACCAAGGACCACTCACTCAAAGCCACATGTGTACCAACCAGTTAACGAGATCTCTAGGAAATATATTAATAAATCAGTAATAAAAGACAGAAAACATCGTTTGTAATATTAAGTGAAATCATACTTTATCAAAACTATCATTATTTCACAGTACAACGATTTCACGTTAAATTAACATTAGTATCACAATATGAAAATGACAAGATGGCAGTTTTGGACTAGCTTTGTGAAATTGCACCTCTCCGTTGTAAAAGTTTCCTGATTACAATTTGTTGTTAAATTCTGTACGAGGATGACAAAACATAATAGGTACTTTTGTATAGGCAAAAAAAAATTACAACGTTACAAAATGTCACAATTTGCCAAAAGGCATAATACTTAATAATAAACGAAATACATAAACGAACGTCTTACGGCACAAATTACACTGGTCTGCGACCAAAAATCTTCATGGGTGTGTTCCTTTGGTTCTTATATATATATATATATATATATATATATATATATATATATATATATATATATATATATATATATATATATATATATATATTATTGCATGCTGAATAAATAAATAAATAAATAAACAGTCGCAGGTTTTCTTGCGTATCTAGGGTGTACAGCTTCGACATCTGTCATGAAACAAGCTATTGTTTATTAGTAAATTCTTGTACATTCTTATAATGAACCATGAATTCTACAATGTTGGTAAGGAGTATAAAATAAGAGAAAACTTTGAGGATTGAGAGGTAGGGGATGAGGGAATATGGATGCATTAGGGGCAGGATAATTTGGACTATTGTTGGATGCTAAAGCGGTAAACGAAAGAAAACTAGAAGTATGAAAGATAACAAGAAAACGTTTCGCAGGTCAACAGAGTGACAACTGAATATTTATCAATCACAACTGTGTCATGAATGGCAAATTCTGTTTTTTAGACTTTTAGACTTTTTAATTAGACTTTATTAGACTTTTAATTAGACTTTTTTTTGACAAATCAGCGTATTATACTCTTGAATTATACATGATGGGGAAAAATGAAGATTACTTGCAGAATCTGTATACCTCAAAACATAATAATTAGCGAAAGAAACCCATGCAGTTGATATTTCAGCGGCCAGGTTATTTCAACGCGGTTGTGCAAATGAGTGATATTCAGTATAGATAGGTCTATTTGTGACCCGTTGCAGATTTTTTAATGCTGGTAACATAACTTTTTAATATGTCTAATTTATTTTGTTTTCTTCTTCTTTCCTTGGTGTATTCTACTACACAATTCACTTGAGAACCTCCTATATACGGATTACCTTCTTTCTCTGCATATTTCAACTTACACGGCACGCACGAATCACGTGACTTAATTTCGATCGATCTTTCTCTTTTTCTCTCTTCATCCTCTCCAGGGTTCGAGGTCTCTACGGAACCTAGTCTCGCATGTTAGAGTGTATTTGTGGCTCTCTGGGTCAGAGGTCATTACGATAAGTCTCGTTCAACCATCGAGTCTGTTTATTTAGGATCTAAACCTGAACGACATTTGTGAGAAAGAGAAAGGGTTGTATGTGTGTGTGTGTGTGTGTGTGTGTGTGTGTATGTGAGCGCATATTTCAAGTTCTAAAAGGACAAGAGAAACGTATCTTATTCTTTTCTTTCCAAAGTTTCTCCAACTTTTTTCTCCTCTTTCTTTTCTGTGGATATTGAAAGACGTAATGTCTAGGGGATTTCATCAGAGACTTTGCTTTGTATGCATCCTCCTTTCCTTGATAATGTTATCTGCCCCTGTATTGTGATCCTAGTAACACACTTCTTTCTATCTGCATTGGAAAGCAAGTATTAAAAAGGTCGAGAGTTTCTTTCTTTTGCAAATATATATAGTATTTTTTTCTAGTCTTAAATCGAGGACGGACATATTTAGTTTTCTGTTACTTATAACTTCAGAAGATTCCTCAGAACTTTCTTGGAAGATATATTTATTTTACTCTGAATGGAATATAAACCATTGTGTGCTATTGATTTAGTGGGGTGCATCAAAATCCTTATCCTGATGGACTCATAGATGGTAAGAGCCTTAATGCATTTCTCAATGCATAGATTCTTATGCAATGTTGCCTTCATATATAAATTCAGTTATTTCAGTGTTTCAGACATCGTGGTTACTAAAAAAAGAATCACAAAACTAAAGTATTATACTCTAAAAATGTAGTACATGTACAGACAGCGACAAAAGTTATTTCCGTTTGATGAAATTACTTTCGTAAATAACTTCAGGATGAAAGGACAATTTGAGTACAGTTATAAGTAAGACAAAACATCATTATCATCATCGTAGGTATTCTGCCCTTATTGACAGGTCACTCGCCGCAGTTCAGCAACTTCCATGCTCCACGGTCCTCCGCTAACATCTAATTAGTCTTCACGTCCGATCTTTCTGTTCTTACATAATCCATTAATTGTAGTCATCTTCGGCCCCTTCCTCTTTTTCCAACCACCATATCCTCTAGCACATCCCTTATTATACAGTTTCTTCTTAGGCTATGTCCCAATGAGTTTTTCTTCCTCCTCTCAATAATATCTAACAGTGTTCTTTTCTCCCCCACCATTTCTAACATTCTCTCATTCGTTTAGCGTTCGATCCAACTAATTCTTTCCATTCTTCTTCACACCCACATTTTGAAAGCTTCCAGTCGTTTTTCATCACTTTTACGTAATGTCCACGTTTTCGCCCTATACAGTACAACACTCTACACGAAGCATTTTGTGAGTCTTTTTCTCAACTATTTATTCAAGGTCCCACAAAACAAACTTTTCTTATTCCTAAAGGCTTCTTTCGCCATTCCTATCCTTGCTTTTATTTCACGTTCTCAATTCATGTCATTACTAAGAATACTACCCAGATATCGAAAACTATTCACTTGTTCTATTTTCTCCCCACCGACTTTTATATTTGACACAGATCGGTTTGTTTCAATCACCTGGCGTTTGGTTTTTTCTAGCATTTATTTTCATCTCATATTCTTCAAAGAACTTCCTCAGATTTTCTAACACCTTATTGATTTTCTTTTTAGATTCTGCACCAAGCGCCATATCGTCTGCAAATCTTACGCATCTAATCATTCTACCTCTTACTGAAATACCATCTTCATCATGTAGGCTCTTTTTTCTCTTCTAGATAGATATTAAATAGTGTTGGCAAGAGACAACATACTTGTCGAACTCCTCTTCCAATTGCACGCTCCACCATCAGTTCTTCCCCTATTAGAACACTTTACTTGTTGGTTCATATATAAGTTTCTTATGAGTCTTCGATCTTTCCACTCCAACCCAATCTTCTTTAGAACTCCCAACAACATTTCCCAATTCACGCGGTCAAAAGCCTTTTCTAGATCAATAAATACAACATATACCTCTTTCCCTTTTTCTATAAATCGTTCATTGATTGCCCTTAATAACAATAGCATATCTTGTGCCCTTGGGGGTGCGGTGGCTTAGTGGTAGAGCGTTCACCTCTGGGGCTTGGGGTTCTGGGTTCGATCCCAGCTCGCGCCGTGTGGACTTTGCGGTGAACGAACACCGTGCTCGTGGGTTTGCTCGGGGTTCTCCCGTTTCCTCCCACTGTCTTCATTCCACCATTTCACTCATTTCTCATTCTCATCGTCTCCTTTAGCCTAACCGATAACCGTGAGACTTTAAACTTAAAGATTTCATTTCATTTTTTCTTGTGCCCTTACCTCTACTCAACCCGAACTGCTTCTCCTTAACTTCTTCATTTGTTCTTTCATATAACCTTCTGTTCAGTATTCTGAGCAGAATTTTAGCTGCATGAGATATGGGACTAATAGTTCTATAATCGTCACATCTGTTTGGGTTCGGTATCATGATCGTCTTCAGAAAGTCTATTGACCAGCCTCCTGTTTCATATATTTCACTGCATAGTCGGAACATTTCTTTCTTTCCCTTGTCTCCCAAAGTGTTAATGAAATCGGTTGGTATATTATCTATCCCGGTTTTCTATCTATCTATACTTGTTTCCAAAGTAAGTGAAACAGAATATAATTTTCTCTACGTTCCAACCATACTACCGTTAGTCTCAAAATAAATTTTACTATACAGAAAGAATTTTTGTCACCGCTGGACGTGATATTGAAATTTGATTATTATATTTACATTCTCAATACAGGATGTAAATATAATAACCAAATTTCAACATCACGTACTATATTTTTGGAGTATAATCCTTTAGTTCAGGGACTTTTATTTGTGGTAATCACAATATAGCTCGACTGTAATGAGTTGATATCTGAGACAGTGAAATAACTGAATTTAAATATTAAGAAACATTCCATAAGAATCTATTTACAACAGTTTTTTTCTTAGGATAAACACAACTATATCTAGCTAATATAATCAAGATTTGACAACCTAGTGGGGCCGCGGTGGCTCAGTGGTAGAGCGTTCACCTCTGGTGCTAGGGGTCTCGGGTTCAAACCCTGCTCCCGCCAAGTGAACTTTGTGGTGGACATACACCGTGTGCGTGGGTCTTCTCGGGGTTTTCCCGTTTCCTCCCACTTTCTTCATTCCACCATTTCATTCATTACTCATCATCACCGTCTCCTTTAGCCTAACCGGCATAAACGTGGGACTCAAACGTAAAACTCAAAAATTTCATTTCATTTGCAACCTAGTGGTTTGCTATACTATTTTAACTATAATTTCAAATTCTACCAGTGATAAAGTTGTTGTTGAGCTATACAGCAGCTTACCAAAAGGTAACTGTAAACATTTCATGGATTCACTTGTCAGTGATAGAATAGAAAGCTGAAGTTACCAAACACTTAGACCTAACCAAAGTGATCAGTCATAATGCTTTAATCACTCTCTCCAACCACTTTTATTGACGCACATATAATGTCATTTATTCTTTATTTTGTTCAAGTTTAGCATCCTTGTCCGCCATGGAAGGTAGGCCTATATGAGACCTGGCATCAAAAGCAGCTTAACGTAGTAGAGGTTTGAATCGAACGCGGGAGTCACATACGGAAACGTACGCGCGAGAAAGACCTGTTTACGCTTCTAGTACATATATATTATAGATACCTCACATACTAAGTAAAACTTCCTCCAGTTACATAAATTATCTGATTAACACAAACTCCGTTTATCCCGACATAATATACAGCTGTCCTACCTCAAACCTACCTCTTTTAATTCACTTTGTTACGACCTTTCGACTATCGAGCTCCTTCGTGGCTAAGCGGTTAGCGTACGCGCCTTTGGCGTGAGAGACTCGGCTTCGATTCCCGGCGGGAGCTCATGTGGTTCGGATTCACATTAATCAGCAGTCCACGTCTCATATAGCCTCGCTGCTGAAAGGGACGTTAAACTCAAAATCAACTCAACTCAACCTTTTGGCTGTTATGAATGAAAGAAAAATGCTTTATGTTAAAACATTTTATTACACGATACTGCTATAAAATGATTCCAGAATATAGAGATTCTTATTTAAAACTATATGTACAGTACATCTTTGGTAGCAGTCTGATATTTTTCCTTATATGATCTATACATTCTTTACATAATCAAAATTTATTGATTTAAATAACGTTTTCTGCCATTTCTTTTTAAATAGGGATATGTAAGCTCATTAATTAAGTTATATCGGGAGAGGAAGAAAATTAAAAAAAAAAGTGCCAAATATAGGAGCTGCCGGATAATACGAGAAAGTTGGCAATCCCACGTTTAGCTTAGTTGATATTTGTGTGTTAGTTTTGTGAATGGTGTGAAACTAAAAATCACTAAAGATTTGTGTAATACATTGATGAAAACCAAGCAGGAGGAGGAAAACAGCCACGTTTTTCTTGGTTGAATTTAATTTGTATCTATAAGGGTTTTTTTTTTTTTTTTTTTTTTTTTTTTTGGTTTGCTAGGATCTTTATAGGTTTCTGTCTTATATTTACGTTTCAATCATCTCTCTCAAATGTGATCGTGCAAATACATGTAACATATCTCTCTCTCCTTCTCTGGTCTCTCCCATTTGATTTTAAACTTGTTTCACTGTTTACATACCAAGGGCTTCATTCGCCACAGAACGTGCATTGTTTGCCATTTCACTAGCGGATTCTTTTTGAGTATTCTTTGAACTCAAAAGCCAACATTCAAGCGGCTAATATCAAATTCTGATGTGCTATTGATTTCCCTCCCCTTGTACTACCAACAATGAAACCTTGTCTCTCTCTCCACAAAGAACGATATTTCATTTCGCAGTGTCCTTTTAGAGAGGACCAATTTCTCAAAGATACATAATATGTGTGTAACATTGCTCTATTACTGAAACAACAAAGTGATTTTGCCGCAGAGATTAATCACTGTCCCATTATAAAGCAAACAAACTTCCGGGACATGTATTAAACAAGCTACTGATTAAACGTGGGTTTTTGATTTTAGTTGGAAACAGTTGTAGTTTCGGTTAAGTGAACTTCAAAGAACTTTTTACTATCAAAGATCAATGAAATTCGTTAATACACGCAGTTAATGTCAGTAGTCACGGAGAATGAATCAGGTACATTAGACTTGCTTCTTGTATTGATTTGCTCAGTGATGTGATGTGTCGAGCAAACAGCTTGTTCAGACGACACGTACTAAAGCAATGGTTCTCCACCTAGAGGGCCGCCTCCCTGGTGGCATTAAAAAAAAAAAAAAAAAAAGAGCACAAACTACTGAAAGAAATAAACTATGAAATAATGAATAAAGTTTAACTTGAAATAGCTATTTACGATTTAGCTTTAGCTAGCGTTGTGTTTCTTATTCCAACTCAATATTTCTATGTAACTAAAAACTTAATACCCGTAAATATAAATTGGTGATGATATGGTTATTGTTACCTATTATTATTATTATTATTATTGGGGCCGCAGTGACTCTGTGGTAGAGCGTTCACCTCTGGTGCATGTGGTCCCTCGCATCAAGTGAGCTTTGAGCTTTGTGGTGGACAAACACCGTGTTCGTAAGTTTTCTCTGAGTTCTCCCGTTTCTTCCTACTTTCTATATTATATCATTCCTACATTTCTCCTCATCACCGTCTTCTTTAGCTTCAATGCATAATCGCGGGATTTCAAACTAAATATTTATTATTATTATTATTATTATTATTATTATTATTATTATTATTATTATTATTATTATTATTATTATTATTATTATTATTATTATTATTATTATTATCTGAAATGTCTGTTCTTCGCACACGAAGAATATATTTATGGAAAATAGTTGAATCCTCTTCCCCCCCCCTTAGGATAGCTATGCATTTCAATGAAAGTGTAATTCAATATACTCTATTTTTGGCACACATTTTGAACCCTCGAACCCACCTTAGGATACGCCCTTGAATCAATTGCCATGATAAAAACCCAGTTTCAGTTAGGTGCTAATTGCGTTCCAGAATTAATTTCAAACGGCTAAGCAGTTTTCCGTGGAGTGATCACAAATAACAAACAACATCGATTTCAATTTGACGCAAAAAAAAAAAAAAAATCTCTTCCCTTTTTAAAACTTGAATTTTAAAGAAGACCAGGACACGTGACCGTTACTTTTAACAAGGAATTCATATGCCGAGTTCCATCTCTCTCTAATTTCACTGGTTCATGTAGTCCTCAATTGTGGATACATAACAATCTCCTTCACCTCTCTTAGCATACGTATTAAAAATCTATGTATATATGAAACCAGTAAACACATAATATAAAGCTAGAATTTTACAGATCTCATCCTTATTAACTATTATACAACAAAAAATATTAATACAATCTCACTTCTGAACATCACCAAAACCTGCTATTTATTAATCTTCTCTTTTCCTTGTCTTTATTCATTTTTTCTTTCTTTCCTTTTACTTTCATATCCTCTTTCTCCCTTCCTCTCTCATTTTTACACAAGATACACAGGTCTAACATATAAACATTATTAAAATACAAATACTTTATAATTATAATCATAAAGAAAGTAAATTAACCCAGGTACAAAACAAAATATTGATGTTAACTAGCCAACAATATATCTAATTAAAATAATCCAAATGTTATTAAGTTTTTTTTTATAGAAGTCTTAATTGCAAAATTAGTTAACCTTTTTGTAAAATAAAATCATAATATTAAACTTTCTATATATTTTCTTTGAAAGCCAGTGATTTTGGGATTGACTCTCTTAACTCTATAATAATAGGAAGCACTGTAAACGTTTTTCCATCGCTAATTCCATCTCATAGCATCACATATTTTTATTTCCCCCCTTGAAATGTTCACTTCTATTTTTCTCCTCCTCAAATATTACGGTAATATACAAAATGTACTTTCTCAATTATGAAATGTATTTTCTCCAAAATGTACATTCTCAATTATGAAATCAGGTTTCAGTTTTGCAGTTTGATTATATTCAGGTTTGTTTGAAATGGTACGTATAACAATGAATTTCAAATTATTTCACAAATATCTCAAGTACTTTTCGATACCGAGCAATTCTGCGCGAGCCGTAAGTTACTCACTTCCCAGCAACATGGGTCACTGCCCTAAAGACCGCTCACAAGCTCTACATTCTAACTTAATATTACGATTGACCCGAGCTAATACGACCTATAAATCGTAAGTATTGATCCACATTCTAATAACATCAGTAAGTGTGTTATCGGGAAGTGTTTCCTCAAGCAGTCATTATTAGCAATAGGGTTATTTCTAATATAGTTAACTCAATCGCCTTGGCTTTCTTTAGATTCCCAAATTTGAAACCAGTCATCCTTCAAATTATTTGTTTTTTAGAAGAACAATTAAATTATATGACCTATCCTATTTCTCATAGTATGTAAATTACTATTCACAATAAGGTCTCCAAAAACAGATAACCTTCTTCTGCAAATGCAGTGTATTCGAGTAACAAAATATTCATTATTTTTGAGGAGCCCAGGCCTACATCTCGTTTCCAAAATAAAGAAAAAAAAACACGTCAAAAGCTGGTAGATGTAAGTGTAACCATTTTTTTTAAAAAAAATAACTGAATCGAAAGCATAACCGTGTTTGCTGTGTACTGTTTGGAATTCTGGGTCTCAGACTACATCAGCTACTCAGGATATACTCTGTTTCGTTTAGCTCAGTGTTTCGCTGAAATATTAGTCCCATAAAGGATGAAATGTGTTTAGTAACATTACTTGATTTATTTTTTGAAGTTAAGGATCTTTTCTGCACTGAGACTAAATAAGATGTGGACCTATACTTAACATGAAATCCGAACCGTATGAGACACTACCGTAGTCAAATACATATTTCCCCAACAAAGCAGTAAAAGCTAACTACAAAACCAGCGAACCCTCGGGGATATATTTTAGGTAATTGAACTAGGAATATATAAGGTGCCCTATAACAAATGCGAGACCGTAGGCTGAGCAAACGGGGGTCCTAGCTAGCCAAAGGCATGAGAGCTGAATAGCATATAATACAATGCTATAAGCTATAGAAAAAACGCTGACTAACCTATTGTGTGGGATACCAAAATTAATAATTAGTTGTAAAAGATATAAGAATGGTAATTCAAATAATAATGGTAAATTGAATTTACAAGTCACTTAGGTTCATGTTGTACTGCACATTGCGCTTTCAGCAAAAAGGAGATTTTCTATACGTATATAAAAAAATCTGTGTATATGACAGACTTCTGTTAGCTTTAATACGCTTACATCTGAGAAGAAAGACGATGTAAGCTACTGGCTGGAGCTATCGTTGCTCATAAAAGAGTATTCGTTTTTCACCAGAGGGGAACAAAAAAAAGTGAAAATTATAAGCTACACCTTCAATATCCGCTGCTCCAAATGCAGTGAGCTCAGTCTTCCGTGCCGTGTGTTCTTCAACCATCGTATATGTTACAGACAAGGCTGAATATATAGCATTTGTGCATGGCAGGTTGCGAGGAGTTATATAGCAGGTCCTGTACTGTGTATCTGAGTCCATTTCGTTCATGCCCTCTCCACATCCCATGGCTAACTTTAGTAGCTATTTTTTTTTTTTTTTTTTTTGAACATGCACACGCAGACATATTCAAACGTATTCATACATACGGTCAGGTACAGATGCGTGCATATATACAAAATCGTATCCTGTAAAGAGGATCTGTGCAGGCATAGCTCTGTGCTGTGTTGCGAAGAGAGCGAATCCCCAGTGGCCCTCTCTACCTGCCCACTTCGAAATTGGAAAGCGAGTAGTTCCCTCTCCAGAGGAAGGGAAGAGACAAATAGGGCTGCTATGGGATACATTTGAGAAAAAAGACCAAAGGGAGATTGCTGAACACATTCAAGTAGAAAACTAATATTAGCTCTGTGTCTGAGCTACTCCGTATCTCCCGAAGTCAATGGGGAAATCAAGGAGTTCTAATCTTTTCCGACTTAAGAGATTATTATTACTAGTGGGTTCAATGAAGTAAATATACAATATTACATCCCCTTGTTTTCTATTAGATTAGAATTTATGATCACGTTTCTGGTTTCATCCTGGGTTTCATCCTAAGTTAATGTCAACAACATAACTATTATCGAAATGGAGAGGATAAAAATTCAATCAAAACTCGTGTGTTGTCGTTTTTTTCTTTGAGGAAAATCAATATTTAAATATAAATTTTCATTCAGAATGAACTTCCTCAAATGTTCGGAAAACAGTTTTCTAAATATACACTTGCATACTTATTTTCCCAATTTATTTTAGTAGTTAAACATTTTTCTGTCAAAATTTTTACTTTGACTAGCACCTAAGATGACAAGAGATATTGTTAATGCCTAGTTGTTTATGTTCTTTCTCCACACTCACTCCACGGGTAGCTTCCCTGTTTTTGCAAGATGCCTTGTATCCAATTCGGTAGCCAGTGACAAATATAAAGCGGGAATAAGTGAAGAGTTGACTTACTCATGCATCGTCAATAATCCAAAGTTGCATTACAAAGGAAAGGAGGCTGGAAACTTCCATATATCCACCACCTAAACATATAGAGCACTTCTGTCAATTCCTGACGCATTGCAGCAAATTCTTATGATTTACAATAGATTGAATTATCTTTCAGTTCAGAAAAGCTTCACTGAAATCGACCGTTTCATTGCAATTTCATTACAGAAAGAAAACGCGAAGTAATGTGTTTTTCGGGAGATACGATAGTCTTAATTACTCTAACATTTATCTCGTGATTCAATTCAGTTTTGTCCAATGGCAAATTAAATCTATAATCATAGTTTTATTGTCATTCCAATAGAAGATACGGATAGTGAAATTTTGCCATTCGTCATTTAAAATCAAAAGATGGATGGTGAAATGTTATCCAAAGACATATTGAATCAATAATAAGAGCATAGTCCGTCATTTAAAGAAGAATGATGAAAATTAGGTGGACGCACAAGGTATCACGTGAGAGATATTGGAAATTGTAGGAGAAAAAAGTATATTAAAGGATATTTCGAAAAGACGAGATAGAATGATTGGATACATTATGAAACATGGAGAAATCGCGTAAGTACGCATGAACGGAACTGCAGAAGGAAAAATATCCAGAAGAAGGCCTTGATTGAAATATACGGACCGAATAATACAAGATATAGGGAAGAACAGCTAAAAAGAAAGGAAAAGTCCAGCTCAGAATAGGAAAGGGTGAAAAGTTACGTCAAACCAATCGAGAGAATGTTGACCTGAGATGACCGTTATTTAAAATTAAGAGATGGATGTTGAAGTTTTGCCCAAAGACATATTGAGTTAATAACACTGACAAGGGAACATCTTATATTGATAGTAGCATTGCCCAATCAAACAGTACGCAATCGATAGAGGAGTGAAGAAAAGTGAGAAATCCAAAGTTTTACGGGCAGACACCCAGAAACACAGAATATACAGAGGAAACAAAGATCTAGAATCATGTGAAGATAGCAATGCAAAAGATATACTAACACAGAAATTAAAAAATGATGAAAGTAATCAAAATGACATTTACACAACAGTATAGTAAGCAAACATTGTTCCACAGACATGCTCAATAACATCATATGCAACGCAGTGTTGGCAACTGAGTACAAAATGAAGATTTGTTAAATGGCACGGAACACAAACTACATCTAGAAAATCTACTTATCAGTAGAACCATACCCGTGACGTCTTGATGTACAGTGTTGCAAACGTTTGAAGAAGGCCTATATAAATTCCTATCTAAAGTTTTGTGTGTTGTGTTAAATATTATTCTGATTTTCACTTCGGCAAAACTGCTTCGACACTGTGCTTCGTCCTTTATTTCGTACTTCAGTGATTATATTCTTCTTTGTGGTATCATATTTTGGTTTCAAGTAGTTCGAATCGTGTACTGTATGTACTCATCTACATCCAAGATTCATATAAGAATTCATGTAGGCCTATCTTCAAACATTGACAATACTGTACATCAAGACGTCACATGTAGGGTTCTACTCATAATTAGATTTTCTGGATGTTATAATTTGTGTTCCGTGCCATTTAACAAATCTTCATTTTGTGCTCAGTTGCCAACACTGCATTACACATGATGTTATTGAGCATGTCTTGGGGCACAGTGTTTGCTTACTATACTGTTGTGTAAATGCCGTTTTGATTACTTTCGTCATTTTGAAGTTCTTTCTGTTTCAACGTATCTTTTGCATTGCTATCTTCACATGATTCTATATCCTTCTTTCCTCTGTATCTTCTGTGTTTCTGAGTATCGGCCCGCAAGACTTTGGATTTCTCACTTTTCTTCATTCCTCTATCGATTGCACATTGTTTTATTGGGCAATGCTACTATCAATATAAGATGTTCCCTTGTGAGCATCCGTCATTTAAATTCAACTGATGGATGTTGAGAATTTTCTCAAAAACAAAGCAAGTCAGTATATGTTTTGTGACCTGGACTTACTTAAAGATTGTTTTTGTTTACTTTCGAAAAATGCAGAGGCAACACCTTTTGGAGTATCGAAACATTTTTTTTTTATTCTATGGTTTTGGTGAGATTATCCAAAGAGAGATTCCAAATTGTGTTTTCACACCCAAATAGTGTATCATTAAAAGTGGGAGAAAATGGTAAAATATGATTTTCTCAAAAAGATCCAAAATTTTATTAACAACTCAGCAATATAGCATAGTTCATTTCCTCGCAAAGTTTGGGAATGGGAGTGATTTTAATAGAGGAAATAGGAGCGAGAAAGTTTAGTGTGGCAGCCTTTACCTTTCATTACATCTGTTTCGTCTGTACTTTATGAGTAAGTAAAACAAAATATACATATTAAAAAAAAATATTGATGCATGCGAGTGACAGAGTATACCTGTGCCTAGTAATGTTTGAAATGTAATTGGATACCTGCTTTTCTTAAATAAGCTCTGTTATTGACTTGCTTTGATTCATGGGCTTTAGAGAGGCAAAAAAAAAAATGAAATCTTGGAGTTTTATGTCCCACTATTATGCCGACTAGGGTGAAGGAGGCGATGATGATGAGAAATGAAGGAAATGGTGAATGGAAAATGAGGGAGGAAACGGGATAACCCCGGAAAAACCCACACGCTGTTCGTCAACTACAAAGTTCACTTGGCGCGAGCTGGGATCGAACCAAGGACCCCATGCATCAGATTAAACCTTATATCACTGAGCGATCGCGGCCCCTTAGAGAGGCAAAGAATATAGCCCTTTGAGCTCGCTTATGGATAAGTGATTAGCGTTCTAGCCTTTGGTGTGGAAGGCTCGAGTTTGATTCCCAGTGAGAGCTCGGGAGGTTCGGATTCTTCAGTCTGGAGTCGGAGAAGAAAGGGTCTTCTAAACTTTCTTTGAAAAAATCACTCTTTTATACCAAATATATAGGTATATAGTTTTTCAGGAAAGAAGTAGATATTCGAAATTTTGATGATATACTGTTTAAAACTATAATGGTATAAGAATTAACACTTGAAAATTGCTTGAGTTTTATAGTGGGAAGAAATAATTGAATGCAGCTTTGAAACTATTATTTGAAAGAAAAAGAGAATCAATTATATTTACTACACATTTGATGTTATTTAAGTATAATGGTAAGTGGAAATATAAATCTAATAAATTGGAATTTTCTATTTTGTATGTAATTCCTTTGTATACGTACAGAATAAACCGACGATGAGCATTGTAAAATGGAGGAAGACTATTTGGAAAATATGTGTTCCATAGAACGTCGATGGCAGTGAGCGTAATCCGGTCACCCAATATTTTTGAAACTTCTTGAAATACAATTGCAGTGCGAGGGGGAAATTTTAGGATTTGGAACCAGACTGGGAACTCCGTAGTAGTCTCTTGGGCCCCATTTCCTCGCACCGTTGCGTACGAGCACCATAGAAAAGGAAGAAAAACGGAGCCAGTAGGGGACATAGAGAAAGAACGAGAAACAAGAGAGAGAGAGAGAGAGAGAGAGAGAGCTTTTGGGACTCGTGTTACGTGCCGGTCTGCTCAATGACCCAGCAATGTATTGTACTGAGAAAGGGTAGTTCTGTAAGTTGACCCGACTTCCCACATGCGGGCAGGCGTCTTTCTATTTCACTTTTTTCCCTTTGTACCAACAGTTTAACATGTAGTACTTAATTTGAGAATGCTACTTATTCAATTTTTATAGCCTTTTCATAATGGGATGAAAAGGAGGATACGAGGTTCAAAGGAAGGTGTGTCATCATCAACTTAAATGTTGGGGTGAAATGAAAGATCTTAAGTGTTCATGGAATTTTTGACGAGCGTTGACATTTGTTGTAACGTAACACGTTCTATAATATTCCAGGTACAGATACGGCTATATATATATAAATCCGAAGTGATCCATTCCACGGCGCTTCTAAAACTTTTTTTAGGTTGCATTTATACAATATTTATAAATATTATTTACATGACACAATTCTACTACATTTTCAAAAGGACTACAAAGGGTTTTTCAGCGACCTGATCGATCTTCCAGAAATACATCGATTCCTGGAAAGGAAATCAAAACATACTGGGATACGTGATTGACTCCCAAATCTAAATAATAAACATTCTAAAGACGTATAATCGATGTTGAGTATTTTATAAACTAGTAAGTTTCAGTATTGTAGAAGAAAATAGTTTTTTTTAATTGATTTTAACAGATCTTTATTGTGTGTACATTTGAAACCTAACTATCAGTCTCTCATCATTTACTAATGTTTATGAGATTTATTCAGTGTATTTTTGTTCTAAATAGCATTTGGTGAAATTTTAGCTGTTGGACGCAAACATTTGGCTGTCCAACCCAACTCAAATGATCAATAACTCGGAAACTAAAGATTTGAAAATGAAAATATTTAATTTACCTATTAACAAATCAAGCTTTACCTGCAAACCGTGTTGAGCCAAGATCGAATGTGTTCTGCATATTGCATACGACATAAATTATTCTTTGATTGACAAGTTTGAGATATGGGTGTATTAGAAAGAAAGGAGTTGTTCAAAATCTATGACTGTTTGGAAGATTTCTTTCTGTAGTTAACTGAATATACAGTAGAAAATCATTACTGAGCTTTTAACATGTCCTGGTCAGCATACAGAACTGGTCTTAGACTTAGAAGTTGGTTGTCTCTCTCACCATTTTCTGAGAATTAGGAAACTATAAGTTATGAAATATAAATGTTATGCAAAAAGTAAAAAAGTTAATGATTGGACTGGGGTGGGTCCTGGTTCAGTCATGTAATTTTTTCGATTTATCTAACATTGAATTTATACCTCTATAACACTAAATTATAGAGAAATTGGTATGTTAAAAATCGGTTGTTTTCTTCATTTGTTAATATTAGTTTATACAAGACTTTCTCTTCCGTATAAGTATCTTCTGACGGGTAGGGTTAGTTGCGACATTTTTCGTTGATTTCAAGATAACCGAGCTTTGTATATGCTATACACTTGCAATCTAGAGGTTTTCCTGCTCTGTTAAATTATGCTGAACAATGGTCAGAACAATAAAGCATGGCTTCGAAACTTTATTTCGCTAATTTTCTGCCTGAGATCTACTTCTAGCCAAAGGAATATGATACTGACATTTTTGTATAATAGTACGAAAGGCAAGTTCTGTAACTTTATTTAATAGCATTTGGCGAAAGGAATTGCGTTTAAGAAAGATAGGTAATTAAGATTTCATAGAAGAGTTTGTATGGGAAAATTCTTTTTATGTAATAATCTACAATATTGACAAACTGTTTGTTCACGTCAGGCGTGGCTTGTACAGTCCACAGCAATAACCTGCAACATGAGCATGTAAGTTTATTGTGAAACGACGAAGTCTTTTGCTGCAAAATAAGTGTGAAGGGAGGATGTCGAGGTTTCTCCTGGCGTGATTCGTGACACTTAGACGTTACGTTGATTCCCTGCGCTGTTAGGCGTAGTTTTACAATAAATTTACATGCTCATGTTGCAGGCATTTTTCTGCGGACTATACATAGTTGCAAAACTACAAGACCACTACATTCTAGCGATAAATGTATTTTCAACTGACTTGAATTGCGTTTAATTTTTTCAAAGGCTTTATAGTTACAATATCACTTAAATTTGACATTGGATTAACAGATGCTACCTGATATGTTGTACTACAGAGTACTGATTCTAGTAGTTGTATAATTCTGATGCTGGATCAGCGAACAAATTGTAGGAAGTGCCACCAGCATTTAAGACTATTTCATGTTTCGTATTACTTAGCTAGGAGAACCCTCTGCTTAGTTTTCATAATGTTTACAGTTTTTAAATAGTACCTAGGTTGACATCAAATTATAAGTAACATACTAACACTTTGCAATAAAGGTATTTTCCAAACTATAGGGGCAGAAATTATGATGTCTGCTTCATAACCGAACACGAACTAAAATATATTGATAAATGGTGTACTGAAGTTACTTTCATCGAATAGTAATAGTTCTAACCAGAGATCGCATTGTAACTGCCACCTTTGTAATAACTATATTTTTAAGATAGACCCTATAGGCGTACAAACAGAATTTTTTTCTGCAAAATCTTACACAACTGATCGAGATGATTTAATTATTGTGAACTGGCTTTTATCGTTAATCACTGTAATATATTTTTAATGCTCACAATTAAATTGTCTTACTTTAGTTTCATGTTGTTCATTAACCCTTTATTGCACAAATTAATTTTGGTAGTGTTGAAATTACTTTTCTTCTTTCTTTCTTTATGACTTTCGTAGATAAATGTAAATAATGTCCAATAATATGATATTTTATTTCTTTACTTCTGGGGTATCAAGTTACAGTGTAGATGTCATGATTGTATTACACTAGTGAAAAGAGAGTTTAGGGTCAATATAAGCAGAAACCTTGTGGTATGGAAGATTGTGAAACATTTTTTTTTTTACTGTTAAGAAAACAAAACAAAAAAAAAAGGTTGGTGAAAAAATTTACAAGTAAAAATGTGCATGTTTTGTGCTCTCTATATGCTTTTTGACGCTCCCTGACTCTCTCTATCCGACCTATGCCACTAGACGAAAACTGTGTGGTAGAATGCTTAACTGATGGCACATTGGAGCCACATGGCATCGGCGTGCGCTATTCGCTAATATACACATTGTAAGAATATCATTATGATTGTTATTGTTATTGATTCACTCTGATGCCAATTGGCATCAAAATGCATTTTAAATAAATATCGTAAACCTCAAAAATAAAACACTAAATGTTATAATTCATATCTAATAAACTAGTACACAGAACGCTCTCACGTGGCTTTTATATGAATTACGTAAAAAAAAAAAAAACTTGTGCGGTACTTCGCATTGTCAAGATATTAATTGAAAGTTTCCTCCAGATTTTTTTTTTTTCGTTTCACAATTTTTGAAACTGATGCTTCCAGCTTGATATTTAACTTTAAATTTTATACTTTATACACGTCAAAACTCAAAAGTAGCATCTCTTCTATCTTCTTTCCGGCATTGTGATCGAAGATGTTAGAGTTTAACATGACGCCTGAATTGTGTGGTGACTTACCGAGAACCGAAGTGTAGATCTCTACAAGAAGTACATGCAATATTGCGATTTGTTCTAATTCGAGAATATTGGGAGAGGATTATTTGCATATATGCTCATCTGAGTGTGAAAGTGAACAGAGAGAATACGCACACATACACAAAATTTCTGACAAAATAATCCTCTAAAGATTTAACAATTTAATGAACAAGTTTGCTTCTGCAGAAAATAGTTATTATATTGTTGTATTCGACATGTTCTATTCTGATTTAGTTTTGTATGTATGATGTTATAGTGATTTTTTCCCTCTTATTTTCTCCATCGTCACTAGTTGTTCAGTTTTTCCTTCTGTCTCTAGGGAGAAAAAAAATATGCAAAATTCACATTCAATGTATGAATGATTCATCAGCTTAAATCGGAACTGACTGATTCTCTGGAGAACACACACACACACAAGCGTAAGCATAATCGGTACATTACGATTAGTTAGTTGGACATGTACATTCAGTGTTTCTATTATGTGCGTGAGTAAATTAATTATTGTATTTTTCCTGAGTCTCTTTTTAATTAAAGAAAATTCTTTTTTAAATATTATATATATATATATATATATATATATATATATATATATAGCCTTTTTGAAAATAATGTCAGTACTTTGAAATAATATCACGGTAATTTCTATATTATCGTACTTCATACCAAGATTACAAACTGACGCGAACAATTCTTACATTTAAGCTAAATTGCTAATATAATATTAATTAGGGATGGCCAATTCAGGAATTTTTACTTTTCGGAATCCGGAAAGTAAAATCGAAAAAAATCTGGAATTTTTCCGAATTCCGGAAACTGAAATTTCCGATTTTCCGGAATCTGGAAAATTTTGGCCAACTTTAATATTAACTAAATTCTTGTGAATTAGTATTGTAACTATATTCATTAATCGAATATTCAGACAAAAGCCATGGTGATTGGAACGAAGGGGTCTGTGTCAAATATAAAAGTAGGAGGGGAGAAAATAGAACAAGTGAATAGTTTTCGATACCTGGGTAGTGTTCTTAGTAATGACATGAAATGCGAACGTGAAATAAAAGCAAGGATAGGAATGGCGAAAGAAGCCTTTAAAAGAAAGAAAAGTCTGTTTTGTGGGACCTTGAACAAAGAGTTGAGAAAAAGACTCATAAAATGCTTCGTGTGGAGTGTTGTGCTGTATGGGGCGGAAACGTGGACATTGCGTAAGGGTGACGAAAATCGACTGGAAGCCTTCGAAATGTGGGTGTGGAGAAGAATGGAAAGAGTTAGTTGGGTCGAGCGGAAAACGAATGAGAGAGTGTTAGAAATGGTGGGTGAGAAAAGAACACTTTTAGATATTATTAGGAAGAGGAAGAGAAACTGGTTGGGACATTGCCTAAGAAGAGATTGTATCATGAGGGACGTCCTAGAGGGTATGGTGGCGGGAAAGAGAGGGAGGGGGCGAAAGAGACTACAATTAATGGATGATATTAAAACAGAAAGATCATACGCGAAGACGAAAAGGTTAGCGGAGGATCGTGGAGCATGGAAGCTTCTCAGCTGCGGCAAGTGACCTGCCAATAAAGGCAGAATACCTATGATGATGATGATGATATTCAGACAGGTATAAAATATTAAAATACGTACTCTTAAATGAGAATAAATGTAATCAATATGTACTCATAAGCGTATAGGTCATATAAGTATAGGATAGAAACGTAAAATTTAGACAAAATCTCCTTTTATCACGGAAGCAAGGGCTATGAAAGCATGTTTTGAAATAAATATCGTAAAGTTTTTTTAAGGGAGAGGAAACCCTATCCTTATTTAAAATAACGTGCGTTTGAAAATTTTTAAAAATTCTGCATTTAAACGGCGAAACGGAGCAAATTCTGGGGTTACATTGTACTTAAAAATAGTTAACTGTATCTCACAAACCAAAAGTAATGTCATCAGGAACCATTGTTGATCACACATCATGGAGTTGAATATATTCCCTTTGACCATTTACAGCCCATCGTGGGCTATAACACTAACGTAAGAAAGAAGTTACTATTTGATTAATTATTCACATTGTTTTTCATAATAACGAACTAAATTTACAACTTTGAAGGTACTGAAAATATATGAGCCAATATGACTTGCAAGAGCAATTGAATCAATATATACTGCCCAGTTGCAGCTGCTTTCAAAATTTGATGTAGCCACCAGTTAACTCACATACCAAGGTGGATAGTGGAGAGGCTGATTTATCTCCATAGAACTACTTTCAGACAGACACACTTCCTAAACCAGTTTTCATAAAGCAGGAAACCTGTAGGAGAGTGAAGGTGGTAAAATATCGTCGAATTTTGGAAAGACCACGTCATGATTATTCCCCGTGTAAACTTTAGTATTTCCTGCGCACTAGAACAGTAATAGAACTAGGAACTATGATTTTGTGGTGGTATGGACCACTGCTAGTGTTATAATTAAACGTTATGCACAGTAGTCTCCTCGATGACTCTCATCATCAGCGAAATTACATCCAAAGAAGGTGTCAGTGAAACTCGCAAGACTTAAGCTAAATGAAAGCCGGAATATAATGGACTGTGAAAATCCATTACCGCAACGTGTAATAACCAAAGGATTACGTGTGTTCCGATCAACAATGAATCGTGCAATTAATCACAAATCGGGGTCGCAAGTTGTCCGCAAGGCCAGTTGTGCATCAGTTAGCACCGTGGGATATCAGAGTGAAAGAGTAAGGCCAGAAGGCTGTCCGATCACTACCTTCTTGGTGATCGCTGGCAATTTGTTGTGACAATAAACGAAGTATGGGTATGCCTAAGTGGCTGAAAATGTTCAGGCAATCTCCTACAAATAGCATCTTGAAAATGACCGTTCTAGGTACGTCAATACAATAAAGTTTGTCAAGAGATTTAACAGTTGCAACCAGCGTTTGCTATAAATCAAAACTCAAGATTCATAAGGTTGAGGTAACTGTCAAAATCAGTGTTACCATTACCACGAACATATCCTATCACCCGTTTACAAAGAAGAAATACCAGGCGACGACACCCATGTGGAATGTACCGGGACAGAGTCCCGGTCAAATACCCCAAACATTGATGGCCTTCTACCAACACATGGGAACTGGGTATCCATGATATTCCCTTCGAGAAATATTCTCATTAAGAGTAGAGATGCTAGTCGCGAGAACAACTTTACTTTTAAACTTCGCAAACAGTGAATATATATATATATATATATATATATATATATATATATATATATATATATATATATATATATATCAAGCCTTTGATTTATTTCGATGGAAACAGGTTAACCTCTGTGTTTTTATTTTTATTTTCATTTTTATATATTGAAACTGGAAACTGCATATAAATCTCAGACTATAAATCTATTGGCGAGTTACGGTGATATGCAATGGGACCGATAGCTAGTGCAACACTCTGTATATTTATGTATATTTGTATCAACTTGTAGTTATCATATCATATTATTAGGTAGGTTATTATAATAATTTAAATTATATTTGTCTTTAAGAAACTATGTTTAAAACACGATTTTTATAGCACCTTTTTAATGTCTTATACGATAAGTAACTAACTCCAAATGAATAGAAAAACTATATACACTTACTGCTACCAGTTACAGCCATTTATCGTAAACTGAGAATTTTCGATACATTATTGTTCTTGTTCCATGCTAATATGATGGCAAGAAAAAGAGGGAGGAGGGGAAGGAGGCTCTAATTGATAGACGGTATCTAAACAGAAATATCGTACATGAAGACGAAGAGGTTAGCAGAAGACCGTGGAGCATGGAAGTTTCTCAGTTACTTCCAATAGTATCAGAATACCTATGATGTTCATTTTGGTTGTTCCATGCTAATTTTTTTGACTAACATACGAGTTATTATTTTTGGAACAATCTATCAGTTACATCTTTATCCGTCTTCTTACCTTCATTCCGTACTAGCACACATTTGGTTCTGTTTTTCCACAGTAATAATTTATTCCACTGTTGTTGTTTATTCTTCTTTTTATTATATTCTTCTTCTTTTCCAATTGATTTCAAATAATATTTCGTTGTTTTCTGTTTCGACTTTTTGTTTAATCTTCTCCATTGAGATCATTTCGTTCTAGTCTTTGCAAAATTCTGCGTACAACCCAATGAACGCAACAACGCAACCCAATGAATGAAATAAAAATCATTTAAATCCTATGCTGAATATCGTAAACGAAACCCCAATTTTTTATGATGCGTTGCGAATGTGCCCGCATATATATAATTCAAGGACTTATAATAGTTACTAATTTGTTTCTTGTAGTGCACATATATTTTTGTTCTCTATAGTACAACACTCCGCGTTTACATGGAAACTTGAATCTTTCTGTAAGATGGTTATTAATACCTAAGTAACTAAATATTAACAAACCTATATCTTATATTGAAATTGCAGTATTTCTGTTGTTGTTCTCCCTAATTATCATTCTTATTAGTTTCAAAGCATAAGCACACAGTCTTCTTATCAATGCGACTAACATTTAATACTCATACTTAAAATTATTAAAATAATGAAAACAATAGTTTATATTAGGATGCAACAGGAAATTGTCAATCTGCCTTATATGATTATTTCATAGTCAGAATGTTGAGCATATTTCATATTAAGACTACCTTGTGCAATGCTTAAGTAGAGGATTTCATAGAGTCATTTTAATTTAGAAACAAACAATGTTTAAGGCTCTTTTGGAAGAAAATCTAATGTGTTTTCCTTTTGAGAAATTATAAGAGAGAAATGAAGACTTGTGTATAGCAAAGAAAACAAACCAGCAGAGAAATTACGTTCTTAATTGCTGTCAGTCTCCAAGGTATAAGCTGAAATGAAATATTTTTCTTTCTCCTTCAATACGTAGCTCAAAATACAGTTAAGAAAGAAACTGTTTGAAGATATAAGCGACTTCTTGAGTGAAACTATATCTGAAATATCTTAGATGTCTACATTTTTTGCCCTTGGACAGAAGTTGAATGTATTGTGCATTTCTTTTAAGTTTACGGCATCACAGTTACGCAACAAGGCTAAGGGAGATAGTGATGATGAGATGGATTCTAATGATGGAATGAAGAATACTCACGCTACGGTGTTTTCCACCGCCAAACTCACTTGGTGCGGGCTGGGATTGAACCAAGTACCCCACATATAAAGTACTGTGTATCAGTTTGTGTAGTTATATTGTAATATGTGTACACATATACTATATACACATAATGTGGTACCAGTGGTTCCTCGTTATGAAGTTTCCGCCATTTTTCATTCCCGTTCCTCTTGGGTCCGATTATTCGTCTCAGAATCTTGTTCCCAAATACTTTCAGTCTACGTTCTTCCCACAGAATAAGTGACCATGTTTCGCAACCATACAGAACACAAGACATGATTATTGTTTTATGTGTTTTAAGCTTCAAATTCCTGGATAGAATTCGCGACGACAAAATGTTTTGAGCTGAATAATGTGATTCCTTATTTTTAGTCGACATTTAATTTATTCGCGAATATCATTTTGGTCTGTTAATATTGATCCTAGATATTTGAAAGTATCCACTTCATCGAAAAATTATTTTACATTTTAATGCATCTATAACTTACATTATTACGATTCCGTCGAACTTTCAGTATTTAGGTTCTCTGCATTTACTTCTGAACTCATGTCCCTGGACCAACCTCTGCATTTCTTTCTATTGTTGTCCTATCATCCGCTATTAAATTTACATCAGCGTTCAGAAATATTCACAGAAGCCTTGGATCAGAACTCTTTCTATCAAAGGGAATATAACAACACTAAAAAATCTGAAAGCAATTACATTGCACATTTTAACATTTGTTTTTTTTCCTTTATTGTGTTTCAGGTATCATTGTATATACAAATATTTATATGTTATAACAAAAATCGTTATTGCACTTATTCTATAATAATTCGTAATTTTTTGGATGTGATAATTCGATACTCAGTATATTGAGTTAAAATCCATAAAATAACTATTTCTGCGCTTTAGTGTAGTACTACATTTATTCCAAGGGGATGGGGCAAATTTTGCAGGTACTCTTATTTCATAGAATTAAAATTAATTAAAATGGGATACCTGGAAAAGCCCCTTTCCCTCGAAATATATCTTATAGACGCCAATATATATACAGAGTAATTATTGTATTTCATAAACCTTAGCTGAAGAAGGAGAACAAATGTTTTAAGCAACCCAAGATCTAACGTAAATATGAAACACGTAACTACAAGATGTACATTTACACCTCTAATTATCGAGTGTGTCCTAGTAGAGTAACAGGCGATTAGTTTGGACTCTAGGACGTTAACTATAAAGAAACGATATGAATCAGCGCTATAACAGTCGATCAGATCAATGGTATAACAATGAGGGATATTCGAACTGTCTCTACTCCCCCGTCGAAATTTTCAAGTTAACGCTGGATGTATGCCAAATACAATTTTGATTATATGCCTCGTGTAATACTTCTGGTACATTATAGCAAGATGTTTTCTGATGATGCTGTTTCGAGTTCTATTCCCGGTATGAATACATGTACTTCGGTTTCCACATAGATCCAACTCATGTACATACAAGGAATACACAAGGTCAAATCAAACAGAAAAGAGTACATTGCATGTACTAATTCTATCGTTTTTCGGAATGTGTTTGTCTCTATTGGCAAGTGTAATTTCGGTGTGGATACATTTTAAGCGATGAACGAATAGGAAAAAGCTGTGAGACAGCCCAAAGCAATCAAAAGGTAGCAGAGAAGCAACATATTCGGGGCAACAGTCGAGGTGGCGGCGACTGCGTTATTTTGGGTCTGATTCACCATGTGCAGCATCCCACTGACGGCAACGTTTGCCAAAAATCTTTCCGGAAGAGAGCGTCAAACCACTAGCAACTAAGAAGAAGAAGCGATGAATCGTCTGCGTTGCAGAGAGATTACTAACAATATTGAAAGCAATAAATAACCCATTGGCACCTAGTAGTTTATATTTCTTTTGTCAGGCATGATTTAAAGTGGCTGCCAAAAATTAAGTTTCTTTTTTCTATATGCAATACATTCAATGGTACTTAAAGAATACGTAAGGGTAAAACTAAGTCAATTCACGAAACATCTAATCCGTATGTGTTCCTAATAACAATAATAAAAGGCACTATTTTCATGGGGAATTTCGGTTCCAGTTTCTTAAATTGATCATTGTAAATGATGCTGTTCCATTAACATAGTAGGCACGTATTAAGTTGGTGATTTAGCCGTGGCCATTTCCTTAAGGGAGATGAAAGTGTAAAGACGAAATGAGCAACTCTAAGAATCAAGCTTTACTTTGTTAAAAATAACATTTTACTTTTCTTTTAATTTCTTCTTTGGTTTCTTTTTTTCTTTCTTTAAATGGATGTCCTATTTTTATCCTACTTTGTCATGTATGGAAAACAGTATTCTGTTATAACTTTTATTGATACCGTGTTATATTTGTATTGCAAATTATTATTATGTATAGTATTAATTATTGTTTTACATGTTGTTAGGTCTTTTCTCCACGTATCAAACTTAAGAACATTGTATCAGAACTTAGTTATTGAAATAACACGACAAAACAGTTTAAAAGAGAAATAAATCTTATTTAAATTTGTAACGTTGAGTTATAGTGTGTTAAATATAAAGGTACAGTCACGAACATTAATAAATGGAGGCTGAAGTCATTATTTCTTAGAGCTCTAACCTACATTTATTAATGTTCGTGACTGTACAAGGATGACCATATGAGAGACTTGTAAAAAGGACGATATTTTGAGGTTTCAGACGGCAAGCGCAGCACCAGACTGTTGATGATGTGGTGCATTAGGGTAAATTTCGTACTACGAGAAGAGCAGTAGAACGGTATTGAACAGTAAACTGAGCAGACGTTCAGGTTGTGTGGTCTCATTCTATAATTTGTGCTAATTCCTGCGTTGTTTGTCGTGGACTATCGTGAACCAACTGATTCAGGCGGTTTTCATCCAAATGACAATTTCTTTCAGAATCTGGTTCATCGCATAAGTCGAATTTTTCTTCTCGGAAACAAACATACAAATAAAATCCCGTGCAGTCTTTTCAGCAAGTACTTCATTCTCACACACACCACAAATTATTCTCGTTCCTTCTGTAGCACTAGATCCTCGATTAAAACTGAAAAAGTAAAATGTGTCTCAACTGTTAATTTTTCTCTACTTTACATTCCATAATCATTAGCCATGAAAATGGCCAAAACAAGATGGAGTGGGTCAATGGGTCAAGATTTGTAGGTGTGTCGTGTGTCAATAGGACGTTACCCTCTCTGACCCATCAACCGGCATGACCCACTATGACCCACCAACCCACTCTGCTCAGTGCATTGCAGACAGCATTTTCTGAATACTGGTGAATTTGTCTACGTTTGACTTTCAAGGCCTCCATTTTTCTTTTTCATTTGTTTCTATTTACTTACCTGAGATGAGTATATCCAAGTGAAAAAAAAAAAACTTCAGACACTTTTGGATATTGATATTTGTAATTGTAATAATAGCAATAGGACTTACTGCTTGCCTTTCGAAACACAGTCGAATTCCACACATTTTTTTCTTTTACGTTGGCCTACTTTAGACTACGTTGGTCTTGATTTGAGACTTCAAATTGGATCTTGTTTTTCACTGAAAAGTATCTATAATTCAACAAGAAAATAATTGTATATAATAATTAAGTTGAAATTAATCGTAATATGAATCATGACAAACATTTTACCATTTTATATCGTAAAGGTCTGATCCACCGGTATTGTAACAGAGCGGTGCTTGAGCGATTGGCCGTAGAGATTCTAACTCCGATTAGTGATAATTTCACAGCCTTGTTTTATTACAAGTTTAAACTCTTTGGTCAGTGGAAAGGAGAAGGTAGATCATGGGGCCACATTTGATGACGATGGGTTTTGGTGGGTAGTGGGTCATAGTGGGTGGTGGGTTAGAGTAGGTCACTGTGGGTGATATGTCAGTAGGTCATGAGTCAAGTTCCCAATGACCCACGCCATCTCTGCTGTTAACAACATACAAACTCCTGTTCGCAACAATCAATTGAAGAACAACAATTGAATAAGGAGAAAGGAAAGCTTCATAATGCAGTGTTGCCAAAGCAGTGAAGAACGACATGAACATGTGCACCAACCCAATAGATCACCACCTTAATTTGTCAGGATATATAAGGTCGAAACTTTGGAATCGATTTTGTTGATGAAGGCGATATTAACACCGGAAGTGGTAGAAATTAGTGGTGGGCATAAAATCCAATTTTTAGGAAAACCGAAACCAGTTTTGAAAATTTTCAAAAAAATTGGTTTTTCGCCGAATCCGGTTTTCGGCTAAACCGGTTTCGATTTTCTCCAAAACTAGTTCAGATTTTCATCGAAACGGCTTTCAGTTTCTCCAAAACTGGTTCTATTTCTGATCAGATTAGTGTTTCGTTGGAAATTCTCATAAAAAGCAAAGTGTAAATCGAAACCTCTGTGCTTGAAAACCAATATGTTTAAAAACAAAACTGCTTTTGTTTTTTTGTAAACGGATCCGGTTTTCGGAGAACGAACCTGTACTCGGGTGAGAAACCGAACCGGGTTTTGGAGAAAACCGGAACCGGGTTTGGAGAAAAACGCAAGAATGTGTTGCATCCCTACTCTAATTTCTCTAATGAATCCGGAGCCGATAGAAATATGCAACCACTTCCAGTTTCAGTATTAATTTAGAAATTATTACGCCACAGAATCTAAATCCCTTTACGTAGTGTACACGTGACACCGTTACTTGTGTGTAATCAAAACTTAAATACCGTAATAATCTATATTGAATAAATACATAATTTGATGCAAAAAAATATCACTAAGTTATCGATCACTCAGAAAAGTTAATTGACAGAATGGAAATGCTTCTTGCTACTCCATATTGACAAGCAACGGACATGAACGTGTCATCCGGACATCCGAATCAAACCTAGTCCATTCTATAAACATAACAAAGATATGTTCATGAACAAAAAATTAGGTGCCATGGACAACGGAGTAAGTCCCTGGGGCGCATTAACCCTGTTAGTTTAAAGAAATTGTAGAGTCGCAGTGAAATAGATATTGTATCAACATTAGGTATGAGGAGAAAACGTGTATTGGTATACAAGCTTTGCTCTCACATCCACAGTCATTTTCTATCCCCTATAGTATTTTTCGAGATACATTTGGATTGTGTGCTTTTACCCAGGGCCACTCCAGAGGGGTCCAAAATTGATGAAAGTAATTTCTGGAGGGAAGTTCCCCGACATTCTCTCAATTTTCCCTGTTCAAGTACGTTATGGGCTCCAGTTAATAGCACCTCTGAAAAGCTTGTTTCATACTAAAGTGAATGAATTTCAAACCATAACTTTCCAATGAACAATATTGATGCAATAGCTATTTCACTGCTAATCTAAGATTTTCTTTACACTAACAGGGTTAGTGGGTCCCGGGGACTTACTCAGTTGTCCATGACATCTAATATTTTGTGCATGAAGACACCTTTGTTATGTTAGAATGGATTATGTTTGTTTCGGATGTGCGGATGACACGTTCATGACCGTTCCTTGTGAGACATGAAAAGCTGCAAGAATCCTTGTCCTTTCATATATTGCACATAATTTTGATATGTACAACAGTGAGACATTTAAAATTATATTGAGCCTCGTATAGGTCTGTGAAGTTGGCCTACCCAAATTAGCTTACCCACTTTTATCTACATGAGCCGTTAGTTCTCGTTAGTTCCCGTTAGTTCTTACAAAAGTATCGTTAGTTCCGCGATTCTAAAGAAATTATACACGAAAGCCAATGGGCAGGCCAACTTCACATGTGAAGTTGGCGTACCCAACAAGCTTTCCCACATTTTCCCCGTTCAATCGTTAGCTCCTCGTTAGTTCCCGTTAGTTCTTACAAAAGTTCCGTTAGTTCCGCGATTTTAAAGAAATTATAAGCAGAAAACTATGGGTAGGCCAACTTCACATGTGAAGTTGGCGTACCCAACAACCTTCCCCAAATTTTTCGACATGAATCGTTAGTTCCTTGTTAGTTCCCGTTAGTTCTTACAAAAGTTCCATTAGTTCCACGATTTTATACAATCTAGAGCATAAAAAATATGGGTAGGGTAACTTCACATGTGAAGTTGGCGTATCCAACAAACTTTCTCACATTTTTCGACATGAATCGTTAGTTCCTCGTTAGTTCTTACAAAAGTTCCGTTAGTTCCACGATTTTATACAAATTAGAGCATAAAAAATGTGTGGGTAAGCTAACTTCACAAGTAAAGTTGGCGTACCCAACAAGCTTTCCCACATTTTTCGACACGAATCGTTAGTTCCTCGTTAGTTCCCGTTAGTTCTTACAGAAGTTCCGTTAGTTCCACGATTTTATACAATCTAGAGCATAAACAAAAATGTGTGGGTTGGCTAACCTCACATGTGAAGTTGGCGTACCCAACAAACTTTCCCACATTTTTCGACATGAATCGTGAGTTCCTCGTTAGTTCTTACAGAAGTTCCGTTAGTTCCGCAATTTTATACAATCTAGAGCATAAACAAAAATGTGTGGGTAGGCTAACTTCACATGTGAAGTTCGCGTACCCAACAAGCTTTCCCACAGTTTTCGACATAAATCGTTAGTTCCCGTTAGTTCTTACAAAAGTTTCGTTAGTTCCATGATTTTATACAAATTAGAGCATAAAAAATGTGTGGGTAGGCTAACTTTACATATGAAGTTGGCGTACCCAACAAGCTTTCCCACATTTTTCGACATGAATCGTTAGTTCCTCGTTAGTTCCCGTTAGTTCGTACAAAAGTTCCGTTAGTTCCACGATTTTATACAAATTAGAGCATAACAAATGTGTGGGTAGGCTCACTTCACATGTGAAGTTGGCGTACCCAACAACCTTTCATACATTTTTCGACATAAATCGTTAGTTCCTCGTTAGTTCCCGTTAGTTCTTACAAAAGTATCGTTAGCTCCGCGATTCTAAAGAAATTATACACAAAAGGCAATGTGTAGGCCAACTTCGCATGTGAATTTAGCCTACCCACTTATTTTCGTTTATGCTCTAGATTTTATAAAATTGTGGAACTAACAGAACTTTTGTAAGAACTAACGGGAAATAACGAGGAACTAACGATTTATGTTGAAAACTGTGGGAATGTTTGTTGGGTACGCCAACTTCACATGTGAAGTTAGCCTACCCACACATTTTTGTTTATGCTCTAGATTGTATAAAATCGTGGAACTAACGGAACTTTTCTAAGAACTAACGGGAACTAACGATTCATGTCGAAAAATTTGGGGAAGGTTGTTGGGTACGCCAACTTCACATGTGAAGTTAGCCTACCCACACATTTTTGTTTATGCTCTAGATTGTATAAAATCGTGGAACTAATGGAACCTTTGTAAGAACTAACGGGAACTAACGAGGAACTAACGATTTATGTCGAAAAATTTGGGGAAGGTTGTTCGGTACGCCAACTTCACATGTGAAGTTGGCCTACCCATAGTTTTCTGCGTATAATTTCTTTAAAATCGCGGAACTAACGGAACTTTTGTAAGAACTAACGGGAACTAACGAGGAGCTAACGATTGAACGAGGAAAATGTGGGAAAGCTTGTTGGGTACGCCAACTTCACATGTGAAGTTGGCCTACCCATTGGCTTCCGTGTATAATTTCTTTAGAATCGCGGAACTAACGATACATTTGTAAGAACTAACGGGAACTAACGAGGAACTAACGGCTCATGTAGATAAAAGTGGGTAAGCTAATTTGAGTAGGCCAACTTCACAGACCTGCCTCGTATTGTTATAAAGCTTAGTAATTGACATTGCTCAACAATTGTCAGTATACCAGACATTTCAATTTGATTGTTAAAAGTGTTTTTAATTGTAAGTAACGACTTATTCATATTGCCACTAAAGAATTACTGCTATTCTGTGAATGTAATAAGAAACATTTTAATTTATATGAAGCCTACACGAGATAGCCTCAGTACTTAGAAAAAATATATTATCGAAACTAATATGGAAGCAACATAATTTTGTTTGTATATGTAGGGTACAAATATTAGGACTTAAGTAGCAGAAATGCAAACTGAAACCATACCGAAGTTCAGAAGAAAACATTTCTAGTGAAAACAGACATAATTCACCACATCCACGAGTATAATGGATGATTACTAGACTCCGACATACGAAGAGGCTGTTTAAAATATTACTTGATTCTAGTAGAAGTACTCGTTCTCAGCACAACTGAACATGGTTGCAACCCGCAACACAGTAGAGTAGTTTGAGTTGTCTAACCTGAGGAGCTGCTGAGGTAGTCTATACTTTTTGAACCTCCAGAAAATTTTGATGCCTCAAAGTCCCTCGATTCAAAAATTAGTAAAACGGCTTCATACGAGATTAGATTGGTGAGGATATTTTTGTGCCCAAAATTTAGCTCTGGGAGACTTCTTTCAATACGAAAATCTGATTGAGACATAGTCACACACACATACACAGACACTCACATAAGCGTTCTTTTACGAAGTGCATTCGAGTTACAACATCTTCGATTTTTTTCTCAGGACTGGTAACAGATAGAAATGTGCTGCTTGTTTTATAATACGCGAACACTTGTTGTCAATGCATGACAGAGATGCGTCGCCGTACGGTACACAGAACTCTACCGGCAGCGGTGAAAGTGATAACTGTTTTTGATACTTAAAATACTGGTAAAGTCATACGTTTTCTCCGTTTGCGTGGGTTACGCTGCTTGAAATTCATAGCGAGTTGAGTGAGACATGTAATGATGGTGTCATGGATGTGTCTAAAGTGCGTTCGTGGGTGCAACTGTTCAAAGAAGGCAAAATGTCGTGTGACAACAAACTAATACAATCCTGGCTTTGCACAAGCCGGTCTGATGACATGATCGAACGAGTGGAAAGGGTTGCTTTGGAGGATTGTAGAATGAGTGTGGAACACATCGCCTCCAAAGTTTGCATTTTCATGGGATATGTGGACACAATCCTGCACTAAAGACCTTAAAATGCGAAAAGTATCCTTCAAATGGGTGCCATGAATGCTGACAGACGACGCAGCAGTTTCTTTGTAACTAGCTTCGAAGTGATTTATCATATTCCGCACTCACCTGACCTGTTCCTAGCGACTTTTGGCTGTTTCCAACGATGAAAGACACTTATCGTGGTTGCACATTCACTAGCCGTGCCGCTATTGTATCAGCAATTTTCCAATGGTCAAAACAAATTCCCAAAGAAGCGTTTGCTGTGGACATGGAATCACTACCTCGACATTATAAAAAATGTGTGCAGGTGCAGGGAGATTACATTGAGAAGTGACACAAGTTTCATAGTTTTCATATGATTAGCATATGAGAAAAATAACTGACGTTTTATAATTTGAATGAACCTTATACATATGAGTGAAGAAGAATCTAAAGTGAAAGGCTTTCGAGTATACTATACAGAAAAAAATATGGAAGGCTTGTACAGAGGGGCATATGAGGTAGATGGGTATAACAATTCGGATAGGATTAAGTTTGCACTGAACAGAATTCACTAGCAGGCTTTTATTTCTGCGGTATTGAACTTCGTTTCTCTCAGCTTTAAGAATACATGCAGAAGTACACGAATACTTATATATATCGTATGGTATTGCGTATGCATTGTTAAAGCAACTTGTTCTATTAGTACAATATTATATACACACACAAGTGAAGAAACTGTCGATAAGGCTCAGCTGTTACCAGTACCATTTTATATGAAGTCTTTACTGGAATAGATCTGTTGATATAGGTTTTTCATAGACTTGAGCAGAAAGAAACTTTTTTTATGTGTTGCTATATAAGAGGATGGGTGAGGTTGCGACTGCAGGGAATTGTGTGTGCCTCTTTTCTCCTTTTCATTTTTTTTTTCTTCTGGAGAGGATACAAAAGTGATAAAGTAGCTTCTCGAAATGAGAGAATTGGAAGGAAAAAAAGCTGCTAAAGAAGAAAAAAACAGAACAAAGCTTAAAAATATGTAATACTAATAGTAAAACGAAAAGAACTGGAATACCTTTGTTTGTACTTGCGTGGGGAATGTATGATATAATGCAGCAAACTAAAAGAGAGTACTCCGAGAGAAATACAAAAATTTGAAAAAGAAAAGTGATGAAGCACCATATACATAGTGTATATGTACAGTAATGGACGATGAAAATGTGTGTGTGTGTTTAGGTAAGGTCAAAGAACGGGAACAAAGAGGAGAGAAAGATAGAACTGAAAAAGTTTCTGAAATGATAAAACTAACTCGCTTTCCCTCCTCCTTAGGTCCTTGAAGATAAGCAGTTTATGTGTGGCTTCCATTGATTCCACAACGTCACAAAAATACTCCTTTTTCTTCTTTCTTAGTAAACTCTTATTTTATTATTGTTTTCTTTATATATATAAATATATCTTGGATAAAAGTTTCCTAAGCAGAAAGGTAGCGGGTGAAAGAAAAGAATAATGGATCAACGCAAGAAACGTACATTTGTGTAGCAGTACTTTTATTTATCTACGTTGTCTACTCGGATTAGTTTTCCACTCAAAGTTTTTATGTCCCTCATCTAACTACAAGTTCCGTTTTTTTAAGGATGCTCTTTTATATATAAACTTAAAGGCTGTATCAACTACATGTTGATGCAAACAGGCATTTAGCCATTCTGGAGTCCAGAAAATCGTCAATACTTGCATAAAGGGTATAGCTATTCATGTATTAAACTTCATCCTTCAACAGTAACAGAATATTTTTCATTAGAGAGAGACAAATTAAATTTTTGAATCGTATGATAATAACATTTAAGTGTTGGCATAATTATTTTTGTGATTATCAGTATTTTTCTGATTAATGTTAGCTTGTTTCACTTAGCTGAAAGCATAGCTTTCACTATTGCGGAAGTTTACTATGTAATTGCTAATACTTTGAGGTTCTCTAAAGTATTAGATAATACAAAAACTCAACTTTACCTGCTATATGTTAAGTACTGATTACTGATTCCGTTTAGCTTCGAAATGAGGGAATTGTAATGTCTTGTTGGAAGAGTCAATAGAGTCTGGGATTAGCCCTTTACCAATTATATTATAAAATAATTCTTTATAGGATAAATTACAAAATTCTTTAAAAACTACAAAGTGAATGTTTTGATATCTATCCTTAGCACACGTAAAGTAGCCTCGGAAAGTGAAGGAAGGAATTTTGTACAGGAACCCCTTCGCTTACGGCAGCCCACAAGGACTTTAGGTGAGGTGAGAACTCCTTTGTCCAGTGCGACCTCAGGAGCGAGTGTTGTAGGTTAAACAATCAGTAGTCAACTGATAATTTGGACGTCTCCTGGTCCTCTTTTATAAGTGACTCCTGGATGATTTGTCCCTAATTGGGTCCCGTCGTATACAGGCTTCGTGTCTCGTCTACTTGAATTGATGATTATAAACAGTAGCACGTGTTTTATAGATGCAACATGTGCTCGATGAACTAATATGCACTGAAAGGTGCGGATCCTTACAATATGTATGTTCTACATTTAATTGTGTTAGTGAAGAAACCACGTTTTTTTTTCTCTCTCTCGCGCAAATTTAAATTTCATGTGCTTGTCTAACTTTTCACTCAAAACATCCACGTCAGTTTGTGATTGACATAATCGTATTCGTACGTTTTCTCCAAGTTCCCTGTTTCGTCCCACATTCCCTTTCCACTGTTTTTCATAAGCAATCACTTTTATTAATTACCCGTCTCCTTTAGCCTAAAGAGCGTGACTTGGGAAATTGAATCAAAAAGAAAGGTAAAATATTTTTATTTAAAAATAAAGCTTCCTGCCAATCAAATTAACTAATTAATTTTAAATAATCTCCAATTTCCATCACAAGATGTAAAATATGGTGGAAGTGCGTTGGGACCGTAATACAACAAATTATGGATGCGTTAAAATATTAAATAATACTTTTGATAAAGTGGATAGTTTCAAATATCTAGGATCAATATTAACAGACGAAAATCATATTCACGAAGAAATTTAATGTCGACCAAAAGCAGGGAATTCGTGTTACTATTCGGTTCAGTGGTAGAGCGTTCAATTCCGGTGCTTGGGGTCCCAGGTTCAATCCCAGCTCCCGCCGTGTGGACTTTGTTGTGGACAAACACCGTGCTCGTGAGTTTTCTCGGGGTCTTCCTGTTTCCTCCCACTTTCTTCATTCCACCATTTAATTGATTTCTTATCACCATCCCCTTTAGCCTAACCGGCATAAGCGTGGGACGTAAAACTGAAAGATTTCATTTATAACGTTATTAGTGCTGAATTATATCTTTATTTTATGTTATATTACTTCCTCGGAATTCGAAATGTTCGCTGACTGCACTAATATGGCATTGTTTGAAATATCCCCAATGAAAACAATTGTCTCACGTCGTTTGTTCGAAGTAGCCCCTTCTAATGATGCACAGTAACAACTGAATATTGACTTTAGTAGAAGTGAATAACGTTAAGAAATTTTTAATGTCACAAAACACAGATTTGAAATCTATAGGTAAACGAAATAATATTCAGACCTTCGATCAGCTAAACGTTATCTTTCAACTGCTTTCGATTGCATCTTTGGTCGTATATTAGCGTAAGCTCAGTAGTAGGGCATCTACCTCTGGTGTATGGAATTTTTGGTTTAATTTCAGCTCGCGCCAAGTTAACTTTGTGGTGGACAAACACCGTGTGCGGGGGTTTTCACAGGATTATCCCGTTCCCTCCCACCTTCTTCATTCTACCATTTCATTCATTTCTTACCGTCACCGTCTCCTTTAGCGTAGCCGGTATACTCGTGGGACGTAAAACTGAAATATTACATTTCCTTTCTTCCATATAGTTTATGTGTTTCCATGATAACGTTGGCGAAGAGCCATCGCGAGTGAAGATTATTGCAGTAATTATCGTTGCGTTTAAGGTAATTAATAAACACAATGATAAGACTTTATAGTGACTTGTTTGAAATGACTAATCTGTTTCTTTTAACTCGATTATTAAGTAAAAAAAAAGAGAGAAAGAAAGAAAGAGAGAGAGAGAGAAAAAAGAAATGGGGTGCTCATTTTTACAAAACAAAATCTGTTTTATTTTACTCTGATAATATTTTCTATAGAGGATATTAAGTAATCTAAGTACGAATGAAGTACTTTCACATTCCAAATTGTAGTCCTAATATTCTGGGGCATTTTGATTTCAAGAAGAATTGTGACTTAACGAAAGAAGAAAAGAAAATGGTGGACGCCGTCTTTGTTTTGGCGCTTGACGACGAGAAGGAGAACAGCGGACGCTATTGTACGCCGGTCACGACGGTGGATGACAGCATCCAACAATTGTGTATTTCCCAGGGAGGGCGAGATACGAAAAGAAAATTGACAGATTCCATCAGAGCGGAAAGCTAATCTCGAGGTGATAGGGAATAAAAGCGACTTAAGGCGAAGCGTAAACAAAGAAGCGAGTAATAAGGTGGTAACTTACATTAATATCAGATTACACATTACTTCATACTATTGCGCAATACTTCATATTCTCATGCATTAGCTAATGGCTAATTACTCTTCAAGTAAAGTTAGTGTTATTCACTAATATTCAATTCACTTAATGTAAAAGGGTCACGATTGTTCAGTGGTAGAGCTTTTACTTCTGGTGTGTGAGGTCTTTGGTTCGACCCCCGACCAAGTAGGTTCGTGGTGGGTAACATCATGCTCGTAGGATTTTGTTGTCCCGTTTCTTCGCACTTTCTCATTCCACCACTCTTCCATCACCATTCACTTGCCTAGAACATCCGTCTCCCTTAGCCTAGGGTGACCAACCGTCCCGTAAAAACGGGATTGTCCCGTTTTTTCACTACCATTCCCGGTGTCCCGAAAACTTCTCCCGGGACGCCAAAAATGTCCCGGGTAAAAAAAAACCTTTCGAATCGCTAAAATTTCCTAATTTATATTATTATTTTCTAAGCTATGTCATTATATTGAATATGTCTAATTTACTGAGCAATGTCATTAAGACGTTTGTAATATTGGATGTGGTTGCTGCACTGTTTTCCGTCCTAGGCCTCCCCACTCCGCAGACGGCAGTGCAAAGGGCTGAAAGTCTTATGGAGAACAAATGTAACCTGTTTTTACTCTCTGTTCCGATCGGTGGAAGATTGAGGAGCTGTCATCGGTACAGTACAGTATATCCGTGATTTGACTAAGATGAGGTGACCAGAAGTACAGAACTATAAAAGTGAAAGTAATAAGAAAACTAGTTGTAAAAGAAATAATGTCTAAAAGTAAGAAAATGCACATAAAAGGAGTTGGAATCCGATGCTGAGAGTAATTATAAATCATGTCGGTGATAGATTTGAGCGGTCATATATTTTGAGTAATGTTTTCAAATATTTAATTTTTTGTTAGTTGCTGATAGTTACTTGTTATCTAATTAATTCCACAACCTTTTCAATAGGTTTTAGAACGAAAAAGTGAAAATTTGCCCTTTTTGTGAGTGAGACAAAAAGAGAGAGAGAACGGAGAGGCTAAAAAATATATTTAGGGGAGCAACCTATCCAGAAATAAAAGGTGTCCCAATTTTTCTAGTTGACGATTTGGTCACCCTACCTTAGCCTAACAGGCATGATTGTGAGACATTAAACGGAAAGATTTCATAGTCACGAGCAAAAGGTCTTTTCGAAAAAAAACTTTAAAACTAGTGTTCCTGTTTGTTGCCAAGTGACTATCGTGGGTGTTTTCTGTATATATGTTCTGGTTCGGTACCTCGAGCATAGTTTTTCAAATAGCAAAGTCGGTCCCTTATAGCTTTTGTTACTGAAAAGTACATGAAACTTCAATTAATCAGTAAAAGAACTCGACGCTAGTGAACAAATAGAAGTTTCTTAAAATTTACTTCTTGAAATAGGAACCGACGAATATCATAATCAACGCCATAACACTGCAAACTGCTTTCTGCTACAAATGATTAAGTAGGGACAACGGACTTAAATCATAATGCAATTTGAATCGCAAAGTAAAGTAAATTTCCTTTATATATATACGATATATATATATATATATATATATATATATATATACGATAATATGTATGCTATTTTTACGTTAAAATATTCAGTTACTACGAAAAGCGTCACAAATATCTATGACGACTTCTTATATGTTGCGATGATAATTTAATTATGGCGATAACTGAATAAGATCATATTGTGGTTTCATGTATGTTTTATTTTGCGTTGATTCTGTATGCACGTAGTTAGTTTCAGGACAAGGTAAACAATCCAATGCAGCTTCTTTAAATGAACTTTTAGAGTTTAATATTTTTAAAATCATTTAAATAAAACATAATTTCTATTATTTATATTAAAATAATTACATTGTATAGTTAAGCTTTAGTTGTTTATATTGACAGCCGAAGTAAATAAATTATAATTATATGTTCGACGGGTTGATCTTGCCTGGTTTGAGATATGTATATTGGTAGAATCAGTCTACGTAAATTTATTGAACTGTGTAAATAGATGGAAGATATCTATATCGTGCACCAAGTGTTGCTTCTATGATTTTCCTATACCTAAAAACAATACACGACATCATCTTCAAGTGAAACTATTAAAGTTATTACATTTCAAAATAAAGTAATCGAGTGAATATTAACGAATCTATATGTTTTCTTTTATTACTAAGGATTATGTCGGTTTTTGGGGGCCCAAAACTAGGTAAAAACAGAATGTCTACAGGAGGAATCAGTTCATGTTACTGAAGGATAATTGATTATGAGTAATCTATGAAGTGACTAAAATGGAAACGCAGTGTGTGCAATGGAGGAGTGGGAAATGTTGCTGTTATTGGAAGAGTACATAAGAGTGTATGAATACAAAGTGAGAATACCAAACCTAACATAACTTGAGCAAAACAAAACTAACTTAATCTAACCAAAATTAGTCAATATTTAACAAATAGTAACTTTTTTTTTACCAAAAAAGCTGGACCCCAAAAACTGACACATGCCGTTATTATAGTGCTGCCAAAATGTCGTGAACCGTGGCAAAAATGCGAAATAAAGCTCATACCCTCGATACAACTACGCGTTGAATCAATAAGGGTTCAGCTGTTGCTGAACGAGGGAGCCTTAGCGAAAGGGAATGGAATTCTTTCGGCTGATAGCAGCGCTTGGAACGGAAGACTAGGTGTCAAGTCAATGTGGTGGTATATCTATAAATATTGAGATTCTTGTTTGGAGTTAGCTATTCGACATTCTGTTTTCTCTGCGGGACATCTACGTTCAGCAATGAACCTGCTTTCTTTGATAAATTTTCTAAACAAAAAAAAAAAAAAAAAATGAAGTTTGCTTCACCTATCCATAGAACAACAACGTTGGAGAGGAAGTGGTGTGGTGGAAGTACTGCGGAGTTGCCGCTAAAATATATGGATTAGTTGTGTTGGAGTTTAGTGCTCCAGTAGTTTACCTTCAGTTCACGTGGATCTATGTTTTAATGTGGAATTCGAAACATCGTAATGCGCTTAGATTTCAAGGCCCTTCCACCGGGAATCTATATCAGACCCTGCACGAAAGCCACGTATGCTTGCCAATAGACTAGCGGAGATACCTAAAATATGTGAAGTTATTACATTGTTGTACAAAATTCTTACAGACGGTTTCGGAAAATTGTGTTCAAAGTGAATTTGCGTCATTAATAAACTACTTGTTTTGGCTTTTCGAAAATTGTATTATAGGCTTATAACCAAATATCTATTTATTAAACATGTCTAAAAACTATCTAAGAAAACTCATTTCTCACCATAGCTCTACCTTTTCTGATATTTATGAACTATGCTAATTTACGTGTTTGTTAATGAAATATTTATTTATGGAATATCAGGCAAACTATTGTAGCTGTTTTCAAGAAATACGTCGAAAAAGTCTCCAATAATTTACCTTTACTAAAACGTTTTTAGAAAAATGAATTACGCATAATATAGAATTATTAATTGAAGATCTATTTGTAAAGCATAAACAAAATTGCTAGGGCCGTTTACGACTAAATCATTTCGCACCAGTCCCATCTGAATCCCATCTGAATTTATTTACTTCTTATTGTACGATCCCTAATGAAATACACAAATATACGACGAGAGCCATTCAACGAAACATCTATTTTCTAATGTAACTTCAAAGTAAAGTCCATTTTTATTTTTCTATGTTGGAAAAATTTGCAACCTCCACCTTGGTAATCTGGCAAAGCATTATGTTTGAATTGGTATACTAAACAAATTGATGGACGACGAGACAGACACCCAAAAAATTACATTCTTTGCATGTGAAGAAATGTTCTTTAATCCATTCGAATTTTTACCTGTCCTGTTGAGAGTATTTCACATCAGAATTGAAGTAAGCGGCCAAAATAATGAATGATTACTCGCATGAAAACAGTAAGTGTTTTGATTCAAAAATATATCAATCTTTACTATTGATCGAAAGGAAGACCTTGGAACTTAACCTGTTATAAAGCTGGAACAATATCTCACGTTGGCAAGAGGTAGAGTCGTGTGTATAATCATTGTACGAGACTTGATGACCTATTTAACTTACAGAGTAAGATGTTACTAAATTTCTTCAGACACCATTTCAGTTCTATTGAGAGTTAGTATGTACTACCGATGAAGAAACCAAGCGGTGTATTGATTTTGTTGCATGCACACAAGCATTCCAAACATACGTATAAATCTTGACCGATGTACTTAGGAGTTACAGGTGAAGCGGAAAGTTCTCTGAAGCCCATGGATTGAAGAGCACGAAGAATCCCTCAGTGTAGTTTTTCATTGTACACACACATGCAACAACACACATACATAAACATTAGAAAATCTAGTAGTTCTGCCTAGGTGGTAGTGACGATAAAGAGCAAAAACCACTAAATATGAGTGTGACCTAGTTGATTCAATCATATGGTGACCACAACACGTGAGTTACTCCCAAGTTCTTGAATCAGAAGAGGGAAGCCTGGGAATCTACTGACAAAGTTTTCTGACTTACTCATTTTCCCCTCTTTTTGCCTGTAATTTACATTCTATATATCTTGACGTCAGAAGATTTAGAAGATATCTCTTAAACGTAGTCAGAAATAGACAGATCTTTATCTTTTTGAATGTACTCGTAGGCTTACGGGAAGCGATCATTATTGCATGCCGACAGACACAAACACAACGGCAGATTCGAATTTGTTAAAAATATATCAGTCACAAATATGTATAATATAGTATAGTCATATCATTGTTTCCCTGGAGCTCGCTTATGGCTATATGGTTAACATACGCATCTTCGGCGCGGCAGATCAGAGGGAACTCATATGAGGCACGTCCAAAAGTTATCAAAAAACCTTCTTTGCTTTTGGAAAAGCTACATGGTGTAGGTCGGCTAAATTTTGCGTCATTGAAGAGCGATCATTAGTCTGCAAATGGTGTTACTTTAATTTGCATCTTCTGTTGTAGAGAAGTGCTTATGTTATACTGCTTGTAGATGATCCAAGAAAGCTTGAACAAGAATCTTGTTCCAGACCATTCAAGACTATTTGATGAAAAAGACGTCAGTACTTACGTCATTTTTGTCTTGAATTCAATAGTTTCGTTCAAGAAATTTTGTTTCGGTCCTGTTCTAAACAATCCATTTCAAGAGCATTCAATAGTCAATCAGCGCTCGAGTTGAGTGCAGGAAAATACAAAACAAGTATGATGGCGTCGTGAGACAGAGCAGCAGTTGTTGAATAAATATCTTTTCATTACTCTTTCCCATAATTATCTGATGTTCCAAGTGTGCATTTTAATAATAAACAAAAGCTAATATCTGCGCCGGAAGATATGTTAGTATTTTTTGTTGATAATATACAAGATTTATATAGTTATAGTGCTTGCATCCCCATAACTATTGTTAAATTTTGAGGTAATGAAAAGTATAAGTATTAATTTGAGAATTTAATATGCAAGAATACCGGGTGTAGATTAAGAAAGAAGAGTACATTAAATAAAACATGTATAACTGACTTTCCTTGGTTTAATAATATGTTTCGTACTGTTATTAATCTCTAATACTATCAAATAATTGCGTACAGATTGAGAATATGCTCACAAACTGAAGTACCCTGGAAATGATTACATGTTATGCTATTGTAATCTAATTATTTTATCACGAAATCCACACGTAGTATTTCAAAAGTTATTTCTTAAGGTAGAAATTGCTTTCATGCGTGCCGATTAATTTTAGGAGTGCTTTCCTGTAAGATACAAATGTGCATCCTAACATATGCCACATATAAGAAAGTGGGGGAAAGAACACCAAAATCGAGAATTCAAGCGTTAGGGTAGGAGCATAGAAAGGGATCCACGCGATAGTACAAGGGCTTATAGTAGATCCGTAGGGAGCACGCGCGTCATCGACGGAGGTTATAGTGCAATAAGTATAATAATAAGAATAATCATAAATAAGAGTAGTGCAACAAATCCTTGATTTCGTATTTACTCATTTGAACTTTACTATAGCCCTTGTAAAGATTTGATACTGGTAACATTAAACTTCTAAGCATAAAATACTGGTTTCCGACATTATAGAGGCATGTTACGACAGTGGAAATTATTACGGTATCTCAGACAATCCTCCTTCATACGCACTCACACATTTTAACAGTAAAATTACTATTCATTTGACGGGTTACTCTTAACCAGTACCAAATATGGGATAGGTTTGTTAAGAAAGTATGATGCAGATATGGGCGGTAAGTCCAGTAGCTGAAAAAAATATTGCTTCTTTGGTTTTCTGTGTTTTCAGCCTTTTCTTTCTGTGTCCTCGATGCCATAGCATAAATAACATAAAACAGTCATTATCTTATGATACACACAATTTTAGGAAACAGTTTTACTTTTTTCTTTTTGAGTATGGTTCTGTGATTAGCACGCCATTTGAAGAGCCAGAAATTTAAAAAAAAGCTTAGTATAGGGAACAATTTTAAACTTAAGCAGCACTTTACTCTTTTAACGTCAGCTAATCTAAGCAGCATTTAATGTATAAGGGACAAAATACTTAGTGAAAATTCGATGCTTTCGCTGCAAAATCAAGTGACCTGTTTTCTAAATTATTTAATATAATCTATTGAACTATAAATACCTGCAGAAAGTTAGGAAAGATATGCTAATATTATAGCTATTCATGAGCAGATGTGAACTAAATCAGTACGCAGTTCCGCTTTCATTTGTTTTAATAGTTACAGTCACTTGTTTTGGAATGCTATCTATTAACAAGTATATAAAACATGATTCAATACCTCTATGATTGTGTAAACGTTGCTTCAAGTCCATTTGAGACACTTGTTCAAGTGTCTTGAACAATACTCCTTTGAACGTGTAAATTTGAGGTATTGAATGGTCTTGTTCAAGCTTTCTTGGATCGTTTACAAGGAGCATTAGGTGTTCTTCTGTGGTGTTGGCTCGGCTAAAATGGTAGATATGGTCTATGGATAGAATGCAAGAACGAAATCACAATCGACTCTGTGGATACATCCGACCTTACTAAGGTCTGACAAAACTCGCGAAGACCCAGAGAAGATCGACAGATGTATAGCAAAATCCTACCAATATTAATTGTTATTAGATCGCCAAGTCAATGTGCAACATGACTACGTACAGGAAGGACGTACAGGTACAAAATACTCTTCTTCAGACATTCCCCGTTGTCTACGTGATGCTGTTTGTCCGAAATGACTAAATCCGTGAATTTCAAAGTCCCGAAGATTGCACCACAATAATGATTCCATGTATGCAGCTCATGTGGTTGTCTTTTTCACCGCAGCACAAGTTTTTGATGTTTCCAGCTTCCTACTCTCCCGGTGTAGCCTCGTAAGACTTTTGCCTCTTTCGAAAAATCAAAAGGTACCAGAAAGAAACTCAAATTTTATACTCGAGAGAAGATTCAGTGCAACGCGACGGCCACTCTTGTAGCACTTCCTGATGAGGGGCTTCAAGCTTGTTTTCAGCAGGAAAGGCTATCAATCTCAGTGCATGGAAACAAATGGGTATTAGTTTGAAAGGAATCAGGAAGAAGAAACCGCCAGGTGAGCGTATTGGCTTTCCGGGATCATAGTCGAATACTTTTCTGGCAGGCCTCGTATGGTTCTGATCCCACATTACGCTGTACGTTCATATCTCATAAAGTCTAGCTATCTCAATCCATCCTATCATTGTTTCCCAGTCCTTTGTAATGGTGTCGCAATTGTCACTCGTAGTATTGGTCGTCGAAGAAAATAAATTTTTTGTTGTTTAAATAGAAATTTACGACAGCTACGGGAAAATTATTGTACACTGTGAATATGGAATTTCGTATTTGATGTGTATATAGTTTTCGTTTGGGTCATCTATTGTTGAATTACATTCAGTTTTCATTAGTTCATCATTAGGGGGCATAGTTAATTATTTCTTAATTAATGTAATTCTCAATAAAGTCATAATGAATAATTAACTTCAATGGAAATCATTGTTATCAAATAAACTATGAAGATATTAAGATCATTAGTCCTCATGAGCTATTCTAAAATTGTAACTTTCACGCATTAAGTTTCAGACCCTAAACTGAGTTGTATATAAAACATTTTTCTTAAATTAAAGGATAGGAAAGCAAGTATCATAAAATAGTAAACTTTAAAATTATCAATACATTCTTCATATTTAAGGACTAATTGTATTTTATTTTGGTTGTATGTTGTGTTAGAAATGTTAACTTTTTATTAGGATTATGTTAAATACTAAAAGAAAGTAAAACTACAAAATTTTTTGATTATTTCAAAACAATTTAAGTTAAATTATAAATTTGAGAGATTCAAGTTGTTGAGAAAAAATATACGTCCATTTTATTAGAGTACAATGGGGTATATTTGGAAGACATAATGGTACTAAATAGGTTATCTTGGATGTACAGTACTTATCAAGCGTTTGAAGTAAAAGAGAAAAGAACCACACTTAAGGGGAAGTTAATTGATTACCCACAGAAACTCAGTCAGGTTTGTGCTGATGATACTTGATGTCCCTTTCATCTACTAAACTATACGTTTAGCTTTGTATCGAGTACAGTTCTAATATGTTAAAAAGAATATCAGTGGCTTAGATCAAAGGTTCGTACGATGAGGAAAGCTCGTAAAAGTTCAGCTAATTACTCACTTCGCGTATTTCATTTTAATCTTCAGTATCAAATAAAATCAAAATACCAGGCATACTTTTACAAATACTTGAGAGCTTTCTGCTTAACTGTAAGAAGTAGCCATAGTGTTCTGCAAAACTTTGAGATTGAATTTTCCACTTGACTTAATAAAGTACAGAATAATTAAATAAAAATGAATTTATAGACTTCACTCAACGTCATTAATTTTCAACTTAAACATTTATGCAATAAGCTTGCCCCATATTCAATTTTGTTATAGTTACATCAAACTTTAAGCAACTTCAATAATAAAAGTTTATAGTACAATTTGTCTGCATATACAGAGAAAAATAATATAGTTGAAGTGAACATAACAGAGTTTTTTTTTTCCATTTGACTCAACTTGCACTTGTCTGTACCACGATAACTTCATAAATATAAACCGATTTTAATGGAACTTGATATGTTCCTTCCTCCAGCCTTAAGAATAAGACTCTTATTTGGGGCTAAATTCCGTCAATAATAATGGAGTAAAAATGATGAAGTCAATCTCATATTGCAAGTTTCCATATATGAGTACACATACACACACATGTAGGTCATGTGATAAGGCAATTTTTCGGTATAACTTTGCTAAATATTAGTTCATGTTGAAACGATATGGTGTATATTTTCTTTAGGGTTTCCTGACCGGTCAGTGGAAAGTTGCGAAAAATTTGAAACATAAATTCCATGTTTTTTTTTTTGTTAGACCTAGGACTAATCTATATTGTTTGGGGTTGAAATTAATTCGAGATAGTAGAGTGAATTCAATAAAAGACAAGAAAACAAGTTTACAAGTTTATGTATCTCCGAAAAGTTACAAGGGTTATATAAAACATGATGTGTCCTTTCTTTAAGCTTACCTCTTATGGCCTATTGCTCAAGGTTGACATCTAGTCACGCCAAGGGTCAATTGATAATATATATTGCCCAACTATAATTACGTGTTTCAGTATAACTTTTGTTAAAAAAAATGACTTTTGTGAAAATGGTGTGAGTTTCCTTCAAGGATTAAGAATTGCTCCTATTGGTTGGTTACAAAGTTTCCAAATGTATTGTTACCTCCAGCTTAAACAAAATTTTTCTCACGCTTCTGCACATCTTATCTAACAGTAGTGAAACAAATCATTCATTCCAATGAAGATTATATACATATACTTCAATTCGTACTTAACTCTCTTTCGTGCATAGTGGCGCAAGAGACCAGGATTTGATTCCCGGAGGGAGTTCATGTGGTTCGGATTCCAAGTTAAGCTACGCCTTACGGTCCACACCTCTTATAGCCTCGCTGCTAAAAAGAAAGCTAAACTCAAATCAAATCATAAATCCTTAGTATTTAGAAAAATTACATGCAGTTACGACCTGAAGTTTATATACTCCTATTATTTTTTGTCGATAACTTCATAATGACGTAACAATTGCCTACATATTTGCTTCAATTCATGAAGAACCTAATTTCCTATATTATACCCTAAACAAGGTTTTCAACTAATTTATCGTGTATTGATAAATTCACTTTTACTGAAGACTGTGTTATGAGCTTAATGATTACTGATTTCACAACATCACAGTAATGATATTCTGCTAAAGGTTATCTACGTGTACCGTATGTAAACATCTTGAAGTACCGTATGTAAAAGTGACCTATCATGTTGGACTGCTAATGTATTGTAAACTTACGAAAATGGGAAAACAAGAAAAAATGTGTATTTAGACAAAGATGGGATGTGAAAATCATTACTTATCATATAAATTAAGTAAAATCTAATTCTGTTCCTGAAGAAACCAAATTAAAATTCTATACGTTTATTTTTGGCAAATAAATAAAATAGAGCTTTGTGGTTCGAAAACAGCTCTTTCTTTAAGAAAAAAAAGTACAGAGCAAGCAAAACTTAATAGATTTTCTAGGAAGTGAAAATACTGCGTTCGAGTTTTTACCTACAATTTAAGAAAATTCTTTTTACGTTAGAAAACTAGAAATAGTCCAAATAAACAGGATGAATCCTATGAAAGATTCTGGTTTCAACGAACATGGCATTTAGATTCAGACTCTATACCAGACGACGAAACAGCCAATTTTCGGCATTTCAAAACAGCAGAAGCATGGAAAAATCACAAAGAAAAGACCACCAGACAGCCAATGATGAACTATCGTCAGGAGAAATATGTAAATAATTGATACATAAAAATATTAACCTATCTATTTGTACCGGAAGCGACAATGATTCAACTTCCGATAATTGTACAGATTATATATTTTGTAACTAATTATATCATTATTCAGTGAAGCTCTTATTATTCAAGGCTGTAATTGTTATTTATTAAGTGCAGAAATTAAATCTAGCAGCGGGTAAGCAATTTTGCAATATTAATAATTGCTACACAGTAAAGTGTAGCTTCTGCCTTTGTAGAATTCAACACTGAACATTTGTTAATGAAGATAATTATTCTTATTTTCTTTGAGATAATATCGTTATAATACCGTAACATAGTGAACTACTTAATATACTAATTAATCCACTTAAATGCATAAAAAATATTACCGTTCATGATAATTTGCGACGCAAATAGCCCAATTTACATTAGTTAACAAACAACCTGTATAACCATGTATGTATCCTTTTCTTATTTATTTCTATTATTTTAGGAGTACGATTAGGTTGATTTAGAGTAACTGGTGAGGAACAATATAAAAGAGAAGAATATAAGTGTTTGGAATGTCATTACGCGCAGTTGATTACAAAGGACGATGGGTAAATTTATCTGGCAATCAGTTCGTTATTTCTTATTATTTTAGTAGGTTCCCTCTTTACTTATGACTACCAGATTTTTTTCCCCTCAGAGCACAGTTGCGATCTTTTCATTAGAAACTAGCAAACGAAACAGAGGTTTCATACAGTTGAATTAGAATACAATACTTTCTGTATCTAAAGATTTGTACAGATTTTATTGTGAAAGTGAGGTAGTTTTAGTTTCAACTAATACTAAAGCACAATTCCAGAAAATCCATACTGAACTACATGATCACAATTGGTTTTATTATTTTAGAAATAATAGATTGCAATCTCACTCATTTTACGATAAGTAGGCTAACTACTTTCAGCGTAGCACAAACTTACTAGTTCTTTCTCAAATTAGTTACATGTAATTCAATTTATATGTTGCTAGTAACATCAATTATCTATTTCTGGTTCCCGCAGAGATATTCTTGATTGATTCTTTAGATGTCTCAAAAGTTTGGCTCAGATCTATCAATTTACATATATTAGGTCTCTATTTAGGAGCTCAACTATTTGCTAATGTTATGTGGCAATGAAGCAATAAACACCTACGTGTCATCTGCGTAACAATGGGCAGAAGGGTATTTAATTGTAGTTATGAAGTCAGCAGTATACAGGGAATACAACAAAGGACCTAGAATAGATCCCTGAGGCACTTCCTTGCTAACACTAGAGGGCTTGGATATAGAAAACTGTGATGTTTTTAGATACACTTGTTGCCGTGTACACGATAAATAAAATTGAAATCATTCAACAGTAGTTTCATACAGATTATAATATCTGAGTTTAGTGAACAACAGCTTAGATTTACATCAAAAGCCTTAGTTAGGTCTAATAAGACCAATATTGTTACCTGAGAGCTATCAAAAACATGGTATATCTCATCGATAACTTCAACCATTTCACTGACAGTACTATGATGTTTACGAAATCCAAGCTGAAAGAATAGAAATTATATTAACATGTTCCGACAGTTGCTGAAACACCATCCTTTGTAAGACTTTAGAGATTACAGGTAAAATACTTACTGGACGAGGATCATTTCCAGCTTTTACTTGAGATTTCTTAGGAATTGGTAGTGTTCTTGACGATTTCCAATCACTGGGGAGGCGAGATACAGATACAGAGGATATAATTTAAAAATCAGTTGGTTTTATCCCTATTTTTTTTTAACATATCGTATATCGTATCCGTGTATATCATTCAAGCGTAAAAAATGTTCATAAACACACACAGTCATCGGATTCTCCAAGCATAGTAGATATTAGTTGGGATACAATTCATGTGGTTTCAACAGGCTGAACTTCGAACGTAATTGTAAAAGTTTGTGGTTGATATGGAAAACATAATAGTTAGCGCACTAGTCCAGTCGTACATTTTCACCCATTAAATTTGATATGATGCATATTCGTTTATCACATTTTATTAGATGCACATTATGTACGAATTCTTATGTGATTATTTACTGCAGCATTGCTGTTGTCAACTCCTAACTTTTCAATTCAGATTTGTTGCTTTTCCTTTCTTTCTTTTCTAAAGATATGAACTGCTTCGAGTATGGAGGGGTGAAGTATCGTTTATTTAATGTTCCTTCCTTTTAGTTGCACCCAATATCATCAACCTTTACGTTGGCAGAGAAACAGGAAATGGCGCCATCTGGGTTGTTGGATTCTCAATATTGGCTTTTCCGTGTTGACATGAATTTGGACTTAGTCCCAGGAGAAGGGATAGAACATGTTAGTGAAAGCTGCCAAGTATTTGGTATCCAAGGGCGACTTTTCCCTTATCTCATTTTTCCGTTCTCGTTTAACCCCTTCCACAAATCTGGTTCGAATGCACACGAGATTGGTAAAAGACTTGACCTCCAGTGAATAACTCGTGTATTGCTTTGTATAGAGTAATATAAGAGCCAACTAGAATCGAACTCTTTTCATGCTTTCTGAGAGAGAAGTTCGTGCAAATAATTTATATGTCAGAGCCTATTGTGTATTCAGGAACAGAAAAAAAGCATTTCATTTTAAGTTCGTAGTATTAAATAAATATATCGATTAAAACCAAAACTAAGTCTTTTTACTTTAAAAAATTGTAAGATATCTTCCCCTTTCTCATAAATCAAATAATTGATTAAGCACTATATTCATAGTTGACAATCAGAAGCACTATTGAAGAAGATATAAGTGTCAATAGCTTTCCCAATTTTATTCGACATATATAAATATCAGAATTGATAAGATTTAGTATGATTATCCCGCGTGTGCTGTCCTGTTTTCAAATATAAATTGAAGGAAGGAGAGAATTCAATGTACATAACCACTTCAATGAATAACGATTCGGCTATATTCTAAAGAGATGAGAGTATAAAATAAGCTGATTATGGTTTCAGCTATCCGACTGCATAAAACTCATATTTTCTCAAACGCATGCAATAAATAAGCACCAGACAAACTGTTCGGATACACACGTTTCCAATCTGGTACAGACCAGTGTAAGGATGTCCAGAAGCGGGTTTTAGAGTGTAATTGCGTCTATGTTAATATTAAAGAGGAACATATGAAAATGGTAAAATCAAACTGGATAGCGGTAAATTTGAAGGAAGAAAGATATGCTCTTGAGCAAAATTATAAATTGGGAAGCAGAATTGTAAATTTGGGGCAGAATCGCTAATTTTGAGGGTTTTGACAAAACATTTTGTGGTCATGTACACACTTGTTCCAATGTCTATTGTAAAATTCCTTCAGTTTACAAGGGTAGAGCAATTAAATGTACTCGGGATTTGGACTTTCCCTTAACCTTTTTATTATAAAAACTCTTCTTATATACACAAATTATAATAAGTAATTCCTCTAATATCTACTTGGGTAAGATTAAGATAGGAACCCGGTGACCAAGCGTCGTGAGAGGGATCTAAATTAGGTCTCTCTCTCTCGGTGACCAGACGTCGCGAGAAAGAGGAAAGGAGCTCAGTGACCAAGCGTCGTGGGCTTAAGGATGGGTATCTCTCGGTGGCCAAGCGTCGTGAGAGGGGCTTTAGGTGGTTCGATCAACCTAAGTAGATTGATGTTGGTCGAGGCGTGCAGCTCCCTTTTATCCTGTATTGTCGGCTTCTTTCGGTGATCCTCGTCCTTCCGACTGTTGGCGATGGTGAGCGATTCCTCTTCGGGATCGTCGTCTGTTTGTTTGTGTTTATTATTAACACGTGTAGTACGCATGGTTTTTGCATGGTACTGCGACGTGGGGATCCTTACACTATTGTTAAGACCATTGAAGACATGCAATATTATGAGCCGCAATAAGAAGTGGCCATTCTTCGTGGTATTTGTATTTGACTGCAAATGTCTATTGCAAGAAGTTCCCTCAGCTGTGATATAATATTTTGAAAATTGTTTGAGACGGACCCTCATTCAGGAACTGCAATAGGATTTGAAAAGATTTTCCTTGATAAGATGAAAACCTCGTCAGCAATCTTTCTGGTTAACATAGCAGTAGCATTTTATATTTTGCTCTGGAGGTGAAGTCGGCAAGATTATCTACCGACAAGTGCTTCATGTTTTTCATTACCTCTGGTGCATGGGGTCTCTGGATCCCAGTTCGCTCCAAGTGAACTTTGAGGTGGACAAACACCGTGTGGGGGGGCTTTTTCAGTGTTCTCCCGTTTCCTCCTCCTTTCTTCATTCCACCATTTCATTCATTTCTCATAATCACCGTCTCCTCTAACCTAGCTTTAGCCTATTGTGGGACGTAAAACTCGAAGATTTCATTTCATGTTTTTCATTAATGTAATAGTACACTAGTGATTATTACAGTAGTTCCCATTTTTTGACTCACGACAGACTCACGCAAGAATCTGATATACACCAATTTGTTTGACGACCTTCTACCATAGGTGGTGTGATTGCAAAGTTTGAAGACAGGTAGTATCACTGCTCAATAGATATAATTGTCCGTTACAGTGGAAGCGGTGGCTTGATGTGACCTTGATATGTGCTGCAAGAATCACTGCGGCATCGTTGTTCAGTACAGCGTAGCAACCTGTTGAGTGCGAGCGTGTGTGTGTCGTGGCAGATTGTTAATTGCGTAAAATGGATGAAAAACTGAACAACTTGTTTGTCTCAAATTTTGTTTTAAAACCGAGAAGTCTGCTTCGGAGGCTTATGAATTCATTAGATTTTGCAGATAAACGTTTGAGCCGGTCAAACGTGTTTATCTGGTTTAACAGATTCAAAGATGACCGCGACTCAGTCGAAGGTGATACCCGGTTCGACCGATCTTCCACGTCAAAAACCAAGGAAAACATTGGGAAAGTTCGCGATTTAGTGCGCTCAGACCGTAAACTAACCATTAGGAAAATGACTGACGACCTGAATTTAAGTTTCTACGTAGTTCAGTCGTAATTGACGATTTGAAAATGCATCAAGTGTCTGCGAAATTCATTCCGAAATTGTTGTTAGACGAGCAGAATAACACAAACATGAAGTATCCCAAAACGTGCTTAATCGGACCGAAACGAACCCAGAATTGTTAAACAGGATAATAATAGGTGATGAAACATGAGTTTAGGTTATGAACAAGAAACAAAGGCCCAATCTTCTTAGTGGAAGAACTCAGATTAACTTCGACCGAAGAAAGCGTGACAAAATCGGTCGAATGTGAAGACAAAGTTGATGTGTTTTTGTCTTTGATTCTACGACTATTGTGTATCATGAATTTGCCCTTAGGGGGCAGACAATCAACCAGGAATACTACGAAAGTGTCATTCAGCGTTTGCGCGAAAATATGCAGAGGAGAAGGCCTGCCCTCTGGAAAGACAAGAATTGGGTCCTTCACCACGATAACGCACCGGAAATTGTATGTTATCGATCCAGGAATTTCTGGCCGATTTCAACATTTCTGAGCTTCCCAAAACCTTCTATTTTCCTGTTTTGACCCCCGCCGACTTCTACCTCTTTGCTAAATTAAAATTGCCACTAAAAGGGAAGAGGTTTAACTCAGTTGAGGACATCCAGGCAAATGCGAGAAAGATCATTTTCAAAATTGCTTCCAGAAGTGAAAGCACCGTTGGAACGTGTGTTTAGGCAGTAGAGGGACTACTTTAAAGGAGATCAATCCCAATAGCTGAAGTACCGCCATTTTTAAATTACAAATCTGCTCTTAAAACTTTCGAATCACAACACGTATTTCCGACATCATAATCCCGTTGCTATAAAACTTTGTGGTTTCTGATCCAAAAATTGTGACACGTGGTTTCCACAGGCCTCAATGGAAATTAACATAACACCATTCATGGAGTTCTACAGATGGATGATTTTGTTGTGATTGGTCGTCAATTGCGAGGAACATCTTGCACATTGAAATTTTCAGAACGAAAGCAACTAAAACATCTTTTGGCTTTTCGTTTTGATAATGCATCTTGTCCATAAACATGAGAAATTTCTTCACGGACCTTCGCCGCATTATCGAAATAATATTGTAAAATGTACCTCAATTTTGCGAAAAATTCACTCAGCTTTGCGGTGCAATACTTTACATCTGATTCATAAATTTCAACATTTCTTGTATATCTACTAACTTCAATTGTTAGCTCAATTGATGTTAGATCCGAGCCGTACCGTAAGATTTGGTACCCTAACGCCACCTCGTGTGCAAAAGGCCCAATACTTTCTATTATTGCCTCACATAAAATTCTTCAATCATAAGATTGTAACGCATGGGGAGAGGAAGTGTCTTTCAAATTAGATGTCAAATCTGTAGGTTCAGTCCTCACGGCTCACACAATAATAATAATAATAATAATAATAATAATAATAATAATAATAATAATAATAATAATAATAATAATAATAATAATAATAGAAACGGATTCCAAACAAAACGAGTTCTGTAAAAATATTGATGTAATATGAATTTCAAAATTATAAGAAGAATAATGTATGGCTCCAAAAACAAAATATTTGTAATTTATAGCGTGAAACATTGCTATCTGCTTGAATATGCGTATATGTTTTTTTTTTCTTTTTTTTTTAACGTGTATCCTTTCCTCTCTTTCTAATTTTACCCATCTCTTTCTACCGAACAACTGACATATGTAATGAACGCTTGATGAATCGTAATGCAAACATAACACATCAAAATGGAACAATGCTCACTCGGTGGCTGACAGATGTGATGTATTTATTGTTCAAACGCACAGTCAGAGGGAGATGAGTTTGATTTTTAGGGGGTTAGTGCGCACCCTTGTTATTAAGTTATGAGATAAAGTAGATATTGATGTGTTCCCCCTCATTTCGATTTGTAGTGTACATCACCGCCCGACTGAAAAGATGGTCGAACGCATTCGAAGCGGAAATGTTATGATAAGGGTACTTTAAAATATTGTATGCATTGAGTAATTCTAAATGAAGTAGAAATTAATATTTAAATTCAACTGATACTCCAGTAGGATCATTGGTGTTGTTGTCTTACATATATAAGGAAGCAGTACTTTATATTTCATCTACGGAAGTTGGTGACAGAACTATCATTTGTTGAAGGATTGTGTCAAGTCATTAGCTGCATGATTTCATAATAATAAAATAAGCTACAGTATGGTCAAAGAAAACAGATTATTCTAATAGTTGAATTGGCAACCATTAAACTCTAGCCATTCGCTTACCCGACCGAACTTTTTAGATTTAAGTTATTACCGACACGGTCTGTTTCCCTTGTTTGTTACTTTTACCTTCAGAACTATTTAATGAAACTTCATGAGTATTTTGATAAAAGTTTTTAATGTTTCAAGATGGAATAATTTTTGAAGTATTTTATTTGAAGGTAAAATCAGTGTGTATAGAAGGTGAAAATAAGTTTTCTTTTCTACTTGATATACATCATTGGAACTGTGTTACATGTACATAATATAAAACTCCAAATAATTTGTAGAACAAAAATTACTGGGTTAAAACATACAGGTGGCTGTATTTTTAAAGAAATGGACAGCATTCACTGTTAGTTCGCAAGGTCTGAAAATTAATTCGAAATTATGTGAAATGTATAGAGGACAACAGTCATCCCCAGTGGATTTGCTCAAGGTACTTAAGTTTTTTTCTCTGTATTTGTAATAACACCTTTTAGTTTAGACATCATTCACTTCAGCCTCTGGTACATGGGGTGCCGGGTTCAAACCTTGCTCCCGCCAAGTGAACTTTGTGGTGGATAAACACCGTGTGCGTGGATTTTCTCGGGGTTCTCCCGTTTCCTCTCACTTTCTTCATTCCACCATTTCATTCATTACTCATCATCACCGTCTCCTTTAGCCTAACTGGCATAACCCTGGGACGTAAAACTCAAAGATTTCATTTCATTTCATCATTCACTTCAGTTTAAAACCTTTTTGCTTTTCCCCGCGGAAGATAACACTAGGTTACTCAGCTCGATACTATACTTCTGGTTGAGAGCTACCTCATTGTTATATGGTTAGCGCACGCGTCTTCGGCACAGAAGACCCGTGTTCGATTTACGGTGGAATCTAGTAATCTGGATCCCACGTTAAGCTGTAAATCCAAGTTTCACATATCGTCGGTATTGATCGGGACGCGAAACTCCTACTGAAGCAATTTATTTCTTTTTGCGGAATCTAAATCGAAATTTAAACTAATACTGATATGAAGAAGTACTTTAACTACAGAAGTTCGAGAGAGAAAGGAAAGAAATAAAACATGAGGCTTATTTCCCATACTTAAGCTCTTAAGTAAAACATTGTTAGCAATCATTCTAACTTCGTTGGCTGCTTAGATTCTTTGCACGTTTGTGATGACTAGAATGTTTTCTTAAGGTTATTACTTTTTTATTTAAGTATTGTTTGTAGAAACAAAAATGGCAAGTTTGTCCAGGATTTACTATATTACTAGTGGATATGTGAAGTGAAAGCGATAAATGAAACAAAAGATAAAAATTTTAACCTGAACATTTACAAAAAAAAAAAAAAAAAAAAAAAAAGTGTCTTAGAATGAAAGAAATTGTTATTCGTATGATAATACTGTATACGAAAAACAAAGTGAAGTGAAACGAAATGAGACTTGAAGGCGTTTAAATATGAATAAAATGTTCGACATATACATACGAAAAAAACGGGAAAATATAAGTGAAATGTAAAGCAATGATGAATTGTTGAAAATACGCCGGACAGCATATTCGAAAAGTATTTGAATCTGAAGATAAATGTAATATTGGTATTGCTTGAAAGAAGTTTCGAGTTTCCTGATAGTTGTAGTGGAAAGGAAAAAAGGGAGAGAAAGAAGAGCAGAGTTTATGGTATTCAAGGGAAATGACAAGAACAGAAAATTAGTAGTTGGCTGCTGACTTTTAGCGTTCCTTTTCACCACCGCATTGAAAAAAATGTCTTATCCGAACAGCGGTATATTGTACAAATATACGGAATCCATAAATTTACTACAGAAATCTGTACTGAGCAAACGTTATTCATATGCTATATTCGTACTGCCTTTTCCCCGTACTTAGATGTTACATCATGTCGCTGCAGGATATCTGAGATCTAAGAGTCTTCCATATATTGCATACGTATACGTCAAGCATATGTTATATACGTCCATCTGTATGTACACTCATGTCCAAAATGATTGTCACATAATCTATAACTGTCTTCTTGTAATAATATAATATGATAATGATTTTGCAGGGTACTTTTAATACTGATACTATGTGTATAATCGGAAAATGTAGATTTGTGGTAAATTTCATAGGAAAAGAATTATAAATACGAAAATTAGAATGAGTGAAACAAAATGGACAAGAAAGTTTTGTTTTCGTTTTATTGTTCTTATTTACTGTTCTTTTGACATGAAAATTGCCACATACATGTCTTTGCCGATTATATACATACTAACATTATAAGAAATATCGAGCGAATTCGTTATCAAATTATATTCCTACAATAACATATTTATAGACATGCGACAATAATTTTGGACATGAGTGTACATTACTTTGTTTCGAACGGAAAGTACGTATAGAGGGTACACTTACACGGAAAATATTATGGAAGATAAGTTTTCAGTTGTATGTACGTTTGGTGCAAAATGTTACCTACAGTCGGACCTTAAGTCCAAAAACTACAGGATTTACACATGTAATCTACGTTTTTACAGACGCCACATGTTTTTTTTTATACTCTGTTAGAAGGTGACGGATCTGAACTTTCAGTTCAAGGTAGAATCTGAATCATCGTAATCCGTTCAATGCTCTTCTGTCAGGAATCGTACCCGGGATCCCATGCATCAAAGGTGAACACTATTCGCTAGACCAGCGTTTCCCAACCGGTGTGCCGCGAGGAATCGAAACAAAATTATTAATTTTATAACTATCAAATTGCAAAACGTAGGAAAAATGTATATTTGTATTTCACATTACTATCAACCTCTACTATAAATCTACAATTTTAAGTTTCATACTCTGTTACTTTTCCGTACATTTTTAATGTTGAAAAACGTATTTATCATTGTCATGACCATTATTGCTTCTTTATTGTTGCAGACCCATTTCGTAACTTGAAATTTTAACATATCATTCAATAAATTCAACAAAGCAAATATGCATACAAATTACCTACATTTGTGTTTTAAAAGTATAGGAGATTTGTTTATTTATTCGTTATTTAGTGATCTTCCCTTTTAGTTAAAGGTTAGATAGTTTTCGAAAGAGAAAGTGGATTTTTAAAAACCCGAGTCCTATATTTCATTGCAATTGTTTTTTTTATTTAAAATTAGAATGAAAAATAAGCATAATGATTTAGCATGGGGGAAAATCAGTGAACGAGCTTTCCTCTCTGTAAGGAGATCAGTAATACATAAAAATACCACGGTATTTTATATTTCAAATAATAATAATAATAATAATAATAATAATAATAATAATAATAATAATAATAATAATAATAATAATAATAATAATAATAATATAACGCTGCACTAGACCAATGATGAGGTAGAAAGTTAGCAGAATTCATAGAAATTTTTCAAGTTGTGATAGCAAAGCAAAATACTCAGGATTATGATCATCATCATAAAAATTCCCTCGTTGTTGGTAGGTCACTTGCTGCAACTCAGAAGCTTCCATGTTCCATGTTAACTTCTACGTCTTTACGTACGTTTTTTTTCTGTTTCGATTTCGTCCATCAACTGTGGTCTTCTTCGCTCCCTCCCTCTATTTCCTGCTACCATACCCTCCAGCATGTCTTTCATGATACAGTCCCTTCACAGCCAATACCCCAGCCAGTTTCTCTTCATTCTTTGAATCACATATAAGGTTGTTCCTTTCTCTCCCACAGTTTCTAACTCCTTCTCATTTATTTTCCTCTCGACTTAGCTAATTCTCTTCATTCTTTTTCACACCCACATTTCGAAATCTTGAAGTCTCTTTCCATTTCTTTTACGTAATGTCCGTGTTTCTGTTTCATACAGCACAATTCTCTACACCAGTGCAATTTAACTTTTTTTTTCTCGCGTACTCCTAGACACAGTTCGCCATCCAATTCTTTACCGCTGAAGCTGTTTAAAACAAATTAAATCGAAAAACTTATTAAATGAACTTATTAAACTTAATACACATGTTCTGTTGATTAAAAAGGGGGACAAATAGAGACCTAACAAAAGGACAATCACTGTGCCAATCAAAAGACTATTTACAGGGGGATAAACAGTACATCTGAAAAAATTAACATGGGAATTTTTTAAAAAAATCATATTACCATTCAATAAATATTGGAAATATGCTTATTTTAAAATTACGTACCCCCGGAAACATGTTCGCGTACCCCAGGGGTACTCGTACTCCAGGTTGAATAGCATTGCTCTACACTAAGCATTTTATGATTCTTTTTTCTTAATTCTACGTTCAAGGATACACAGAATAGATTTTTCGACGTCCTAAATGCCTATTTTGTCATTCCTATCCTTGCTTTTATTTCACGTTAGCACTTCGTGTGACAATTATAAAGATTTCCAAAATTAATCTCCCGAAATTCCCATTTGCTGCATTTGTTCGTTTTAAATACATCGTAGCATATTTTCTCTTATGTTTGTGTTTAGATTAGCTTTGGTAAAATAATAAACGAGATATTTGTCTGTTTCATACATTATATTGTCTGATTAGTGTATTTCAGTTTAAATTCAGAAACTGAATTTAAAAAAAAGTGATTGACACAGAAGTAATCATTAAACCCACCAGAAAAAATATGTGATAAATAATAAATTAATTTACATACATTATTTAATTGAGAAGGAAATAAACATACTGAAATCATCTGCCAGGAAAAAATAAACTGCATACGAATATTTATATATTCTTTCAACACAAACTGTATAAACACGCGTACACAGATACAAATACAGACATGAATGTAGAATGTGGTGTGTTAATAACCACACCCAAAGTCGACAGTCTTGCTCCGCGGAGATATTTTGTTCGAGTTGGCTCGAAGTCAGAACCGAATAAGCGATGCAAAGGCGTTATTTATTTAGATCCAACCTTTAGTTCTGTCCTATTCTGGCGCGGGCGGGCATCATCCTCCTCTTGAGACGCTACGTGCACACCACCAACCACCACATGTGCCAGATGAGTGTTTGCAGCATCTCGAACAGGAAGTTTTATTCACAATATTCCAGTTCGGTCTCCGTCTTTCACTGTGTTAGCCACTCTCTATCTTTAAGCAATGATGCAATGGCGCACGTCCAGAAACTGGGTTAAAACAGCTAACAGAAATATTTTTCGTATTCTGCATAACGATGTTCCACAATCCTTTCTGAGAGACACTGACTGCCTTTTGCACTTAAGAACAAATTAAATCAAGAGGAACCGAGTTGACTTTGTTTGGCTCTTACTGTTCGTTCTAATTCCATTTACTCTAAAAGCTGTATGCGATAAATTCAGCTTTTGTACGATGATATTAATGGCCAATGATTCACAAGTTATAATAAAATGAATACCAGATACTTCTTGTGACAACATAAAATGCTAAATGGTTCTTCTGTAGTGAGTACAAGTGTTCACAAACACTAAAATCTTACGACATGTATGATTAAGTGTTACCGTTCTCCATTCGGTATAGAAGTCCTCTGTTCGATTATTATTAATTATTCTGCCTATTGGCAGCTCCTGGGACTAATGGCTTACTTTCTTGAGCTTTAAAAATGATCAATGTGACCCTGGTGCTGAATCAAATTTTTGCCGTAGGTTATGTGATTCAAGACGCTATACAAAACTTTTGACATTGGTATATTGCATATTTAAATGCAGCATAGAAAAGTAGAATTTAAATGGTGTTCATTGAAATTTTCAGTTCTCCTTTGCTTTTCAGACCTTGGGGGCCGCGGTGGCTCAGTGGTAGAGCGTTCACCTCTGGTGCTAGGGGTCTCGGGTTCAAACCCTGCTCCCGCCAAGTGAACTTTGTGGTGGACAAGCACCGCGTGCGTGGGTTTTCTCAGGGTTCTCCCGTTTCCTCCCACTTTCTTCATTCCACCATTTCATTCATCTCTCACAATCACCGTCTCCTTTAGCCTAACCGGCATAACCGTGGGACGTAAAACTCAAAAATTTCATTTCATTTTTTTTCCAGACCTTTCTGACTTGAAAGGCTTCCAGACTTTTCTGAGTTACTGACAAACTAACGTTCTGATGGAGGGGAAAACAATCTTCTTTGATCGTGTTCAGCATGTCAAAATAAATGTTCGTGGGAATTTTCGCCACTCAACGACTATTGGTTTGGTTGAAAAATGTATTGAACACTTCTCCCCTTTATTTAAGAATTTCATCTATCAGCCAAATTGTAGACTTGACTAAGGCACTTACAGCACAATCGCACATTCACTTTTATGTAATACATATGATGAACTCAAGTTGTAAGGGAATAAAAGCAGAAATCCAACATTATTATCGGTAAATTTTCAAAACTTCCCTTTGTTATTTGTCTGTAATTGAATGTTTGCTTGCGAGATGAAGTATTTATTTGAGTTTCTAGTAATTTTTAGGATTAACTCTCATCCAACGGAGATCGGGTCATTTTTGACCCATAAATGTTTTATTTTAATTTTTTTTCCTATTTCTTCTTCATTTTCCGGTTATCGCCCTAGGTATGCTTTTTCTAACCTACGTACCATGTAGTAATAATACTCCTATTACCCTAACATTCTTTGTCAGCCACAAATAAACAATTCTTTGTCTGAGTCTTGAATAACCCGGTCTTCGCTGTTTACGTGAAGTATATTTTATTCGTCTTGCCTACCTCACACCGTCGGATTTGTTACCATTTTACTCACTCTGCATGATCACTTCTACTCTATGATCACTTGTTCATTCCCTTAGCATGCTCCAACATGTCAGCACTGTTGCCAGGTGGTAAAAATTCTCACAAGACGGGAAATTTATATCAGTTGCGGGAATGCGGAATATTTTCTTCCAAATATGTAGGATATGAGATAATTTACTTCAAAATATGTACCAATGGAAACGCATGGTAATATATATCCATATCTGGGTGGGTTTGTGTGCATTATATATTTGCGGGAAACATTGAATCATATTGGAAAATTTCATGTCTATACGGACGGGAAATTTCCTTTCATGAACTGGTAACACTGCCTGTCAGAGTAAATATCAAACATTTTAGTCCAATTTGAGTCATGCAGATGAAGAATTCAAATAAACTGTGCGCATCTGTTCTCTGTGCGGTAATAATGTCCGAGCAAAAAGTTTTTGAAAACTTCAGATGATATATTTCGTGAACTGATTAGATAGCAACAAGAAAGTGCTGAAGCTATCATAGTCTGGATTCTGGCTGCCCCCCCCCCCAATTTTTACCTTTTAGATCCGCCACTGAAGACCAGTATGCTCACCAGTAATATCAAACTTTAAATTCATTGGAAATCTAGTAATAATATTATGTTCTCCTTAGAAAACAATTAAAATATTGATGGGTCAAAAATGACCCTATGTTCGTCGGATACGTTATTTCTAGTATCTTCACTGGGCGAATGTTATTGAGGTCACTAATTATTTTAGCAATTGTGGTTTAACATGTTTACATAAATTGTTTCTTTGAAAGGAGGTTGAAAGGAGGATTATTATTTATTATATTAATTCTTACTCATCTATTGCATTATTCTACCATTCAATTTTGAAGCAAAATAAGAACTTTCTAACCTTAAATCGTGTAACACTTCATTGAAATATATTTATAAAAATGTGCACCATTAGATACAATCTTTCATTTTACCACAAATATCATTTAATATTGCTAATAAAACTCCAGCTGGCCAAAGCAGTATATAGAGTGTGGCCCATTTTAATCTTTCCACGTATATATATATATATATATATATATATATATATATATATATATATATATATATATATATATATATATATATATATATATATAAACAGTTAAACATAAATGAACCAAACAAAGCTCAAATAGGAAACATTTTGGGGCAAATTGAACGGTGATGTCGTGGTGCTACGCAGGGCCGTTCTTTATGGGGGCCCGGGGCCCAACTTTAAAATTTTAAATGGAAACATGGGGCGAGTGATACCGCGTTCGATAGATCTTTGAAAACTAAAAAGCGTTGTTGCAAGAAGTTTTTCATATAGGCCACTGTGTTCAAAATGACCGCCAACACATGGTGCAATGTACCAGATAAAACGTCCAATACCCTAATATGAAAACGGTTGAACATAAATGAACCGAAGAAAATCTCAAATAGAAAATGCCGTGGGGCACATCGATTGGTATTGTCGCGGTGGCTCCAGGGCCACTCTTCACGGGGGCCCAGGACCGAACTTCAAAATTGTAAATGGAAACATGGGTAGGGTGATACCTCGTTCGACATATCTTTAAAAACCAAAGAGCGATATTGCAAAAGATTGTTCATATAGGTCACCGTTTTCAAAATGACCACCAAGATATGGTACCTGTATCAGATGAAACGTCCAGTCCCACTAATATGAAAACTGTTAAAGATAAATGAACACAACCAAAATTTGAATAGGAAATCACAGAGGATATTTATCATTCCACGACTCGGGAATGTTACAACAGATGAAAAGATGGTTAGAGTGAAAGTCCTATAATAGAAAGGAGGAAATCAATTCCTAGAAAATTATCGTTACAACATTCGTGTGTAGGTGGGTGAAGCGGGAAGGAACGGTGCAATTGCAAATGAGAACCTTAGTTTTTGCAAATTGTAACTACGAAACAAAAATGAATTGAAATGAAATTTCTGAGTTTTACGTCCCACGATTATGTCGGCTAGGCTAAAGGGACGGTGAAGATGAGAAATGAATGAAATGGAATTAAGAAATTGGGAGGAAACGGGAGAACCCCGAGGAAATTCACGCACACGTTGTTTGTCCACCACAAAGTTCACTTGGCGGGAGCTGGGTTTGAACTAGTGCTGTCGAAATCGTTTTTAAAAAAAAAAAAAACAAAAAAACGGAAACTGTTTTTTGAAAAAAAAAGTGAAATTTCATACAACCGAAATGTCGGTTTTGAAAACCGCTTTTGCGGTTTCGGTTTTGAAAACTACATTTGCGGTTTCGGTTTTGAAAACAGCTTTTGCCGTTTTCAGTTTTTAGAAAATCGGTTTTCTCAAAAACCGAAAACCGCAAATGTGACAAACATTCGACAGCACTAGTTTGAACCCGGGACCCCATGCACCAGAGGTGAACGCTCTATCACTGAGTCACCGCGGCCCAACAAGGAAAAAAGTTATCTGAAATATGATTTTGTAAGAGATAAAGTGTAATGGGATAAAGTGTGTCAAATTCTTGTTAGATGGTACCTTCCATTTTGATTGTAGGCAATAATGGGATACAAAAATGAATCAACTAAAATACGAAACAAATTTGTCTATCAATGCAATTTTAGAGCAATGTGTGCAAATGTTTGTCTTGTTCAATAGTCGTTTGCACAATAGTGGTTGGATTATTTTCCTTTCATGTCTTTTTGCATGTAAGCTTCACTGAAATGTTGTCCACAGTTACACTCCGAATAACTTTCTGCTGTAGTCTCAGTTGTGATCCTCAGTATTGAAACGGTACATATTGATGCAGATGCCTCCCAAACATCTTGCACGCATTGCGTTAAATTTTTAGGGGCAGGCAAAATGTTTGCAACTTCCAGAAAATGTATTATTTAAATCTTTGCTTCTCATTTCAGTTGCTTCTTTTTTCCCATCGAATCACACTTTGCAATACAAATGGGTGTTAAACTTGAATTTAATCTTATTTTAATTCATTACAGTACCAGTTACTTGTACACACAAGTGCTTCAAACAAACCATACCTATTGCAAGTAAAAGTGGGGTTCTCATTTGAGATTTTACCATTCATTCCCGCTTCAACCACTTACGGATGGAGATCGGAAAAATAATTTTCTAAGAATTACATTTCATCTTTTCCATTATGTAAATTATACTTAATAATCTTTTTCTCTGTTGTATTATTCCCGAGCCGTGGAATGATAAATACCTTCTGTGATTTCCAGTTTAAATGTTTGTTCTATTCATGTATATTTAACCGTTATTCATGTATATTAGGATACTGGATCTGATACCGGCACTATATCTTGGCGGCGATCTTCAATACGGTGACCGATATGAAAAATCTTTTTCCACAACGCTTTTTAGTTTTTAAAGATTTATCGAACGAAGTATCATATGTTTATATTTAAAATTTTAAAGTTGGGCCCCGGGCTCCCTTGAAGGATGGCCCTGGGAGGCTCCGCGACAACACCATTCCGTATGCCTCATGTTTTCTTTGGTTCATTTATGTTCAAACGTTTTCATATTAGGATACTGGACGTTTTATCTGATACAGGCACTGTATCTTGGCGGCCATCTTGAATACGGTGATCGATATTAAAAATCTCTTGCCACAACGCTTTTCAGTTTTTAAAGATCTATCGAACGAGGTATCACACGCCCCATGTTTTTATTTAAAATTTTAAAGTTGGGCCCCGGGCCCCCCTGGGAGGCACCACGACAGTACCGTTTTGTGTTCTCCCTGGCATTCCCTATCTGAGATTTTGTTCGGTTCATTTATGTTTAACCGTTTTGGAGATATTTCCGTGGAAAGATTAAAATGGGGCACCCTGTATATTTTAAGATTATGTATATACTGCTTTGGACAGTTGGAGTTTTATTAGTAATCTTGAATTTTCCAAAACTGCAATGAATAATTTACAAATATCATTTTAACATGCATACACAAAAAATATCGAAATGTGGTTTTTCATCCGATTGCGGTTATTCGATTTGGTAACAGGTCAAAAGACATAAGTTCTTTGATCATAAATATATTTTTGTAACAACACATGTATAATAGGATGCAATGTCTATTTCTTCAAAAATATTAACTTTTAGTTTTATCTATATCTTACGAAAATCAATGCTTAATGAAACCAATTAACTTAAAGCCAACTACTACTACACCTAATTTACTATATTGAAGATAATCACTACACCTCTAACTTACTACGCTGTAGGAACAACTAAAATTTAATGGAAGAATTTTAAAAAAAGTCATCGAAGGATATAAAGTAGTTAAATTTATTGGAAGTACTTCTGGGGGTTTTATTTTGCATTTGTTTACGTTAATAACAGTGAATAATGGGGGAAGAGCAAAAAAGGAGTATAGAAAATATGAATTAGTCAGGAAATGAAGAGAAGAGGCAGGCAGACAGACAAAGAAATGGGGAGAAACAACTTTATATACATACATATATATAAAAAATTTGAACTAGCTTGAGTTGGAAAATTGTGTAAATAAAACGAAACAGAGAGAAAGAGAGAGAGAGAGAGAGAGAGAAAGAAACAACGAAACCCCAAAAGAGGGAAAGACAAAATCATAGCCTGAGGGTAAGCGAGGAAGAGGAAGAACGGACGCGGAAGCTACAAGGAAGTGCAGCAATTGTGTGAAAAAGGAAATGTTTAGATTTGAATTTTCCGCCTTAGGCTATGGAAGAGAAAAATGTTATATATAAAATGAGTGAATTCAAGCAACTATGAATGATGAGCAGGAAGGGAAACCAAAAATAGCGAAAATGGAAATTGAGATTTTTTTAAAAAATAAGTACTCCGGAAACTTTTGTCCCTCTTGGAAGTGAAAGAAAAGAAGAAGAAATTGTCCAACGTATTGAACAAAATCAGAATATTTTGTTATTACTGCATCTACGTAAGCAATCTGAAACTCAATATGGAAAGAGAAAAGTGATTAATTTTGATATTCTATGTACTTACCCATGCAAGTACCCAGAATTTTTTGTTGGGAGGGATCCGGGGTTTGAGCCACTATCTCTATGTAATATTAAACGGGTATTATTCTGCACCCAAAAAAGACGATAAGTAATTGTAAAGTACATCGGCTTATATATATTTTTAAAAAAAATACAAAACTGGATTGTTTTTGTAAGACGAAAAATAGTACAGATGAAATGTAAGATCAAATCTTCATGCTACATTAATCACTTCTTTGCCAAACAAGTATAGTTTTATTAACAAAGTGTACAAATGTACACTCATGTCCAAAATTATTGTCGCATGTCTATAAATGTGTTGTTCTAGGAATATAATTTGATAACGAAATCGCCCGGTATTTCTTATAATGTTAGTACGTGTATAATTGGCAAAGACATGTGTGTGGTAAATTTCGTGTCAAAAGAGGAGTGAATAAGGACAATAAAACGAAAATAAAACCTTTCTTGTCCCTTTAGCAATATTTTGTTATATGCATTCTAATTTTCGTATTTATAATTCTTTTCCTATGACATTTATCACAAATATACATTTCCCGATTATACACATAGTATCAGTATTAAAAGTACCCTGCAAAATCATTATCAAATTATATTCTTACAAGAAGACAGTTATAGATATGCGACAATAATTTTGGACATAAGTGTACATTAACTTAGGAACTTCTTTGGGGGTCAGGACCCGATGGAGTTTCCATGTGGGTGCGCCCTTGTACTCACCCCTTGTGATCTGTTTACTGTATAATATTATTAAAATCGAACTAAATAGTAACATTATTGTTACAAAATTCTTGCTAGTAAATTGCTTGAATTTACTGAGAAAGGAAAACAGGAATATTTTGCATAATGCGGTCAATTGTTTCCAATAAACGTGCATGCTATGCATAACCGAATTGTTCGAGCTTATTTACAATAGGTTTTAATTGAATTTGTTCATCAGAAAAATTAGATAATAAATAATAAAATGAATTGATAGAATGGGAATATGGAAAGAAACAGAAGAACCTCGAGAAAACCCATGTACATGATGTTGTTTAACACAAATCTACTTGATCTGGGATCGAATCATGAGCCATCCTGCATCAGTGTTGAAAGCTCCAATACTGAGCCACGTGCACTGATTCTTCAACTGTAATTAATATTGTTATATCACAAACTAATACTTGACTCAACTTACACAGAATTTCCATGTGTACATAATGTGTGCATATGTTATTTACTACCTTTATTTGGTTATTATAAATTTTAATTAACAGAACTGCATATGTAATAATAACTTACCACGCTAAAGAGAAATCCAGATTAATTTAAAGTAAACCCGTTATACAAGGTAGGCCTATGGACTAAATTGATTGATTAAATTTATGTGTACTAAATAGTTTGGTATATGTATTGTGTTCTGTAGATTTTTCTTTAATATAAATAACTCATTTTCTGCCGATTATGACAACTAACCCTATGACTTATGGTACCTGGAGGTTTAATACCGCGTTCACGAAACCTTTTAATTGACTTCTGTTCTTAGCCAATTGGATCCAATTTCTATTTTGTATTCTAATTTCTGCGAGATCTATCTTAATGTTGTTCTCCCATCTCCACTAGGTCTGCGTAATGGTCGTTTTCCAGTTGGATTTTCAAAAAAAAAAAAAAAAAAAAAAATTGAGAACTTTTCTTTTTTTTTCTTTTTTTTTTTTAATATTCTACCTACATTACCTGTCCATCTGAGTGTTTTAGGCTTGATGACCGTAATAATGTTTGGTAAAAGGTACAAGTTATCCAGTTTCTCGTTATGACAGCATCTCTAGATTTAATTAATTTCCTTTAAACCTTCTCAAATATCTTTAATGTTCTTACGGTAATTTGACTTTGATTTCAGTCCCTACAAATGAGGACAATTTTTAATGCTCAAAGCTACAGGGAAATCAAATTTTAAAACATATTTTGTCGTAGGAGAAAGGACACAGACAAATGCGTTTGCCTATATGAAATGTTAGCAGATTGCTTCAATTAAAAGTTTTTCAGTTACAGAAGAAGCAGTTTGTCTCTTCCCTAAGCTTATTATCACTTTTAATATGTTTAGTGAATAACTTGAAAGTAATAAGAGTTCTAAAATGCAGAAAGTGAGCAAGGTAGTATTTACAATACGCTATTATATGAAGTAATAATTGTTTTAAAGATACTTCGCATAGACTATAAATTTAGGTGCCAAAAAATTATAATGTAAACTGCGCATCCAAATTTCTGGTCTATAAGATAATGTTTGAAGATTTAATTAGTTTAACAGAGTTTTGTAGATACTACGTATCTCGCTTTTTACATTTTTGATGTTCTTTATGGTTTCTCAGTTATTTACTAAAATTCAAGAAAAAAAAGTTGGCTAAGAGAAGATCCTTAATTCTTTAAGCTATATAAAATATTTAAAGAAAGCACTTTTTCACTAAAATATTTGTAACTCAGACCCTACCCACTACCCACTACCTGGAGTACATGTATGAGCTCATTTGAATTGACATTGTGTGGAGATTTGAACGGAATGACTCGGTATTACATACTAAACACATCAAACGAAGGAAATGGAGGAAAAATTATATTTCCTTAAAATTTTTCATATACAGTAAAGTTACGATTATCCACGGAATTGAGTGGCAAGGGCACCACGGATAGCGAAAATCACTGATAAGCCGAAAGAAACTAAGAATTAGATGCAAACATACACAAAAAATCAGCATAAAAACTTTTTTTTTTTTTTTTTTTTTTTTTTTTTTTACAAAAGTACCTTTGCTCTATGTCCAAATCACTAAAATAAAGAACAGTAAACAAAACAATCCCGTACTGTGAATCTGTCAGTAATTTTCGACCTTCGGACTGTAGGACCTGTTGTATTTTCCCGGCCGTTGGCTTGGATAATTTATTATTATTATTATTATTATTATTATTATTATTATTATTATTATTATTATTATTATTATTATGATGTTCGTAATTAATTCTCCAGTGGTCGCCGCGAACTCTCACTCCGCAGTGAACAATGAATACAATTTACTACCACGCAAATCACTCTTCCCGATTCCCGTTTTTCCTACCTTACAACAATCGGTTTCTGGTTATCAGAGATCTGTGCTTCGAAACGGACACTATTGTTGGAAATATTGATTTTTTACAATGCAATTTATTTCTATGTTTGAGAACATATAGTACTTTATTTGCATGCGCAGTGTTAGTCTGCAGTGACTACTTATGAGAAGGAATTTAGCACAATTGCAGCAGGATTTTTTTAAGGGTACTCGCGAACAATAGGGGCATTGCCGCACCTGAATTTATCCTGCTTTTACTTGGCAAGCTTGCTATGTAGAAGATGAAAAAATGGATAGATGCAACTCTGTTCGTCTCATTATATCATTGTAATAACATAAATATAAGTGTTTGTAGATCCTGACCCTCTATTTCTTTAATATTAGAGAGTAATCTTCGTCTACTTGCGGATGTGATGCAGTTTTGGGATATGTAGGCATGATTATATTCTCTGTTTAAGTTGCCCACGTGACAAGATAGGTAAGAACTTTCGTGATAGCATACGAGACGAAACAGAGCTCTTCCAATACAGGACGAAATAGAAATAGACACACTTCCCAAGACGGAATATCACTTTCATTCCACCTCTTCTAGATGAGACGGTCTTAGTTCTTCGCAAGGGTAACCCATTCCCAACACTTGCCAACAAAAATTGAAAACAAAGGGATTTAGGGTTTAGATTTCAGGGCTCTCGGCATCTTATGGCCATTTAGCCCGTCACGTTTGAGGGATGACGTCCCTCGGCGAGCACACTATCTGGGGAAAGGGAAGGAAAAAATGATTGGGGAAGGAAGAAAACGGCCTGGGACCTACACGTTGGGTACCACCCCGGCATTTGCCTGGTGTGAATGAGGAAAACCCAGGAAAACCTCATTCAAGGTGGCTGGTCTGAAAAAGCTATTACACTTTTTCGACCGAGTGCCCCCACCGGGAATCGAACCCGGGACCGCTCGCACCGAAGGGAGAGCGTTAGCGACTACGCTACGCGGGGCCACAAATTGAAAACAACACTTCAAGTGTGCCTGCGTACTCGCGTACTGCGCTGGAGGGTCAAAAAACGTTATGAGCGTAAACTTGGCCATAAGAGCTCAAAAGAGCAACAATGAGAGATTAGAGAGATTAACAATGTTAACAAAGAGCGGGCATTTTGGAAGAAAGTTGGCCGTGAGTTAATTGCCATTCCATCAATAGCATCATTTAAATTTAGAAAAACACGAGAGAGTGAGTTCAATCACAATAGCAGATAGCGGGATTCGAACCTGTAACCTTCTGAACATGAAATGAGAACTTCATCTGTGCCCTCTGTGTATTCGGTAATATGTGTCATTCTTCTCTGCCTAGTTTTGATGGTATACATGTCTATTGTTAATAGAAATTTATGTACTTTCAGTGCATTTATAATACAATCTTTTCCAGATTTATAATACACATATGAATATTAATTTTTTTGTTCTCTTATTTTACGATAATCACTTTCTCCTGTGTTAACATATTTGGAACAGTTTAAAATGCAAAATATTTGAAGTATCGAGCGAACCTAAACCCTCTTCATAATCGCAGTATAAACGATTATTGTAATTAATACCGTATGATGAGCCGTGAGTTTAATAAATATATAATGAACAACTCGACGTTAGCATGATGTAATTTCACTTGTACACAGAATTCATTCTGTTTGTATGGTTAATAATTAATTTTATTTTCTCTCTATGAATTGAATCACTTTTGAGATATTAATAGTCAGGTTCACTATGTAATTTCGCCGGAAATCGTTGGAGAGTATGAAAAGTGTACATTTTCTAAAAGCTTATAGTATAACCAACAAGAAAAACAATGTTTCCATTTTTTACGACTCCTACGTGGACGCCATCTTGGATTTTACAAAATGGCTGACGTAAAAACAATTTTTGTTAATATCTGAGCTTCTAAACAACATAAAATATAATTTTGACACATAAACATGCATTTTCCGGACTAGGGAATCCAATGGTATCGAAATAAATGATCTAGATTAAGCGACAAACTATGTTGATTTATATCAAATAGCTTTTTATACAAATTTCCTGACACCAACAACATAGGGTTTAATATTTTTAATTTTATAGCAACTACAGAGTCTTTACAATTCATCGTCGTCATTGTCATCATCAGTTTCATACTGTGTTTGTGTGTCCTCATCATTTGTACACTCACTGCCGCACTGGCAAAGATCGGTGCATGATAACGTAGGCTTATTTGCTCTGCAAGGACACCTTGCAGATGAACAGCCTTTTTTGCATTGACAATTAATCATCTCAATTATTGCCTTTGGAGCTGGAAGAATATCTGTCATGGTTGGTTTCAGCTGGCCATCCAAATCTTTGTGATAGCCATTCTTCGTGGGATCCAGCTGATGATCTTGCATAGCGATGTTAGCCTGTCCCCTCACCTGGCTTGGATGTGGACTCTGAGGACATGCTGTTTGAGAGCTCCTAGTGTGGGAGATAGCTTGTCACTTTCTGCCATATGCTTGCAAAATAGATGCCATCACAGTTCGATGATATTGTCGATATAGATGCCTTTGGGGCAATAAGCTACACAGACGAAGCTAGCAAGACTTGACAACATGGTATCGGACACTTCTGCTTCTGTTGAAAGCATCTGCAGTGAACTGATCACATCTGGGTTTGCTTTTATGAAAGCTTGCAGCCAGGTTGCTTTACCTATACGAGAAAACCGTCCAGTGTTGTCGGCTCCAGTGAATGCATGGAAAGCTGGCAAAGCCTTTGCTCTTTCCGGCCCTAGGACTCTCCTTATTTTCTCTATGTCGATTACTCCAGAGACCATTGAAATCGACGTATTCTTCAGCATGAGGTCATAGTTAGCTATAACTAACACCAGGACATCAGTATCTGGGGAAAAGAAAACCATCTTTGCATCCGGCAAATTTCGTTGTGTTGCCAGGACAGCTTGGTAGATCAACAGTGTGTCTGCTTCTTCATGATTGTTATCGTCGAAAACTAAATCTTTGTTGCTCCTGGTGCGTCCTGAAGAAGAAGTAATGATGAGTTTTTGTGAGGTACAATTTACTCTAGAATCTTAGCAGCAAGATAGTTTGTCAGGTCTGCCTTTGTCTTGTCATTGAAAGAAACCTGTTCACTGGGATGTGTTTAATGTTTGTGTCATCTCTGATCTGATACTGAATTGGTGCTTTTCCTTGCCTTCTTCTATCCCTAGTAGCACCTTTGAGAGAATCTTCTCTGTGTGTATCAAACACAAGGATGATTTCGTCATAATTTCCCACGAGAGACATAAGCCTGCTATTGAAGGAAGCACCGATATCTTTGACCGTCGCCATAGTTGCTGGATTTTTGGCCATCTTCTGAAGAAGAACCATCTCATCTACCAGGGCGATCCTTCGACTTGGAGCATTTGATGTTGTGTCCATCCAATCCTCTGGGTGCACATCTTTCTTTAATGTTTCTGCTATTGCCAAATTGTTGAGGAGACTGATCAGTTTCGACTTGTCAAGGCATGGCAAGATTGTACCATCTGGAGCAAAAAGAGCTCTTGGTGTCACAGTGAATTCGTAGTTCCCAATGGCCTCTTTCTGATTAATGTCTCTGGTGGACCTTGCCAAGACCATCATTCTGCCATATAAGTTCTTGGTCTCCTGTAGATCCACAATCTTGTCTCGGAGTTGTACTTTGGTTTTCTTATTTGCCGACATAAACATCTTGTTGTTCTCCTTCTTTACTGGTGCCCATAGACTAACATCCCCATTGATTCGCTCCGACACGTATTTTTCGTACAGCTTTTGGCCATTCTCATCGGCATTCACGATCATTTTTACATACTCATCAGGGATGAAGGTATGAGTGATAATATTGTACAACTTGTCACCTACAGCAGCAAATGGGTTTTCGTGTTTCAAAATTGCTTCCTTTATCTTATCTATAACATGATGATGCTTCTTGACTGTACTTGGCCCAAGTTCATGATGCTCTCTGGATTTATCACTGCCTACATCAAACCGACTCGTAAACTCATTGACAACACGGGAGAGTTCAGGTGTAACCATGAAGAATGTCTGTCGAGCATTGGCATTGTTCGAGATGCCGACAATTTCAGAATGAATTTTCATGAGCTTGTTCAGATGCTCGCATGCATGGTCCGCCTTGATGGATACAAAGGGGATATCATTTTTCGTCACTGAAATGTTACCTGCTTTCTGTTCTGCCCATGTTTGAGGGTGATTGCTTCTAAGATCATGCATGTCCGTGAGGTATCTTGACCAGAGTCGTTTGTATTTGATCCGGTCAAATGCAAAGAAGAGCTTGCTGAGCTGCTCTCCAGCTTGAAGATGAAGCTCAAGATCTGCATTCCGAGTTGCAGCGACAAACATAAGAATTGTTTCCACTCGCTGTAGGTAGTTCATCATTGGCTTGAACATTGCATTTTTGGATCTCTCTTTCACCCATGTATGGAACTGTGTGCTTAAATCACTAATGAAGATGGCCTCAAGTAGTGTGTTGTTTACTTGTTTCATGGACTCACTTTTTGTGTTCTTGTTCCTCTCAGAACAGGCAGCTTCAACTCTCTCTGTTGCCATCAAACACATCTGCTTTAGCTTCGGATTATCAATGAAGAATTCATCCAGCAACATTTCATACAGAGCAATATATGTACACGTATGGGCAAGCTTGTAATGGGTACATTTCAAGATTTGCCTTGTTGCAGACCCATACACATCAGCTTCTATCCAGGCATCATCAATACCTGAGCTCTCTATAGAGGTGCCCAGAGTACGTAGGGCAGCCATAACAGCATGTAGCTCTCCCAGTCGCGGGACAACTGTGCGTTTCAGGTCAGGTCTGGCATCTAGCAGTTGGACCACCTTCTCATACAGAGCCATGTCAAATGAAATGACAGTAGGATGATCTTCACCAACAGTCAACTTCCTCAGTTCACTCGCTTGCATGATCACAGTCAGCAGCATTGACCACTCGTGTGCCAGCTCTGGTAGCAGTGGTAGGGCTCCGACGTGGGTAAGTTGCTTGCTTTCGGACAACATTGAGTTGTATCCTGCCTACCCGGGAATAATGCTGGATGCTTTCTCTTGCTTCAATCCGGACATAGCAGTAGCAACAATCCATCCAAATTGTGATTGTTGGTAGGAACCTGATATATTCTGGCTTATGACAAAGTGTTCTGTTCTCGGGGTGTGCCGTGCTTTTGGCTTGTCACAGTGCATTATTGGTACATGGTATGGAATGACAGATAAAGTGTCGGCATCAGTTATCTTCAAGGGTGGTGCAACAGGTTCACCAAGAACATCTGCTTTCTGATATACAGCAGTTATAGTTCCATGTGTTGTTCCTTTCCCATCAGGAGTGTCCTCTGCAAAATCTGTGTTATCGACTGCAAAGAACACAAAGGCACCCTTCTTTAAGGATGGTGGTACATACACACCTTCTAACTGTCGCGTGTTTTCTACAACAGCATTGGCCAAAGCAGTTTCCAAAAGTAGGGTACGGCCATAAGAAACACAGTACCCATGTGAACTGAGAAGATTCATCAACTTCATATCGCGCTTGTTCTGATAAACGGTCAGCGACAGTCCCAGAACCTGTGGGTTTTCTTGTGCATGGGGTTGTCTGAACACTGTGGACTGGAAGCTATGTATATTGTGTCAGTCCTCTGATGAGAAGGAGAAGTTGGTGCAAAATCCTCGGATGCACTCTTACCAGCGCATTGTGGACGTAGTAGCACAGAGGGTCAGTTTGCAAGATGGTAAGTACGTTGATATCCATCAACGAATTTACAGCGGCAAAGACGCACTCTGTACACATCAAGCAGTCTACCATCTTAGTTGCTATTCATATGCAGTTAACAACGACCAAATCCAACGTTTCAGAGACCGTTATGCACATGCATTAGCAAGTGGTAGACACGTGCCCAAGAAACGGGGATTTAAAAGAGGAAGATTTGAAACGGACGAAACAGGTTCATCAACATCTGACTCTTCTTCACCATTCAGCAGGTCACATACATGTCCACTGAATAAGGAAAAATTTTTCTTTTGTCAGAACAATGAAGATGAGAAGCTTTATCAAGTGAGGACAGTCAACGCTGGGGAATCTCTAAAAGAAGCTGTTAAAAGATCTGATAATTGACCTTGACAAATTACTTCAGCAGTTTGTGGTTCTTCACTCATGTTCAGGCCCTAAAATCATAAAAACACAACTTCAATATATGATTGCTGTCATAACAATAATATAATATAATATAATTTAAAATCTACAAAACGCTTATTAAAATAAACAAGATTGATTGAACGGTCGTTTTTAGTTTGCGTGATACAACTAAGAATTACATGTTTTAGATCGGATTTACAAATGTTAATCTCCACACTGGCTCTAGCCTGGAAAATGCATGTTTATCTGTCAAAATTATATTTTTATGTTGTTTAGAAGCTCAGATATTAACAAAAATTGTTTTTACGTCAACCATTTTGTAAAATCCAAGATGGCGTCCATGTAGGACTCGTAGGAAATGGAAACATTGTTTTTCTTATTGCTTATACTATAAGCTTTCAAGAAATGTACACTTTTCAGACTCTCCACAAAGTTCCCGCGAAGTTATATATTATGACACAGTGAACCTGACTATAATGCATTATTCTTTACTGTAGTGGTTCCGAATGCTTACAGTACAATTAGTAACCAAATTTAACTTTCATTGGGTAAAACTCCAGCATGGAACTTAAATTACGTAGAGGGATCATCCAGATGTGATATGAGGAACATAATTGTAGGAATGATATAATATTGTATATACACAGAGTGTTTCAAAACAATACCGACAACGTTTGAGAGGTGATTCCCGACACCAAGATAAGACAAGAAGTATAGACTAACCTGTGTGCACAAATACTTTTGTTTTGCAGTTATAGGCTGCCGAAGACATGAGAAAGGTCCATAGCTCCAAAACTATGAAACCAATCGTAGTCGGGTCAAGATTTCACTTAGAAACAAATATGAGCATATACCTAGCTAATTTGAAGTACTCACCAACTACCTGTATAAAAATTGTTGCGGAAGTACCACAGGATTCTGAAACAGATATTTGGATGGTTATAATTTAAGAGGTATCCAAAGGAACTTTTCCTCCGTATAATCTCAACGTAAGTTACCAAAACTTTCACAGTACCTACTATTTTTCATCCTCTGTGTATTGGAAACTCCCCCCTAAGGAAAAATTTCTGAAATGAAAAATGCCTCCATCCCTGCTAAGGCCTTAGTTCAAACATATTCTATAAACCATACAGTTTCTTAGTTCCTATTTTATTTAAACGTTCTTAACTGTTTTTTTTTTTTTTTTTCTGGAACACACTCAAATTCGAACTTTGCATCACAGTTCTATCATTACACATTAGCGTAATGGTCATTCCATTTTCACATGTAAGAGTTCCTTTCTGAGGCAAGCAAGTAAGACTGAAGGTTAAACTTAATTTTCCTGTCGGTAACATTCATTATCCTCTTTTTCTCTTTCTTTTTAAGACACCCTGGTTCTCTGTACACAACACAATGATGCAGCTATTTGATGTGTTTTGAGCCATTGTCAGTTGACACTCATTATAAGCACGTTAAAAGTGATGGATGGTGTTTTGTATTGAAGCTCTTTTTGTTATTGTTGTTGTTGGTTCACTGGACACTGTTAACATCTACCTGTTGGACCAGTGACAGCTTGATTTTCCTGATGGAGTTGTTCTGTATCAGCTCGTTTTGACACGTCCTTTTTGCTATCTATTTGTGTAGGCGTAGAACAGGAGTTGTTATCACACGGACAGCTGACTCCTGAGAGTTTCAGTAAACGAGCCAAAATTAACAACAATGCACTTTCGTTGCACCAGAGGTTCTCTGCGCCCTTGTTTCCACTAATTTCCTGTTATAAACGCTCGTGAATTTTAAAGATGTAACTTTACTGTTTTGTTTGTTTTCACTCTAATGGAAAACAACCAAATCCTGAGAGAAGAGGAATTGTTTGTTTTGTGAACATATATTTGGGAGTTTGGTTGAACGCACATCGCACTAGAGAATAAGCAGAAATAATGGAAACTTCATTCAAAATAATTTCAGTTCACATACATTATGATTATCAAATGTTGTTCAGGTGTTCTGTTTTACCTTACCTATTATCACGAAATATTAAAGGTAACTCGTAAAGTAATAAAAACATGAATCAATAGTTTGCCAATATTTGTAGTTTTCCATAAGTGTTAAAAAATCAAACAATACATAAATTCTTAATCCATACATTGGTATAAAATTATAGTCGCTGGTTTCTCGATGATTATAATTAGTAAAAAATCATTATAATTCGTAATGATAATTGCAGCTTTTCTTTGCTTTGCTAAAATTTGTCGCAATACTCCAAAACGGTTACTATTGTCAATAATTTATGAAAACGGATTTGAATGAAAATGGTCTCTGGCGTATCGACTAGCTCTTCATTTTAGCGATGCCTTCGGTGTATGAGATCTCGTATTTGATTAACAATGTTGAAGCTAGTAGTTCTGGTTCTCTCTTAAACTAAACTTCATGAAACCTCAAATGACAAAGGGACCAAAAATTTTAAACTAAATCTCAGCTCAATATTGCGCTTACATGTGCAGTGCCGTACCGTGGAAAATCAGCACTCGAGGCGAGAGTATACGACGGAGCCCCCGTACATTGAGTAAGGTCAACAGACCAGCCGCGAAGCGCCATCATGGTTGGCGTGAAGAGTAAGAAAACTTTCAAAAATAAACCTCGCTTTTCGTTGATTTTGTGCATTTTTTTCTTACTCTTTCCTTCCATTTTATATATGTGCACATGCGTTTTCCTAATATGAGTAACATTATAGGACAACTTTCTAAAGCAGGAATAGGGTTTAAGTACATACTAGTAATACTCCAAGTAATCTTTTCTCTTTTTCCCCTTCTTTTCTTTTTTCCTCCCGAATTTTGCGCACCTTACATCGGCGCCTGGGGCCGTCGCCCTGTTCGCCCCTCACGGCATGGCTTTGTACAGTATATGTGTGCTATATCGTCTGTAATAGTCCTTTTCGATAAGTTGTAATAGATATATCTTGCGCATGCATCCACGTACCTCTCTAAATTATACTAATTAATGAGTACTACCAGTCTAACGTACAGTTTCCGCAATAAGAACTTTGACTAATGATGTTATGTGTTGACGCGAGTACCGGTAATCCTTTCTTTCCCCTCTCTCTAATTTTGACCCCCAATTATACGACCAAGTCTTTCACATCAAGCAAAACACACGTTATGGTTTACAAAAATCAAAGTATTGTCACGAAGTTCTTACCGAAATACTTTATATTTACAAACGAGGAGAGCGTTCACTCTCTCATGATTAATCAATTTCAACTTCATCAGCAAAGACAATTAGTAGTCCTCAGAAAGAAATGTACACAATATATCACAAAAATCGAGTTATTCTATTTTAAGACAGGTATTGTAGAACACATTTTTAAAAAATTAAAATCGTAGGGAGGGGTTGTGATTGCTCATTTTTCACTGACTTCAATTCCAAACACTGAGGATTGTGTAAGGGTCCCAATAATCACAATCATATTGTATTACAATGGAATAGCTGTTACGTAGGAAATCGTAGAAATCATATATGTATATGCAGACCTACACACGTTGAAACTAGTTCTGTGGTAGGCTACGAAGGAGCAGCATTTGTAAGGAAGGTCATTGATGAAAAGAGTGTATTTATTGAGCGCCAAACTTTTGTGTGTGGACACTATTTGCAAGGAAGTAGATCTCATGCTAAGTAAACACATAAGTAATTACATATAGGCTAATGAAACTGATATGGCAAACTTTCTCATATACAGTAAGGTGTGTGCGTAATATCATTATTTAAGAAGTGTATACACATGACCTATAAAACAGGCCTATTTTGTCCGACCCCATCCTATGTCATCTTTACCAATGGAACATAGAGGTCTGTTGTCATGTGTCACACAAGTAAGGATTTTTATTGTTTCCTTGCAGATACGATACATAATGGTGCATCAATACAAAAGACTGCCCGGAGGTCGAAAATATGCTGATTTTACATAACACCAGCTAGAAAAATGTTTATCAGTAATTCGGTCAGGGAAAATGTCGCAAAAAGAAATTGAAACTCACTTCAAGATAAGTTATTCCACCATAAAAAGATTAAAAAACAGATCAAAGCTGAATCCGGGCCACTTGAAAGTGTTCACTGAAGAAGAAGAATTAGCCTTCGCCAGCCACCTTGAGAAAGTTTGTGATTTCTGACTTCTCGTTGATGAACTTGGTTTCAGATTTATTATGACATGCATGGTAGAACTGTCAATGCTAGAATCTTCCCAGTCAAGAATGGGTGAAGTTATTTTCAAACGCTAGATTCGCTGATAACATAAAGAGTTCTCGTGTAGCTGTAGAAGAAAACGTGATTAGCGATTACAGCCATTACATTTGATAGTAGCTCTTAACATGTTCTGCTTGTGTTTTGCAGTAAAGAAAATATGTTGTTCTTGGAACACCTACGTCCTACTTAGTCTCAGAGAATTTTTCTATGGTTTTCTTGTAGGAAAGTATGGGAGTGGGTTCAAGTAGCCCGAACGCGAGTTTTACTTGGACCCATTTCCTACTATAATCGCCCGTGCTTTGTTTTCAATATATGTAACTAAAACTGTCCTCGATATGTACAATAAAGCCTGTAGTTCCATTTAATATATTTTATGACAATAACTTTCGAGTTTTCGTGGATGAATACAAGCCGAAAGAACGAATTCATTCCAAAATTGGGTCCCAAGTAGCCCCACCTACGGTATATACTTTGTCGATTGGTTTTAAATCCAAATAGCGAAGGCGCCTGTGAAGGCCAAAATATGTGCACCGTATTACACTAAAACCATTTTTTTCACAATTGTTATCGTGATTTTTTAAAATCAAAGGGGTTATTCAGCCTACACCAGGCATGTAAATTCACTTCCCTCTAATGAGTTTTAAATCCCAAGCTCTGAAGACTGCGGGAAAGCCTCAAAGACAATATTTATATATTCTATCACTAGTAAAAAAAGATTTTGGTAAAGTTATTGAGGAACTTGTTATAGAACATCGGGAGTGGGGGCTAAATTCACCCCTTGCTCTTCCGTGATCTTAGATCTATCCAGAGGGGATTATTCAGAAGTCTTAAAGAAAATTTTCTTTATATTGTTTCAAAATTGGACACATTTTTAAAATAAAATTTTGTAAGAAATATATTTCTTGAACTTGGGCTGGGTGATTTACTTTTTCATTATTGGCTTCTTGGTATGGGAATCATCAGAATCCCTTACAAAAATAAAATACCTTTAGACAAAATTGAAGAATTTTTGAGTAGTTTATCCTGCAAAATAGTATGCAGATGTTCCGACATACCATATGGGGTTAAATTTACCTTTCTTTCAATTATTAAGTATTATTATTATTATTATTTTTATTATTATTATTATTATTATTATTATTATTATTATTATTATTATTATTATTATTATTATTATTATTATTATTATTATTATTATACATGTCATGAACAAGATCTAACGAATATAAAAATATTAGGAAAAGAACCGAAAGTAGAGTAAGTAACCAGGGATTTCGTTCTTCATATTATTATATTTTCGTAGTTAGTAACTATAAGTTCTTTTTATTATTATACCAGAAGCTTGCAAGCTTTGGCTCATTGAACGTATAACCTAATTTCTTTCAACGAAAGATTAACATGAGAGTTCTGTGAATCCATTATCTACTTGCCACAACTCCCATCGCTTATCCTTTAAATTTACTGAAGTTCTCATACTCTATTACATATTTTTGACAAAAGTTGTTCACTGAACGTTACTGAACATGATCTGGTATTCCATGATACAGAGTAAGTTTGTGCGGAACTTAAGCCGCAAAAAAAAAAAAAAAAAAAAAAAAAAAAACATTAATCCATAATGCTTGCGGCATCTAAATACAGTATGACTTAGTTTCCATTTACGTGCATAGCACAAACTTAACAGTGATTTGCTGAGTATCGAATTACCTGCTCCCATTGCTGGTATTTATGTACTTTTCTGGAGACTAACCTTCACCTGCTGCACTGTCTTTATGATCAGGAAATAAGATCTTAGACAAACAAACACTGTTTACAAATTTCTTGTACCATCGTGGAATAATAGCCTGCTATGTTGGATCTTTGTTAAATTTGAGTACGAAAATGACGCTTAGTTACTTCAGGTTCTGATCAAGTTGGACCTCCGGAAAAGCAAACGCTCCCTTAGCGCAGGTCGCTACAATTGAAAATCTTCCAGCACTGGTATTTGAAATTGTGTCATGTTGTGATATTGTCAATTAACGTTCAAGATCGGCTTTATTTTATTTTTGTCTTTGTTACATTTTTCATGGTTTCCGAGAAAGTTTTTTTTTCTTCATAGAACGATTATTTTGGTTTACCCTGTACTTGAATTTCAGTTTACTTTTCTCGGGTATGATGCATACGAAAAGACTTTACTTTTCTAATAGATGACGTTGGAGGCTGTTCAGAGGTTTTGAGGTTCTGTTGATATTATTGAAAACATAAAGCGCGTATGTATTTATGGATCTGAGGAAAATTAAATATAGTTTTCTAATCTGCATAAGGTATACATCTATGTTTTAAGGTATATTTATGATGATCGATTACAAATTCCTGTTTGAACAAACAGTGTTTTCTGTATTAATTCGAAAACGAAACGTTTACATTACATATGCAGAAAAAGGCATTGTTCGTATTTTTTGTTAAATATTTACATCAGATTTCTTTCATATAATCGTCATCAATTATGACGATGTCTTGTGTAGAAGCGCAAGACTTCTGAAGATTACTGTTTAATGTTCTCAATAGTCAGATACTATCGATACTATCAGAAGATAGTTCTTCTAATAGTATGAACAATGTCCTCTTTAAACCACTTAGTACGGATAAGTGTTATTTTGTATCAGTAAGTTCTACATGGTGTTCAGAGCAAGCTACTAAATATTATTAAATTTATGAAGTAAAGTTTAGGGATGACCCCCACATCATTCCTACTTTGTCGTTTCTGACTTCGTAATTTAGAAATCTTCCATTATAAGACTATGCTACATCCGCATCCTAATATAGTTGCAAGATCCTTTGCATTTCACTATCTGGAAACAGTTTGTAGGTGGTTAAAATGGGAAGTTTTTTTTTTTTTTTTTTTTTTTTGTAGGGTTGAATTTCGAAGTTACTATAGACATGCTGTTTTGTACCTACGACATTCAGTTTGACATTATTCTATTTCCAAAATTGTTAGGATAGAGTAATGGTGGAGTCTGTCTCAGAAATTTGTTGTTATATTAAGGTTTCATATCTCACTGCCCCCTAGGTGAGCAGTGTTTCTTTCAGGCATGATTTTCAGTAGAAGATGCTTTTCCCTCCGGAGTTGTTCAACCGCTAGTTCATAGCTAAGAGAAATTAAGTTGCGATTTCCAATATATCAAAATAGTGTCCGAGTACGAACCTCATCTCTCCGGATAGCATTTTTTTTAAAGCCTGATTATTAGAAATATGGTAAATGAAGTCACTAGTGAAAAAAAATATACATAACACCCATGCCATAAGAAGGACTGGAGCCTATGAAAGAGTTCGAACTCATAAGAAAGAGATCTTATATCGTCTCACGAGTTCCTTAAACAGTTCGGCTATGCCAGTCAGGTAAATAATGGTTGTTGAGTTCGTGAATATGACAGGACAAATGACATTCGTCTTCTCGCAGCTGTTTGATACTGATCTTTCGTGTCCAGTGATAAAAAAAGAAGGCTCTGATATGTACAAGTTATCTTCTAAGGTGGTAGATTGCTGAATGCAACCACCTGGTGTTTGATTATCTTAATAAGGAGCAGATCTTTACGGTATTGATGTAAAAACATGTTTTGGATTGGGGTGTGTGGCTATATAGAAAACGTATAACATTGTAGTTGTCCGTATACTTTACGTCCTTGACGTTGGAATTGTAGTACAAAACAATCCTAAGTAGAAAAGTGTTGAACATATGAGAATATCTTTTGATGTGGCTATTGTGAAGATGTTTTAATTAGGTTGTCTTAAACATCTCACTTGGTGTAATAGTGGAAAGTTGTATTATATAGCTATGGCCATTCTACTCATTGAAATCATTACAATGCACATTTTCCTAATAGTAACGAAAACAAGCTGTTAACACTTGCGTTAATAATGTAAAATTATCTTCCATAATACCTACTTTACAAATTGCATGTCTCTTCATCAAACAAAAAATCTACTAAGAATCAAAGTACCACCACCATGATGCTACCAGAAGGAAATGAGAAAGGAAAATGAAAGATTGGTTACTTCATTTTGTTTATTCTTCCGGTTCCTTGCCTACTCTTCCTTTTTCATCTTTTCGTATTTAAATTTTCGTTCTAGAAAAGAAAATGCTATAAAAGAGAAAAGAAATTTGAAATAAAGGAGAAGAAACAGAAAAGAAGAAAAGCACTAAAAGTTAAAAGTTTTTGAGAACAATCTTTGAGCGTCAGCATAATGAAGGACAGGAAAAGAAAAGAAAAAAGATTGGTCCCTGAACGATTAGTTTGAATGACGTTTTCTCACGTAATGAGCTCGCAAATTGGTTGGTGATTTTGAAATCTTCCACGAAAGCAAAGCGCTTTTGGAACTACTGTTAATAGTGACGAATCGTCTTCGTTTTCACTTCAAAGTAGAGAGCTGAGAGCTTATTAGGGAGCACTAGATTTATGTACAGTCACATTCAAAAGCAGTATCGGGAAGAAATCTGCTCTTTCGTGGAATTAAGCGAATAGTTTGCAGTATAGTTCTTTGTAAGTATATACAAATATACTATATATTTTCCAAAATTTCGAAGGCTGGGATATTGTAGCGTGCTTGGTTTGTAACACAATAAGAAGTGTGGTGTTGTAAATTTACGTTTAACATGTAGATTTGAAACATATAGTGATTTGACGTGCTGCCATTAAGAAAAAATAAAAAACAACTTTATTTGGTTAGTAACGTTGTTTACCTGATGTTGCACAGTATATCAAACGATTTTTCCTTGTCAAAATTTGCATCGTACAAAACTTCAATGGTCGTGTATTAAGTTTGAAAGAGTACTTGAAGATAAATGGTCCACCCTACTGTATATACTGTATATCTTGTCTTCTTTGTGATAGGCTACCTGTCGAAAAGTAAATAGTGAGAGCACTTAAAGTGATAGTTCTTACGTTTCCATCAATTTTCTTGGAACACTACAAAAAGCAAATTTTAGTCAACTTCTATTTATTAGGAAGGACTCTTTCGTTGTTGGATTGTTGGCATTTCTTATGCTTGATACAAAAGACACGTATTTGATTCACGCTATGATCTCATGTATTTTGGATTCAACTTAGCTGTAGATATACATCTCATATAACTTCTGTACTGAAGCTGTACATTAAAACTTAAAACAAATAATGTTCATGGATTATTTTGTCTATCTTCTTACTTAGTTTCTACTTATTCTAACAATTGCAAAAACTTCCAAAAGAATCATCAGTATTTGAGATGTTTCAATATATTAACTTTTCGTATGTTTGAAACCTAAAACTTAAAATACCCAGAAGTTACAAGTACTCACGAGTAACCATAAAATACTTTATATAAGAATTTGGATGTTATATGTTTTATTTCCGGAGATTGTAGCAATAGAAATGCAATTTTTATCGATGTAATTACCCTTAAAACCATTACTGAATCTGAGCTAAATGAAGTGCAGCAAGGGATACGTATAATTTAATACGTTTCGTATTGTATTTAATGCATTATCCCTCGCATTTAGTACTTTGTTTCAGCCCAGAAAATATTTATTATAAATTACTATGTTACGCAGATTTGAATATCAGTATAGTAAAAGGTGTGTGTGTGTGTTTGTACCGTGATACTGAAACTATTACTTTCAGGTTTTGAATTAAATAAATTACATGTATAGACCCATTTATACTTTCTATGTTTCTAGTTAATCAAGTCCATTTACATCATTGAAGCCACATTGGCGAATCGTTAATGGATTGGTTAGTGCAAATATAATACATTAATATTGTAGAAGAGATTAACTATATTAGTTAATGTGTAATTGCAGATTGATGCTATACTTGAAAAGTTTTGTTTTTGCTTCACACAAAACATTACAGTAGGTAATGCTGAGAGGTTAAGTTTATTGTCTACAGTTTACTTTTCTATTTTCGTTTGTTTAATTATGCGGTTAAGTTAACGACCTTCTTTTGACTGCACTGTAGAGAACTAATAGCTTGTGTACAACGAGAACCACGAATTCAGACTTTTGCGGAACATGATGAAGGATTTTCCAACATAAGAAAGTTCTTCCACATTTTTTTCTTCTTTGTTTGACCCCAATTAGCTTAATTGGTTAAACTTGGCGGTTCACAAAAAAATTAAAGCCCACTTATTAAGTAGTAATTAGTACCAATTATTCTAAGTTCCAGACAAATGATGAAAGCAATCAACAGTATCTGTAGCAATGTATTCGCTCAACGAATTAATTCCACAGTTTGGATACATAGCAATTCTTTTCAGTGGGAACTTACTGTAAAAGATTGAGTGAATTACCAAGTGGAACATATTTCCTTTCTAGTTTTCTGATTTAATGCTTTTTATTCTGTGTCATATTTGACAATAATGGAAAGATAAGTTGAATCTCAATTAATTTAGTTATGTAAATTAGAAATAATAATTTATCAAAAATGATAATTTGTCTCATGCTTTATTTGTTGCATTTCATGCATTAATTTTAACAATTGGTGTTTTTGCAACAAGCTATTGCTTTTTGCTGTAGTTAAATACATTTTGAAACAAATTGTTTCACATTATAAACTTCAATTTCATCTATCTCTGTATCTCTTTCTCTCTCTGTCTCTGTCTGTCTGTCTGTCTGTCTGTCTGTCTGTCTGTCTCTCTCTCTCTCTCTCTCTCTCTCTCTCTCTCTCTCTCTCTCTCTCTCTCTCTCTATATATATATATATATATATATATATATATATATATATATATATATAATAGGAAAGTCCCTATGTTTGTGAATTAATAACAATTGAATAAGCCCGATATCTCGCTCAAATTTTCAACATAGATGTGGTTCGGATGTGGGATGGTTTTTGACTTTCACTTTGACGGTGCAACTTACAGGAGGGGGAAATGTTTATACATATTCGAAAATGACCGATACTAGTGTCGAATTCATAGTTTTCGGGGTCGCTGAGACGAACAGTGACACTTCCGATGCAATTCCAAATTCAGCCCTTCATGTCCAAAATGAAACTATTCTCCCCGTGCGAAGTATAGATATTTTGTTAGTAGTTGTGTAAAAATTATGCCATTAATCAAACTCAAAGTTTAATACCAACATAAAATTAGTTGTCAATAAAGATCACATTGCTATTATCTGAATTCGTATTTAATTGAAATTATATAATTTTACTTCAATATTTGGTAAATAATTGGTAATTGATAAATTTAACAAAATAGTTTTGTCAATGGAGATTTGATCAATAATGCTACTGTATCGTTCGGTTACATTCACTAAATAACGTATTTAGGGAATTTTACGAAATTTAAACATGCATTCAGATTTTGTATATTTCAATGAAATATTCCTTTCAGTTATAACTTTAAACATCGTAAATGTATTTCCATTACTAGAGACTGAACGTGAATCTTTGTTGAAGGAAGGTATATGTTTTGACCATTTGGCTATTTACTACGACACACACTATTTATACTAAGATTGAGACAAACGATATTTTTGTAGCAGCTCTACCTTCGTGTAGACTTTCGATCAAGACGTGAAATGAAGCACACTATATTAATTTCGTGTGTTTTTAATAGAAAGAATCATACTTTAGGTTGGGAGAATATAATAGGACGAGAGAACATAATATGAATTTCATACTTTAGACTGGAACTTTTTACATCAATAAAATATCGTTAAGAATCAGTAACATTACCATATAACGCAAAATGTGTTAGGATAATTTATTTAGAAACTTCCAATGTATTGGATATAGAAGTGACTAAGAAAAACTATTTCAGATAAAGTGCATGGAAATATTTTTAAGATAGAATTACTACCAACAAAGTGTAGGGTAGTTTGTGTGAACGATGGAGAGTGAAGAATGAAGGGGGAAAAAAATAACATGCTAGTCGAGCTGGGAGGAAGAGCTTCCTCGTTATCCATTTTGGTGGTAAAAGCTAATGCCAATATTAGGAAGAAACTGGTGAAGCCAACTCCAGCCAAATTGGAATAAACTATTTGATAAATTAGACGAAGCTGTCATCCGGGAAACAGAGTCAGCGAGACTAGAAGTCTAAAACCGAAACTGGAGCAGAAGGAACCCAAATCACGAAGTACGAGGGTTGATCGAATAACAGGTACATGGATGGAGTAATTCTTACAAAGATAACCGAAATGGCAAATTTAAGAGATACGTGTGGAATAAAGGTCAAAAAAATATTGTTGCCAAATAGAGAAAGAATTTAACATTATGATCGTCATATCGCAACATATAAAATATATAGAACAGAAGAAAGACAAACTCGGTTGCTATTGAGTTGATTAAATTGTGCAGTTTGTTAACTGTCGTTCGTATATAAGTGAGATTTGTTTTAGTTGATTATTTGATTAGTTATGGGTATTTGAAAACACTATTTATGCCTATTACTATTATACAGGGTGTTTCAAAACAACACAGACAACGTTTGGGGGGTGATTCCTGACACCGAGATAAGACAAAAAGTGTAGACTAACCTGTTTGCACAAATGCTTTCTTTCGGAGATATAGGCTGCCGGAAACGTGAAAAAATGAACTTCATAGCTCCATAGCTCAAAAAATATGGGACCTAGCATAGTCGGATCAAGACTTCACATAGGAACTAATATGTGCACTATCCACAAATACATGTTTCAGAATCCTAAGGTACTCACGGAGCAATTTTTAAAGAGGGAGTTTGGCTACGGGCATGTAATTTGAAGTACTCTGCAACCATCTCTATAAAAATTGTTGCGGAAGCATGACAGAATTCTGAAACTTGGTTATTTGGATAGGGAACATACTAGTTTCTAAGTGAATTCTTTAACAGACTACAGTAGGTCCCATAGTTTTGAAGCTATTGACCTTCGAAGTTCACGTTTTCATGTTTTCGGCAGCCTATAACTCCGAAAGGAAACATTTGTGCACCCAAGATGGTCTATACTTTTTGTCTGATCTTAGTGTCAGAAGTCACCTCCTAAACGTTGTGGTGTTGTTTTGAAACAATCTGTATAACTGGATGACAGGAGTAGTTGTCGTTATTATAATAATGATAGTAAATGGTAAGAGAAAACTGCTGGTAGGAATTCATGTAGTTACGACTAGAGAAAGTAAAGGCAACATTTTAACAAGTTATAAACCTTTAATACTTGAGCAGAGGTATCAGTATTATTATGTTACTCTCGTGCTCTCTAGAGAGATGTCTGTCCACGGAAGAGTATTTTTATTGTTTGAACTACAGGGGTTTGATAAAAGTAATGGCAACATTGTTATAATTCGTACCTGGCTTTATGTACAGAAAACACCTGTTATTCCTTCAATGGAATCGCCTCCCATCTCTTATCATCTTCTGCTACGCGTGTGGAAGACGTTGTTCACCGTCAGCGCGACAACTTCTTTCGGAAGGACTGCCATATGGCATAGATAACAGCTTCTCTTGTGTCATAGTGCTTGCCGCGAAATGGTTCCTTCATTTTGGCGAAAAGTTTGTCGCCAAGTCCTGAAAACATTGTTGGGTAATGCGTTCACGTGCTACTTTACTCTCGCTTCATCCACGGTATTCGTCTTTCAGAATTATGTTGTTATGGGGCATCTACTTCCCTCGTCTACTTTGCGGCACTGCTGTTTTTGACTGAATAACACATAGTCGTTACTACTGACCATACTTTATCACTTCACACTCCCTTATCAGTCATGAAACTCTTGTAATGCTGAGACATAGCCCTCTGATGTGAGAACAGTGTTGCCACAACTTTTTATTGAACCTATGTATTTCGAAAACTGCATACGGTGTATATCATAAAGTAATCTGTTTGGTACATCAGTTCATCTATTAGGGATTTCCAACTATAAATTCTAGTCTTATACTTGTTGAACCAAGTATTCTTCATTAACAGCGAGTCCTATTTACAAAATATATTAACTTTCTTCTTCCTTTCCCTCAAGCTGTACTTATCTACTATACTTACCTACTGTATACTGTACCTTACTACCGTCATCTCCTTCTACAGCAGCATTAGAATCACTTTTACAATTACGCATACACTTCTTTTCTCTCTATCACTTCCGGTGCTTGAGGTCCCTGGTTCGATCCCAACTCGCTCCATGTGGACTTTGTGGCGGACAAACACCGTGCTCGTGGGTTTTCTTGGGGTTCTCCCGTTTCCTCCCACTTTCTTCGTTCCACCATTTCACTCCTCTCTCATCATCACCGTCTTCTTTAGCCTAACCGGCATAACCCTGGGACGTCAAACTTAAGTATTTCATTTTTCTTTTTCTCTCTATATCAATAATTTCCTCTCTGCATTTCCGTAATTTTCTTAGACTTCTGTTATTATGTAAACTTTGATCAACGTATATGCTTCTATTACAAATACTGTTTTTAAAGGTTTGACCAACCCTATCACCTGCAAATTCAACTTTCCTTTCTTCTTCCTTAAGTCTCACATCATTATGTCCATTCCTTCATTACCTGAGTAGAACATTCGCTTTGAATTTCTAATTTTCCTCTTACTAACTTAACATCGTCCTTCTGTTCAATAGTTTTTACGAAGACATCCTTCTCCCCGGATCCAAGTGATGAATATTTTATTCCCTCAGTATTTTACCTTAAGACAATCATTGCACATATTTTTTCGCCAGATTTCGTTTCTGATAAATGAAAGAAAATATAATAGTATTAATAGTTTTACGTAAACTTCCTATATCGCTATGTTTCAACTATTGAGGTCACTTTGATCATTACTTGAACGAATGTTCAATTTGCTTTTCCAAATACTATCCGTAATTCCCGCCAATTTGAATATTGGAAGAGCTCGTGTCTTTTTCCGCAGGATAGTCAATTCTGGCTTACACTATTTAGATTTACTTGCTGTGAATAAGCCTTCTGTTAATAAATATAAAACATACATCTAAATTTCACCGTAACACACAATTTTCCCGAACTAAAGACATAACAGTATATGTAAAATAGTGCCTACGGTGGAAATACTTCTTAGTTTGATCAATTAAACGTTTTACTTTATTCAAGTAAAGTTGAAATACTATACAATTACGTATTTAGTACGAAGACTTTTATAATGAACCTTCTGTTATGTTATTCGTAAATGGGAAAATATTATTATTTTAGATTTTAAGATTACTGTATTGGTATTTACAGTTTGGTATTGGACAGGTACCGTTTGTGAATAAAGAGAAACGTTGTTCAATTATTTGAATATCTCTGCACATGATTTTTCATTTTTTTTGTTTGTTTCCAATACCTTTAATATTTATATTATCAAACTCTATAATTTCGAAATAATTGATTACTATGACTTGTTTTGTAAGACCAATTTTGCAAAGAAATATAAAATGTTATACACAAATTTAGTTATTGATTAGTCGTTTTCTTGGCTCCCGTCTTGATTGCAATTAAATGTGCATCTGTTACATCTTAACTATAAGGTTAAGAGAAGTCGTAGTAATCTCGCCTGTGCTGGTAATCTCTCTTGTTGCTAATTAAACTGGGTAACATATTAATTGGGTTTTGCTGACTATAATGCACTGCGGTTAATTAATGCCGACGTGCGCTAAGCTCAGAATACCATTCATCCTCTTCATTACGACCCTCCCTCCCTCCCATCTCTCTCCTCAAAGTCTGCGTCATTGTTGCGTATTTCCATGGAAACTTAAGTGAGCCTTCTATTCGCCTTCCTATTGTAGCCATGCATAATTCTGAAGGGAGGAAGAGGGGGAAGAGGGAATAACTAAACCAACATTGGGAAGCGCAACAAAAGTTACATAAATCAAAGGTATTTGGGCCTTATGCAGTGATTTTAATTACAACCGTATCTTCTGCTACTACGAAATAAATATAGAGCTTGAAATCAGTGGGTTAAATTTTCGTGCATAAGATTTTACATTTTAGGTTATCTAACAGACCAAATGCCGATTTTAGACAGAAAATAATTTCTGTTTTTTGAAAGTGTTTCTGTAAATTGACGAGCGATCAGAACGCCTTCAATGCGCGTAATTCCGGATTTTATTCTCGACGAAAACAGTGATTCAACCAACCAGTAACGTCAATGAATAAGGTAGTGAACTCCAATCTAGAAAGATTCAGAAGTATTGGTGAAGGGAGCCTGGGTTCTGATCGCATATCACACAAGTAAAATCAGTCTTGACAGCAATCGTGACAGGTTGTTTATATTAGTCTCTAAAGCTGTTCATTTGTGTTTACTCTACGTATTTGTAGTGAAAACAATTTGTATTATACATTTGTACCTTTTGTGATCAGAAGGATGTAGTGATGACCCATAATTATATTATTTATCTTATATATTCTATGATATTTTGATCATGATTGTACTCGAGAAATTTATGATGTGCTACGACATAATCAGCACAATCTCCTTGTCCACTTGTTTGCATCAGTGTTCAGCAAAAAGGAATGTACGAGGTAATTAATGAAATTCTTGAGTTTTCGATGTCTTCATCATGCGCTCACACAGAGGAAACGAAATGACACACGTGTCTGCCAAGTGACCGGGAGTTAATTTGATCATCGACCTTCAGTAATACAGACACGTTGCGCACACTGAGTAATCATAGCTCGTCCAGTGTCGAGGAGAAATGGAGGTATCGAAGCAACTTGATCGCGTGTATGTGTTGTATGACTTTAAAGGGGACCCGTCAGCTGCCACATCAAGTTGCTGCATTTGGCATGCATTGGAGGAGAATGGCGTGAACGAATGCATCACCAGGTATTACTTTCAGAAATTTCGTTCAGAAGATGCGATTCTTTTGCATGAACCTCGCAGTGGACGACCACATGTATTGGATGACGAGGCTCTGAATGCAGCCATCGAGGAGGACAGTAGTCTAACGTGTGATTAACTTGTTGGAATGCTCCATGTTTCCTCTGAAACACTCAAACTGCATCTGTATGGGATAGGGAAGTCATACAAGTTAAGCAAGTGGTACCCTACATTGTCGGCAGCTAACCTGTACTTTTAGCAGTTACAAAAAGGTGCACCGTGTATTGGGCTTGCAACAAGCAGTAATTTGAAGGAGAGCGACGACTGACACTCAAGAGTGACAAGCAATAATGAAACCCCACGGCGAGCTCTCACACCGCAACAAGGAAAAAGCACGAAGAACAAACGCCGAAGAACCATGCTTTCACTCAAGCCATGAAGAAAAATTCAAACAGCGTTAGCACCACTATAGAGATAACCAATCTCCAGATAAAATCGAAGACACTCAAACAAAAGTTAAAAATATTATTTTCCAAAGGGCAAAGCAGCCTTCCGGCTGGACGCCCATCTTTTCTACATTATGGGAAGGTAAACCGACTCTCTTGCTTGTTTGCTTTGCAGCTAACAAGGAAGAACGAGTGACACAGCCTGTTTGTCCTTGCTTACTCGGCAACTGAACACATCCATCTTAGATTGCTTACTGACTGGCGACAAAAAGTGGGTCCTATATGACACTCCCAAGTGTATCAAACATTGATTGTCGCCACGTGACCCTTTCATTACATCTCAAGACCACCTCTGCACCCCCGAAAGGTTATGCTTACTGCATGGTGGAGTTATCGGCAAGTGGTGCAGTAGAGCACCTTCCACCTGGTCAGACCGTCACTGTTGACCTCTACTTTTAGCAGTTACAAAAGGTGCACCGTGTATTGGGGCAGAAGGAGCCGCTATTGGTGAATCACAAGGGTGTGCTGTTCCTGAACGACAATGCCAATCCTTATGTGGGAAAGAGGACTCGGGAGACCCTCCAGCAACTTTGCTGGGAGACAGTGTCATGCACCATATTTACAGGATCTTGCGCCAACAGATTACCGCCTATTTTTTTTCATTTGACAACTATCTCCGTGGGACATACCTCACAAATGAGGGAAACTTGCGGGAAACACTCACGGACTCTTTTGCAACCACGACCGTCAAGTTTTATCACCAGGATATTGCACAGCTGCAGGAAGATTTGCGAAATGTGTTCAATGTTGATAGAGGTTACTTCGAAAGGTAAAAGTACGTAGCATCCACTGTTTTACTCTGTGTTTATCAGTGCTTTCGGACGGTAGGAACTTTTTTCGTTACCTTGTATTATCATTATAAGTTGAAGCCTCATCACATCATAAAAGCCAAACTACAATTGTGAGACGTACATAAAATTGAACTTTCGTTTACACAGTTCTCTCAGAAAATTAAGATTAAATAAAATGTATTGAAGTCAGAGTAAATACAACATAACATATTGCGGAATGAAATATTCGGATTTAAGAATAATACTAATATGATTTTAAAATTCTAAAACAATACTAATAACGTATTGTTTAGCGAAATACTCTTAAATCATCAACAAGTACATATATGTTTAATTGAAAAATATACAAGCATTATTTTCATGTGATATTATATCCCTTTATTTTAAGCAGAATTCTACCCATTGTTGGCCTAGTTACCATGAAACCATTCGCTGACACGTAGAAGGATCTGCCCATTTCGTTTATGGTTCTTTTACATTCGTCTGTTCGGATGTCTTTTGTGGACATAGCCAGTAGGATATTCATGTAGGTGAAACCTTTGGGTTTGAATTGATACAGTCACTCATCTTGGGTGTGACTTGAGTATTTCCTTCTCTTTTTACTACCACATTCGTGCCAGAAAGGCTGGAGAAGGGGGATCACTTTCGTTGGATGAATTTTGATGTTGGATCATCAGTGAAGCATTCTAAACGAAAGAGTTTCTTCTTTCGATCCCAGCTGTCTCTTTTGACACCCATCTAACATTCATGAGGCTCACGGCTGCAGAATCCTATGCGTACAGATCTATGTATGTATATATATATATGTGTGTGTGTGTGTGTTCGTGTGAGGGAACTAGGCAAAGGAGAGTTCGTTGAATATCATGTGTTCTAATCCTTTTCATTCCCATTCAAGATTCTTCAATCGTATTCTTCTAGTTTTCGTTTCAGCCTTTCTTGTTGGAATAAAATGTTTCTCAGAACAACAACTTATTTCTATCTACAGGGATAAAGATAAGTAAATATTTTTTGCAAGTCATGATGTTGATTCTAAGTAAACAAAATCTGTTTTAGTCCAATGTTAATTAAGTCCGATACGGAGGTTCGAATCTAGCTCATAAAATTTTATTACGAGAGGCTGTTTGCAGTTCAGATATTACAAAATATAAAGAAGTAACTCTCATTCAACTGAAGTGTTGTATCTTGTGTTTAGTAATTTGCTGATTCTCTTGTGTCCCAAGATACTAATCCCAGAGGCAAACAGAAGCTTCTTCAATGATAATGAATATTTTGGTGTACGTTGTCATAGATTTGATACCTAAAAGCCATGGGTGCAAACTCACTTGCATCTGTAGATTCTGTCTCATATAGCTTCGATATTGAAAAGCGACTATAAACTGTGAGCAATCAATTTAGTGGTAATTAAAGTTTATTTAAAAAGACTTTGCAGTGATACACTTACTGAAATGATTGTCGTTTATACATTATTATGCTTTTTTTCGTTTTTCTTTTTTTAAAAAATACCAAACTGTTGTGGTAATGGTCAACGAAGAAAAGATAGATTCGAACATCGGTATCATTTTATATCTTAAGGTGATTGGACCATAGTTTTTCACCCTTCCTTCATGAATCTCACTCATGCTTTATGTTAGCTTGTAACATAACATTACTCTTCTTCATTATTCTTTTGTCTATTAGATGTCAGACATCCTGCAGCAGCGTGACATAACATCTAAACGGGAATGTACTTATGTAGCATATGCTTCGTACAGATTTCCGTAGTAAACTTGTGCATTCCGTTTATTTGTACAGTATACTGCTGTCTGGACAACGGCATTTTCTCAGTGTGGTAGATCATCTGTGAAAGCAAGTTTTACAACGCAGAGAAATCACGACATACTTTTCTGATTCTACCTCGCAATGGGGAAGAAGAAATACAATACTGAAAACTTCGCTATCATTGGCATTACTTTTCAAATCGCTTAGACTACAGGCACGAAGTAGTTCTTTCGCTTTCCTATACGGAACATTAATTCAATGTCGTTAACGTTGAGGAAAGGGCATAAAAGAGAGCGGCATTATGCTACTGTTGTGTTCCTTTTGGACTGCTAGACATTCAACCACGAAATTTAATTCATGAAGTAATTTCGAGTTGTAAGTAATTTGAAGTTACTTGCTGTGTGATGGAACAACTTTTTATACAAAATTCTGCAGATTCTTTTGTCTTTCTCTGAACACAAATTCATTATGGACACCCACGGGGGTCCACTGTCCATCATGTCCAGCGAGTCCGGACCACCCGTAAACTTCCTAACTCAACATATACTGTATTCGTACACTTTTTCAGTAAAACTATACATGTTTATCAGGGAAATCATTGATGTAACATGAAAATTTGATCTTGTACTTCATCTGTACTCTTTCTTTTATAAAAGCAATCTAGTTGTATCACTTTTTGGAAAATATAGGTGGAAGTATTTTACAATTACTTAGCGTATATTTAGGTGCAGAATAATGCTGTACCCATTCAATACTACATAGACCTAGTGACTTGCAGTATTCCATTCCCCCCCCCCCTTAGGTAAACATTTCTAGGCGCGCGCCTGATTATGGCTGATATAAATAAGTGGTATAAATAGTATTGCAAATATCAATGTATACATCTGTTAATCTGCAGCCATTAAACGCGGGAATGTTAGGTAGTGCATTTCAAAAACATAATTTTAAACATATTCGGTAGGTTCTGGGAAAATCAAAGAGTAGAGATTACTAATTCTCTCGTAACTCGGAGATATACGCATACTTATCTAGTGATGGGAGGCACGGTAGTTCAGTGATAGAGCGCTTACCTCTGGTGCCTGGGGTCCTTGGTTTGATCCCCACCAAGTAAGTTTGTGGTGGACATTATGTCTGTGGGTTTCTTTTTCATCAATTCCTCCATTATCATTCAATTGCCTTAATCATCGTCTCCCTTAGCCTAAAAGATACAATCGTGAGGCGATAAACTGAAACAGATATTATGTAGTGATATGTAGAGAAAATATATAATGTTTTACTTTCATTCAACAAGATTTTCTTCAGGTTTGATGTAGTTTTAATCCTTCCTAAGGACATTTCCATGTTATTGAAACACGCAATTATAAAAATTATTTAGTATGATATACATTGTTGATATGATATCTAATATGATATATTGATATATCAATATATCATATATGTTGATATGATATACCTATACGTATGTTGATATGTTATTTAATATGATATACACGTTACAGATATACATTCTGTAATTATAAATAGATAATAAATGTTGAGGATACGTTACTGCTACTACTTCTACTACTTCTACTACTACTACTACAATACTACTACTACTACTACTACTACTACTACTACTACTAATAATAATAATAATAATAATAATAATAATAATAATAATAATAATAATAATAATAATAGCGGTGTCTTCAGAGTAATGAATCAACTTTTCACATTGTAATCTTTAATGTAAATTTGACAGTTAGAAAATCACGGATTGATTAAATTACTATTTTCTCAAATAGAAGAGTAAATTGTGGAAATGGTTGTTATTTCCTAATTCAATCTTATGAATAATCACTTAGTAAGGAGTAAGTGGTTTAGCTCTGCGGGATAGCTTGTTTAACCGATTGCATATGGTAAGTGGCGTATATAGACTCTTCTCTTGATAAGCTATCGGGGAGATGGCTGGGTAGTAGAAATATACTTGCCTGCTTGTTAACGCGACCCTGTGCGGATGGTTGGACTAATATTGTTACAGCCCGCTAGAGGTCGGATCAGCGAGGTGTAACCGTGTTAACAATCTGTCGTGCGGAAAATTAGGCGTGATCGAAAAGTTAATGTGTGTGAGTGGTAGTGTACGCGAGTCTATATGTGGTTGAGGGAGTATGTGAGTAGGAAAAAAAAAAACATGTGGGAGAGAAACAGAAGGGGTTGTAGATATGATATTTGAGATGTGCATGGGAGGAAAAATGATCTCGAAAGGATTGAAATCAGTAAGGAAGTGAGGGTGGTTGGTTAGTTTTTTGAAGGTTTTATTTGAAAAGCGAAACTCCGTTATTAATGCCTAGGATATATATATATATATATATATATATATATATATATATATATATATATATATATATATATATATATATATATATATTCGTAACATCGAAAAGGTCGATGAAGTAGAAGTGAAGAGCTCGATTTTCTGTGGTTGAGTCATGCAGTCTATATTGTGAGTTAACTTCCTCATTTTACCGTGTTGTAAATTGTAGTCATGCTGGGGGTTTTGTGAGTCGTTCATTTTTCCTATTTCGAAAATAAGTCTGTTGTAGGAATATTGAAAATTTCATGCTTTCCAGATAGTTTATTTCTCTGATAACATCATTAGGTGAGCCAGGCAATTGATTCGTTTTTTCTTTTTTCTTTCTTTCTTTCTTTCTTTCTTTCTTTCTTTCTTTTTTTTGAACTGCTGAACAATATCTGTCAACGTATTTTTTTTCTCACGAAATCTGCAATTTACCATTAATAGAACTCTTTCGTCTTTTAGTGATTTTTCTTAATGAGAAACAGAAAGAGCAGTATATACATTTCTTTGGAGTGTATGAGAAGTGATTCATTGCAAATTAAAAATTTATCAAATAACGTTTCAATTTGCCTTTAACTTCCTAAGGAGAGTGCACCGTAGTCTGAAGTATCTGTGGATATCGGCGGCAGTTTTCTTTGTGACAAGCCGAGGATTTTATTACTATACAATGCTCGTCGAATGCGTACTTATTGATTTTCGAGCATGCAACGAAAGAGATACGTCTTAACAACTAAATAAAGTACATTATAATTTTATTAATTTGTTTAGGTTATACACAACTAATTACAGTACGTTTAGTGCAGTTGTGCACAGGTAAATTTATGTATCAAAGCTCTGGATAGAAATTAAATTTAATGCTGGTAGGCAGCAGGGTCGCACCCACGCGGAGTACTACCAGTTCGGGACCACCAGCCCAAAAACTTCGTAACACGACATACATTTGTATACTTTCTCAATAAAACCATACATTTTAGCTGAGAAATGGTTGATTTAGATTAAAAATTTGACCTTACACATCATCTGAACTATTTTTTTCTGATTAAAACAATCAAGTTTTAGCATTTTTCTTCAATATAGATCGTAGTACTTGAAAACTACTTAGGTTTCTTTCGTCTGGAAAATTACACCCGTTTGATACTACATAAACATAATATATGTATTATTGGACCATCTCCCAAGAAGAATTTCTAGCTGGACGCATAGTAAGCAGTGAAAATATTATTTCGAAAAAAATACTTTTGAAGTCTACTTTTATGAATCTTTTAAAACGCTTTCCAAATCTAGCTTTTTGAAACTAGGTGTATACTGAAGAGAATCACGAAATAACATGTTTATTTATATCTTTGTTATCCATTTTTCAGCAGGAAGTATCGGTAGACATGAGACGTAGCCCGAGACTACAGTTTTAATACGAAATAAAAAGTATATGTACTCGTACCGGAAATCGAACCCAGTCTCCCATGCCGGAACTGGTTCTTTGTTCTGTTACCCAGCTCTCCTGGGGGCGATATTGATTAGAAGCTGAATGTACTGTGAGGGATTCTGTTGCATAATGATATGTTCACCCGGCAACTCTACTGGATTGAAGTCCCGGTCCCTGTCCTGGTTCGAAGCCCGCATTAATAATAATAATAATAATAATAATAATAATAATAATAATAATAATAATAATAATAATAATAATAATAATAATAATAAATGCCGTCTTTTATAACCTTAGTGTTGCATAACTACACAAAACACAATAACTTCAAATGCAAGTGTCTATATCAAAGGCGGTAGTATAATATATTCAAACCCCGATGAAGATATCTTAAGTAGGCCCCACTCGTATTGTAGAGTTTCATTGTAGTTTAATCATTTTGTATCTTTACTCGTAGTTAATGTGTAATTCTTGTTTCTTGGAGTTCTTTATATATCAATTGAACTCTGCTCTAAAAATATAGGAAGATCCGGCTAGTGAATTTATCATTAGTTTAAATTTCGTAAGAACAATTTTCAATGATAACAGGAGACTGGTCTTTTCCCTATTGAATTTTGTACTATTAAAGAAACATACAGCATAATTCATGTAAAATTAAAGGACAAAGGACCTCCACATGTGGTTAAGGATAAACTTCCGAACCTTCCAATATACTTTTTTACCCTGCAGGCAGAATTGAAAAGCAGGAAAATACAGGAGGAACTAAACTCTTTGGCAAACAAATACCCCAAGTGACACTTTAATGATGCAGCATCGATCTTTTGCCACATGACATTGGAGAAATCGATTTCTGTCTCTTCCACTTTTCCCACAAAAACCACTGACGACGCTTCATTTTCCAAAGGTTCAGAAGTGGCAGACATCCAAGCCTCTTGTTCAAGAGATTAAATACACTTTCCCGTGTGCTTTGGTTTTTTTTCTGGTTTCTTAGAACATCCAGAGGAGGTGAAACGGTTTGTGTTCTTATGCTTCAAGAGGATAATTAAGAGAGTAGGATATTAATTAGATTTTATGTCTCACCAAATTATTTCAACCTTTTTTTTTAAATTTTAAACTCTCAGAGTAATATTGTGGAATTTAACGGAAATTATTCGGAAGAAAATTTCTACCGCATAATTAGGTTTTGTATTTTAAAACTAATTGAGAAACTGGAAAGCTTTTCCATTGTGTTCTCTAAATAAAAACAATTCTTTCATTTTGCTTAGAATTTATGCAGCAAAAATCTACATAAATTCTGTACTTTTTTTAAATAACAGAACAGATTGTGATGTCAGTTACTTAGTTAAGATTTACGTTTTTATTCAAAGCTCACGAATAGTTCGGATTGCTGTTTGCCATTTTAATTCTATCCGCCGTATTTCGTGTAGAAATTCATAGATATGCCTTATATTATATTATATTATATATATATATATATATATATATATATATATATATATATATATTCGAAAATAGAATACAACCGTTCCAATAATGTAGCTAATTGATTTATAATTCAGATTTGCACAGTTTTCTGCTCTAGGTTAACGTTCGTAACCTCCCTATCTCCAAATTGAATATAATTTCAAACATATTTCTACTTACGGAATTGAAAGATGCTGTTGATTCTGCTGCCCACTTTGTTTTAATACATGAAGAAAATTTTAAACTTTGATCCAGCTTTTAGACTTCGTTGTAAGTTACAACTACCAAATTATTGTCGATAGTGGATTCAATATTCTGTCGCGGCTACACAAAATCACATTGGTGAATACACGTTCATACTGCAGGCTCACCCGAAAAGGAAAAAGAATATAATATATAATAGAGAAACGTCCAAATAGAAAATTACTATTACCACAGATTAATTTATTCTGCAGTAGACAAGGCGGGGAGAGGGAATCAAATATGCTGCCACTCAGCTGTATGTCACCCTAGGCTCTAGTCTGCTCAGCTTAGGCGATGATTGGTGCCTATTTCTGTTAAAAGATCTATAACACGATGTTTCAAAAGTCGTGCTTCTTTACGAACACTTTTCTTTTTTCTTCAAATAAGCAATGTTAAAAGAAAAAAAAAACTTCATGGAATAATGTTTTGTAAATAATGTTGCCTACACGTATAGAAACATACACACACACACACAATTCTTCTTCAGTATGGTACTATATTCTTCAGTATAGTACTATTGATAGCAACAGAAAACTTAATTGACGTATATAATGGTGTTGTGATGGTGTTCACTCAGTCACCAAATTTACCAGACGTGAATTGCAGTGTGAAGATGTTGAAAAGAGGCATCTTGCTTAATACCTATGATACTCTTCATAATTTTCTGATTTCAACTGCCAAGGCTGCGAGTACCTTCTACATATTCTCAAATATTTTGCAAAACTAAATAAGTAAATTATGTGCATTTTTAAAAATCACACTCAGGTACAAGTGTTTCACATGTTAACTCATAATACTAAAGAATATTTTTCATTTACAAGTTTCAAACTAGAATTATTAGATAATTATACGACTTTTTCTGTTAGCAGATTTAAAATGGAATTTAGCCTTCTTGTGGAAGGCAATATCACTGCACTTGATATAGTAATACCACAATATATTAGCAAACTTCCTATACGAAACCAGAACATTTACCAGTACCAATAAACTTGATATATGTGAAAGGTTTCTTTCACACAAAGGAAACCATAATTGCATTATTTAATCCATTGTTATTTGCGTTGTGTCAGTATTAAGTGTTCATAACTCCATGATGCTTATTTCTGTGATATAACAAATTTATTTATTTAATATTTATTTTTCCAGTTAATTGTAATTACTTCAGTGGTTTGTTTATGATTTTTCACACTTTACTTTGCTGTAGAATTCCCAATTCACTAGAAGGACTTAACTAAAACATTTCAAATGTCTTATTTTCCTGGATGCTTATTGGAAAGGAAGTATGATGGGAAACGAAGAATATCAAATTAAGTTTATTTCACTACTTTCCGTATTTCAGAATTCTATTGCTTGCTTATGTATCAGAAGCAATCTTACAGCTGCTACCCATGGTTTTCTACTATTATTAAACAAAATTTATTAGTTTAACTGTCAGTAAGAGACTGCAAATAATCTGACATCTTAAAGTATTCTACATTTTCTCCTCTTTGAAAAAAAAAACATTATTTAGTGCACAATGTTTTAACCATTAACATTTTTTTTAGTGAATTTAATGGTAACGTCAGTCTCTTCACAAAAACACTCGGCTGTTAGTGCTTGAATACAAGCACTGAAATGACACACCGCTAAAGTGCAAGGCTATATCACAGACATTGGTGTCAATATAATAAAAGTATGAACACTATCAGTGGCAAAGATTGATGTTACAAGTTAAAGGTTATACAATGTTTTTACAAAATAGTAATCTTTAGACATACAGTTCCGTAATATTAGAATATTCTATTTGAATTAACAATTTCTACAGTTGCTGTTTTGGTAGAAAAATAATATCGTTTTTGATAGAACATATTGTCTATTAGGATGAATCAGATTTTCTAAAAGTATGTAATATTATTATTTTAACATGGAACTTAATATATTTTCTTTCACTTTTCAGGTATGTAACTGTTCTTATGCCATATTTTCTTTAGGTAAGTGTATTTTTTTGTTAGTTGGTGTAATGCTTCAACTAAACCGACTGCAATTATATATATATTGTATGTCGATAGGTAGTAGAAAGCTTATAATTATTTTTAACGGTATAAAATTAGTTTTGTCTGATTAAAAATATATGTATTAGAATAAAGTAAAAATATTCTGTACATACTGAAATAAGCTTCTATAGCTAATAGGTAATTTTGTTGAATGCAATATTATCATTGTATCAGTTGTAGGCAGTTGTTGAACACAGATGTAAAACTATAAACATTTCGAGTAGAAATTTGATAATGAAATATCTTGTTTCTACACCTATCCTATTCAATATTGAGATTCATAATATTAGTGATCAGATTTGTTTATTCAACGAAAACAACAAAACCATATGGCTTTAATTCATAACAAATAATTTGTGTAGCACAAAAATGTCGGTTGTGATTAAATTTTAGGATTATATTGTTGTTTGATAATGAGATATGTTCTAATGAGATATGCTCATATTAAATTCCAATAACTACTGCTTTACCATTCAATTAATACGTAACAATAAAAGCCCTTGTGATGTTTACAAAATGTCGTGTGTTAGAGTTAAATATATATTCACGATATAATTCAAAACGGTAAAATTATAATCAAGTTATCTTAATTCCATTCTGATTTAGTTCCGATGCAAAATTCTGTATTAGGGATGGTTTACAAAGAAAGTTTATTATTGAAATCGCTTACTAATTAGAAATATGTACTTAATATACCAGACCCTGTCAATGAAAAGTACTTTGTTCTTTTATAATTTGTTTACTCTTTTTACTTCTCGAGTGAATAACATATTACTCTAATCAAAGGAAAATATAATTAATTTTGTTTAAGGCCAATGAGACCGACTAACAATAATTCTTGTCTACGATTTACTTAGCTTTTTTGGATTTCAGTAAATAATTTACAACGTGATCAGAAATATGAAAACAATTTAAAAGTGAGCCAGCCAGTATTTATAAAATGCTATTAACTGAAATAAAAGTGCTTTCTGCTCTTCTCTTAACAGTTGGTGCACTGTTTATAAGTTGTAATAAAATGTTTGTACTGTATGAAAGATTTTTAAAAATAAATATTAGTTTATTTCAAACTGTGTTTACCCGGCGAAGTCATCGTAACCCTGCATCTCTGCATTCTTCACGCCCCTTCCCACTTACTACACATGCGTGCATTTTTGTCTGACCTCATCTGGGATTTCAGGTTTATTAACTTTTCAAATCTATAATAATAATAATAATAATAATAATAATAATAATAATAATAATAATAATAATAATAATAATAATAATAATAATAATAACTAGTTTTTAAGCTTTTAATTACGTAGACAGGTTGAATAAAAATAGAAAGACACAAAGTCAAACACGTAGCATCTCTGAAGTTTACTAAACCTAAATTTTAAGTGGTTATTGCAAATGGTGCTTTAAACATAATTTCTGTCAGTAGCTTGTTCCCCCTTGCTTGATCTTCACACCCACATCCAGGAGGCTTGTCCGTAGTTTGGGAACCATTGATTTAGCCACTTTGTTCCTCCCATTTCTTTTGTGATGTTTTTCTTTTTCTTTTAACACTGCAACGAATCTAGGGTTACCAACTTTTGTAAATAAAAATACCAGACAACTTCCTGGAGTACGTATTCTCTTCAGATTTTCACATCATTGCTCGTCAAAAATGTGAAAAACCTTAAAGCGTTGCTTCACATAAAATTGAGTGACTGGGAGTTCGAATTTAGTACTTTAGTTACTTTCGAAGCATTCATTAAACTTACTTATTCCAGTTTTGGTTGAGTCGGTACATGTAATTTTTGTAGTCTACCATCGAAAATATATTTAAAACAGAAAAGAAAATACAATTATGGCATGCTCAAAATATGAAAAACAATAAGTCTTAACAGCTTCACTGAGCCTGGTAATGTATCATAATGCCTACATACTTTTATGGATCTTTATGCATTATTTGATTGGGAGATGTAGCTGAGGATGAAGCAATGCTAGCTGCGATCCTATAAATGTACTTTTATTGACCTTTAGCAGTTTTGTTAAATTCAGTAAATTTCCCTGTTTTCAATTCTTCAGCAAATTTCGTTGACACAGGTATATATCAAAGCGAATTATAAGCTCTGCTTTAACCATGTTCATCGACAAACGATTCCTTTCGTCATTCCATAAAAGTTGAATAGACTAGAGAATAGGATTAGTAATAGCCTAGGAGAAATTACAGGACATTTAACGTCCGGTTTTGAGATCGTACTAAACACCGAGCAAGAAGGTCAAAAACCGAATTGTAAGATAAAATACCGGACTGTTGGCAAAACGAAACGAATCCCCCATGACTCGGGATACAACAGCGAAAATAAAAATGAAATGAAATTTTTGAGTTTTAACGTCCCACGATTACGCCGGCTAGGCTAAAGGAGACGGTGATGAATGAAATGCTGGAATGAAGAAGGTGGAAGGAAACGGGAGAACCCCGAGGAAACTCACGCACACGGTGTTCGTTCACCACAAAGTTCAGTTGGCGGGAGCAGGGTTTGAACCCGGGACCCCAAGCACCAGAGGTGAACGCTCTACCACTGAGTCACCGCGGCCTCAACTGCGAAAGTAGTATCTATTGTGCTTCCTATCGGCAAATACAAGAATGAAGTGTACAAGAAAGGAGAAACTAATAGAATGTGATGATGGAGGAAGTAAGAAAAAAGGCGCAATGGTGTCATTTCAAAACTCTGTTGGGTGCATGTTTTCCGGTAGGAGCGAGTGAGTTAACACTTTGTGAGTCCATTTTTTAAAATACATATTTCTGGGTATTATTGTCATCTATTGCTCTAAGCTCGTCATGTACGGGAGATGACGTCTCTCCCGTACGTCTTCTTATCTGGGAAAGGGAAGGAATAAAGAAATGGAAAAGGAAGGAATCGCTTTGAGTTGGACGTTTGGTACTCCCAGTAACCTCGACACTCTCTAAAGACGCCTAGTCTTTTGTTTTCCTCTTCTATAGGACGCTCGATCTCACAGAGATAGGTATACTTCAGCTTGGCAACAAGAACCTTGGATCCTGTCCCCTAGAACGCTCGCTTTCTGAGTTCCTACAATCTCACCAAAATATTCAGCAAATATCTAACAATCACTTAGTGAGATTGTAATTATTATTATTATACATAGAAAAAATATGGTAAAAAGGTGACTGGGAAAGTCCAGAATTCCCGACTGCCGTATTTTCAGCTCTATCTTCACCCTTTTCAGATTTTTAAGGTACAATTTAGAGTTTGTCAATCAGCTATTGCATCGTCACTATTTATCATATGATTTTGATTCGTACCTCAATCTCTTCACAATATAGCAACCTTTCAAACCTTACTATTCGCATATCCATATTGTATACCTATAAAAACGAATTCGAAGAAAATTGAGTTTAAAATAATATATTCGCATAGTACATGTATATATACCATAAATTCCAAAAGAGCTTAAATAGAACTTTGCAATATCCATTGCTATATGCGTTATTTTTGTATAATATTATAATTCAACAGAAATTAGAATTTAATTTATTGTAACTTTATAATTCATTAGCCATGCCTCGTGTTATCTTGCTAGTGTCACATTGAAAAACTTGGTGATAGTATGCTTCAGTAATAGTTCAACCTTTATGGATCGTGTATTTGTTGTACAGCAAGAGTTTTTTAGGATTATAACAATCTTCTTTTCACGACTTTCTCAAAATACCCACGAGTTTTTCCACTTCCTATACCATATTATTCAGCTCAATCAGATCTACTGATTGGTATATGTCTTATCTCTGGAAATTTTCCCACCTAAACCTTAACAATATTGTAGAAATTATTTGTTTCTTTTTGTAGCGAGAATGTGTAGATGAAGGGTAGATTTATTTGTTTTGAAATACAGTTTCCAGGTTCGAATGAAGAAATTATTCTTCCTTGTCTGGTTTTTCCCAGAATTTTTCCTTCTTTGCATGAGTGGATGACACCTTTAATTATACATTATACTCAGCCATGTTTTATTGTCAATAGTTTTCGGTGTGAAATGACTTCCCACATATCACAAAATTGAAAGTTTGTTCAACAGTATATCAGTACATGAATAGGTTGTACAGTTTCTTCAATGTCTTTCTTCGATCAATATTTTTATTTATTTATAACTAATATTTAAAACATGTATGATTGGAGTAACATTAGTTTAAAATTAATTCATGATAGTTATTCTCATGGTAGCATCATTTTATGAGTAATGTCTTAGAGGCGTTGCACGTTAAAACACTTCACACACACTAGATCAACAGAAAAGCATGTAGTCATTGTTCTATTGTAGGATTATTCTGAAACGATGAGATTTAAAAGTTTGCGACTTCGAAACAGTAACACTTCAAATCAGTTAATTTTCGGATTTCAGTTGCAACTTTGAATTGAGGTAGTGGCTGTTAAAATGACGCACAGATCGTTCTATCTGTCCTTTATCTTCGCATCGGTTTAAATGAGCATATCTAGTTCTATAGTTTCTGTAGTATGAGATTTCTATAGTAATGCTCTCTTGACCTCTAGTGTTGCAAATTTTTAACACTATAGGACAAGAAAGCAGTTTATACTGGTGCAATGCTGATTAGTACTCAAACAGAGCACTTAAAACCTTTAGCTGAAAACATGATCTCTATGTACGTGTTCTTTCTCCAAGCACTGCCTCAGTTGAGCCCTATTTTTATATTTAAATTTACAAAGGAAAAATAATAAAATGTTTGAAACAATCTTGTAATATTCACATATAATAGATTTTCATTGGGGCAATCTATGTCATACTTGTAATGTCATGCCCACAATAAAACTATATCTCAATTCTTTCTGTTTTTAAAAAAAAACATGGCTAGCCTTACCCTTGTTGTGTGATTTTTGTTGAAATAATGCACTACTATAGGGTTACAAGACGTATAAGAAAGCGTTGGAAGTTCTCCGAAACATGCTTCAAGTGATAACCTCAGAACACGTTTCGCTCTCTCCATTCGGGTGATGGTTCTATTGACAGATACTCGATAACTGGAAAGTGTGACTGGAAGCTCACTCCACTACTCTTTAACTTTACTCTTCTTATCAGTCCCTCTCTCTCTTTTTCTTTCTCTCTCTCTTCCTATATTCTCACCACCACCATTTCTTTCTTTCGTCTCTACCCTCTCTTTTTACAGAGATCGACTGACTGCGTCAAATCTCATCACGTCGACACATCTTCATCACGTGTGACATTTCATGACGAACGTGAGTTGCAGAACCAAGTGTCGTGAATCGGTTCGGACCAATCGTTCGACATCTGACCAAATGAAGCTTTCTTCTTTTCCCTCTACGAAACTGTTCAGAATGGGCTGTGGTGGGAACACAAGACGAAAGAATAAAGAACCAAACCATCATGGAATACCCATTTGCTTCTTTTCTTTCGTTCTTACAGAGAATAGGAAATAAGTGGAAGCCACGCAGCCAATGCATAAGATGATACCAGACTTATACCTGTATCATTCCTTTGCGTAACTACAAGAAAGCAAGTGAAAAGAAAGCCCCTGTATGGTTTTAAAGTTAAAATATTATTTAAAATATTTGTATAAAAATTCGGAAGTAATTACGACTTGATATATCTGACAGTTTAACACATTGATTGCGATACTAGAAAACATTTTTCCCGGGGTCTACGGTATTTTATGACGAAAGTTGATAAAAGTTCGAGAATTGAAAGACTTTTCATCAATGAGGAAAATAGTTATTTCCTTTTATTGTTGTATATCCGTGACTACCCAAGTTAATATTCATCAAATTACATATTGTTACAACATGATTGCGTGGATCACCTGCGCACAATGTTGCTCCCAGGATAAAGATACGCATCTTGATAAGTACAAGTAATACTTGGTTTACAAGGCCTGAACTTAAAAATTAGAATGAGTTACATTCAGCTCATATGGAAATTAATGTGGTAATATAGATAACGTAGTATTCCATTGCCAATTTATTAGCTAAATTATATGGTGCGTGATTATGCTGAAGACAAAGTATAACATTACGGGAACTTAATTCTTGAAAAAATGAAATGAAATCTTTAACGTCCCACGGTTATGCCGGTTAGGCTAAAGGAGACAGTGATAATGGTAAATGAGTGAAATGGTGGAATGAAGAAAGTGGGAGAAAATGGGAGAACCCCGAGAAATCTCACGAGTACGGTGTTCTCCACAAAATCCACACAGCGCGAACTGGGATCGAACCAGGGACCTCAAGCACTGGAGGTGAACGCTCTACCACTAAGCAACCGCGTCCCCAACTTAATTCTTGCGTCTGGTTTTGTTGGACACTATACTCAGATTCTTTGAAGTTGATATAAACCAGCGGCGTAGCAGCTGCCCCCGCAACCCCCGCAGTGCGGGGGCGGGCCCGAGGTATAGGGGGCCCCGAAGTCTTGCAATGAATAAAGATTTAAAGAAGTAGAACCTAAACCTTACTTCTATAGGCTTTACAACTAGGGCCCCTTCTCCATACTTTGCGGGGGGGGGGGGGCTGCAAAATTGTGCTACGCCACTGATATAAATATACTGCATGTGTATTTCACATTTATTATAGCGATCTAAAAGTGTTCGCAGGCTTGTAAAAATAAAAAAATAAAAAATCTTTCAACTTATACATACATTCAACTTGGCGTATCTGTTGTTTACGAATAAAATTGATAAATTTATTGATCCAAAAAACTCCTTCCTGAGTGTTAGAGGCAACGACATAGCTTGGAAATTCAATACCCGCCAAATTTTTTGGGTAATATTGTACAGCTATTACTTAATAAAATACATTTCCATAGATATCCATTTACCAACGTCCACTGTAAACAGAAATCAAGGTTTTGTTGCTGATAAAAGCGCACTTCTTTCAAATGTTATTAACGACAATATTATGTTAATACAACACGTATATTCACGTTCAATAAACTTGAACATTTAACCTCCTTTTAGACCTTAGCCGTAGCATGTAGTATGTTTTTCTCGTTTTTTAGAAATATTATTTACAAAAGAATCCGAAGAAACTAAAAATATTTGCTACGATCCGATCAAGAACACAAAGTTCGAAAGAGAGGTTGGTCATTTGGTCTTCAAAGTATTTTATTTAATATATAATACCCACGTTAAAAATTAATATACTATTAATTCCAACATGTTAGATGTGTAGGATTCAGTTTAGACAGTTTTTTATTTCTAAATGACGAAACGAGGGTCTAGGTTTGTCACCGATGCTTTGTTTTGTGCAAGAAATAACGACTTACTGTTGCGTGACCACTCACATGCTATCTTGTATATACATAAACGTTCCTAATGGAACATAAAACTGTTAATGAGCTCTGCATTTTGTTTTGTCTCAGAATGTTCATTACAATATGAAGCACAAGCTGTCTAATGGTAGTGTATCTAGGAAGATGTATTTCAAGATCAAGTTAGACAATGATGATAGAAATTTACGTACAAATACGAATCTCAAAAATATTTTTATTATTCATATCTTTCTTCAATAAAATAATCAGAGACAAGACACACACACAAGTATACGTATATGAGAGAGAGGGGGGAGGGAAAAGAAAATAAAAGTACAAAACTCTAAAATACTAAAAGCAAAAATGTACTGTTCATTCTTACACGTTGTATTCCTATACGACACTGTTGGCAAACTGATCAAATTTTTCTCCGAGCAAAGGAGATTTTATTAACAGAAAAATATTTATTTTTCATTACTTTGACCTTTTGATCAAATAAAATATTTTGCCCATTTATGTTTAAAAATTTCGTTAATTTGTTTAAAAAGAGAGTTCTAAAGGCATGTACTGGCCTCAGTCAGAACGTTTGTACTTTTCTTTATAAGAGAATCCATCCACTCTCTGCTGAAATCCAACCGATCACCATTACTTATAAACGCAAACCGATTAATATAACGCTTTTAATATAATGCTTTTATCAAATTAGACCTACTAACTAAAACACGTAAATGCATTAATCAATGAAGCAGTACACACCTAATATGAACACATACAATAATATTCACTCAAACCGCAATAGGTTACTGTTAAGGGGTCACGGTGGCCTAGTGGTAGAGCGTTCACCTCTGGTGCATGGGGTCCTGGGTTCGATCCCAGCCCCCGACAAGTGAACTTTGTGGTGGACAAACACCGTGTGCGTGGGTTTCCTCGGGGTTCTCCCGTCTCCCCCATTTTCTTCATTCCACCATTTCATTCATTACTCATCACCGTCTCCTTTAGCATAACCGACATAAACGTGGGACGTAAACCTGAAAGAATTCATTTCATTTTCCATTTGCAATACGTTACTGCATGTTAGGGATCTGGTCGGCTGCATACTTGTAACGCCAAGAAATTGGATCTTGGTTTTCAACGATTTAATAATTGTCTTATGAATCGTTTTCGATGGAAATGATATTCAATATACGAACTTATACAAGGAAGTTATAAGCAGATATTTATGTAACAATGCAAAAACGCAATTGGCATAATTTGAATTATTAATAAATTGGAAATATAACTAAAAACTCTCAATGATAAATCTGCAATAAACTCAAGTTAATAAAGAAATAAATATTTATAGAAATGTATTTCTTATTTAAAAATAACTATACAGTAATAAATGGGCATGTTGTATTTATGTGCAGAAGTTGTCTGTTTCTCTTGCTGTTCTTTCGCTGGAAATACAAGGCAACGTTCATTGTGTTGGCAGCCAAAAGAGGAAAATAGAGAAGCAAGACGTAGAATAAACTCTACAACTATTGTGTGTACATAATAATAAAAATTTTCGCATTGTAGAACAATGCCAGTAAACTTGATTCCCTGTCTCTGTCTGTATATTCCTCCCCCCTCTCTCTCTCTCTGTTTCTCTATCATTCTGCAGTAATATCGAAATAGACAAAGGGAAGCATGTGGATGTTGTGATTTTCCAGGCAGATTGCAAAGCGGATTGGACATGTATTATTGATGCATTCCCATGTTGTTAGTTTTTTTCAGTAGCCAGAGTTTAATTTTCTGCGTTCCTAAACATTCAAATTGACGAAATAAGTTGAATATTTAACAATATCCTGGAAGAGTCTTTAAAGCTGTGATTCATTGTTTCCATTTTTATAGCTTTGTATGTTAACTTTATATGAATTGTATTGTGAATGGTAACATCAACTACTGTATTGTATTTATGGCAAATGTTAACGGTATAACAATGCAAATGATATGTTTTCAACAATAGAGATACTAGTGCATCCTTGTTAGACGGAAATACCATCACATCTGAATGCTGAGTTTTGTCCTATAATACAATTGTTATTTCATTGTTTTCTAAGTAATGTACATCTCAATTACAGTAGAAGTAGCTTTAAGTATAGATAAAACCAACCCGGTGGAAAAATCCAGAGATTCAAAATTCTCTCTCTCCAGAAGGTGTTACATATCCTTTGTAGATCATATTGGTTTATATATACACATTATTAAGCCACGTTAGGAAAGAAAAATCAAAATCGAAATTCCAACGGCTTTACTCATTTCATGGCCTTTACAGTTGCCTAGAGGCCATGACGTTCAAAGTATCCGCACTAAATTTTAAACTTAAGATTTTTATAGGAAATTCAAGGGAAAAGTTTTGAATTTTCTTCTCACCCGAAAAAATCGGTATTTCACCTGAAATTGAAAATCAAATTTGCGATTTTCTCGACAACGGCTCAAATAATTGTATAATTATGAATATTCCATTAACAGTTCTATAATGTAAGTAGTTTTTGTAGAAAAACTTCAGAAGGGGTAGATGGTAATCTTTGAGCGATTTTTCCGAACTACCCAGGCAATTATGTTCATATTTCATAAATGAATATTTCATTATTCACCTTCATTATGGCGCAAGTAATTGTCTCGTTAAAACAGACCCACAAGGGCTAGTTTAAGCTTTGGGTGAATTGTTTTTAAAAGATTAATTCCAAAACATGTCAAGTAATTTTTTCATATTTCATCAAGAAATATTAAAATAATCACTGTCATGACTTACGAAGTGGGAGCAAGCAAATTTAGTGTGGTCGTCCATATCTTTTATTTTATATGCTGTAGTACTTGTTTGTGTATTTGTATATTCTTGTCTCAGAAACAAAAAGTACTCCTCGGTCTTTCTGTCAGACTTTTGTTTAGAGAAGGAACACAATACATTGTTAAACAATTAGTCTTGATTTAGACGGAGATAACCAGTCCATGCTGCCAAATCCTTGATTTAGGTTCTTGAAAACTAGCTTGATCGTCGATTAGAACTTAATTCATGTCAAATCCAATAATATTCTACACATTAGTGCAGATAAGTTAATCAAAAGATAGAATATCTACAATTTCTAGTCATGGCTTATCATTTGATTATATTAAGAGGAATTAAATCCTAGTAAATCATGGTTTGTACTCGTATTTTTCAAGTCTTTTCCAATTCTCAGTATTTTCGCGGATGAAAACATCTGAGTTGTGCGCTGGCTTTAAGTAAGATGGTTTTCTCCTCTTCATTCTATTATATTTTTATTAGAATACAGGATATTAAGCAAGTTCAAACTCTTTAACTATAACTTAACCCACATGCGTAATGAAAGAGAGCTAATTGACTGCTCACGCCGTTCCCAAATTTTTGCTATAGAGGTTAAAACAGTTAGGAGTTTGGAAACCACTAAAATTTCACCATCCCACTTTTGTGATTTAAAACATTTGAAACTCATTAAAATTAAGTATAGACACTTCCTATTAAATTAGCGTTTTCCAAATAAAGTGTCGCCAGCCTCATGGCACATGTCGCAAAATTTTACAAATTTTAAAATAATTTTTATACCATCCTGAAGGCCTGTAAGTCTGAACTTTACGTTTTATTCATACTATAATATGTTAATAAGTTAAAAGTAATTTTGAGACCAATTATACCTATAAACGCGTGCAATGTTAGTAACAATGGTCAGCATGGAGATCGATATAGTCAGAATCTGTCTCTGGAGGAGCATGAAATAAATACATTATTTGCAGAAAATGGATTCTTTAATGCATTAGACCTCCATTTAATATAGGCCATAGGAGGCCTAAAATCTGGGTGAAGATAAGGATCTACGATTTTGAGACTTGAGCACATGAGATAATGCAGTCTGTGTAACACTTCAGTAAAGGCTATTTGCAAAGTTTATTTTGCAAAGGTTAAATGAACCCCTGAGACATATTAAAACTGAAGCAGAAAAAATTACCGTCCTCAACCGAGATGTTTGGTTAGTAAATACATGCCTTACTCACTGCACCACTATACATTTCTTTTATGTAATACGACTAGTAATAGTAATTTTATGCTTGGTTGAAATTAATCATATACATGAAGTGTTCAAAAGAGACCGTCGAAGTTTTTAAAGAGTGAGCCAGCAGCTGCTGATAACGTACTATGACTGCCGTGCGCATCTAGTTGCATATGTAGATAAAGAATTGCCTTTTACTGAGTTCCGAGATCTATGCTTCAGTTGTCGAGTAACTACTGAGTGAATGATGTCGTTTATGAGATGCTTGTCGAATTAATGAGAAAGCAACAATGAAGGGATTGGAGGAACAACGTATCTGTGTAAAATTTTGCGTAAAACTTTTCATGAAAGCATTCCAAATGCTTAAGCAAGCCTATAAGGATGACTGCAGTAATTGAACGCAGTGCTATGATTAGCGCTTCATGGACGGAAAAAGTTCGGTTGCCGAAGATCTAACCAAGAACAGAACGACTTTCGACGTCAACAGACACCAACGTGTTGAAATTAATGAAAATCGTGAAAACCACTGTAATTCCTGGAAACTGTCATTTAACTGTCTGTGAAGGTGCTGAAAATGTTAACATAGATGTAGGATCTTGCCACGAAACATTGGCTGAAAAACTTGCAATACAAACATCACATTTCCATTGTACCCAACGGACCCTATTCTCTGGTCCCCGGCAGATGTGTTTCTACTACCCAAAGTTGAAACCACTTTGAAAAAACATTGTTTCCAGTCCATAGTCTACGGGAAATTCAGGAAAATGTAACGAGTATTGCACGCCGTTGAAAAAAGTTATTTCCAGCAGACCTTCCAAAATTGGAAGAAACGATGGCAACGTGTATTATTAGTATAAGGGAGTACTTTGAAGGAATAATGGTTGAGACTTTGTAGTATAATGAGCGATAAAGTACGAATAGCAAATGTTGGTCCTTTTTGACACACCTCGTACATTTGGCGAAGGTTACACATAGACGCAGCCACGCCTAGTAATTGTTACAGAGTACAGCATTGTCATGACAAGGAATATAGTTGGATCACAAGCTTGAATGAGGTAAACAGTACTTGCTTGTAACATCTATTTTCGCAGGCCTGAGTATCCAAATAGCTTTCCAATTGTCTCACAATGCTGGGTCAGAACTATATATTCAACAGAACTCATAGGGAATCGAACACCTTGACAAGCATGCCGAACATTGAACCATTCGATTACAATTTAGAACGATATTCCGATTATAACAAAACGCAACCCATCATGAGCATGTTTCTTTCTTTTCTTTTTTCAATGTGTGTATATTTCCACATGTTCACCCAGAACATACACTTTTTATGTAATATTTTTGATCATTTAATAAATTTCAAAATCAAGATCTCACATTTTGGACGTTGGAATGAAAAATCTTACGCTGTACACCAATATCCTGAAGAGTAAGACTAACTAGTGGGATTTTTTCACGAATAAAGTATTAATTATTTTGTTTCTAATTATTGTATCTAATAAATATAATGTCCATGTGTCTTTTAAACAGTAATAAATGTTTCTTGCTTGCAGCTATAAAACTTTTAGATAATGCTTTAAATGAAGTGAGAAAATGGTATTATATGAACTTAATTTATTGACATTGATTTTAAATAATAACGAACTTTTTTCTTCAGTAAAAAATATCAATAATAATATTAATAACATAATAGCATAATAGCTTTTTTTGTAAAAACATACATATATTCGTGTTTTTCAAAATTCAATTGACTTGGTTCGTTAATTTATAACAACGAAGCATTTGATGATTAGCCAGAGATTTTTATGCTGCTGGCCTTTTTCATTAGTTTTTTTTAGTGAGTTAGGAACATGTATTCTGAATATATACATACAACTAATTGATATAATACAGAAGGTATGTACACAATAATGAAACTGAATATCGTGTTTTTTTTTTACTTTTCTTCTCCCCACTTTCTTATAAAAAGTTTGTAATTATCAGCGTGTTATCAGTTGTGTATCTTACTACAACGTTGTTCAAGCTTTCTCATTGGTCAGAATTTTAAGGGTCTAATTCAAATTCTTGGTTACAGTTATGCAGTTCGAAAGTCAATAGTGTTCGACAAGCATTTACTACGCTCTTTAATTTCAAGCATCTTTTCGTTCCGAATATGTAAGAGGAGAAAAATAATTCGCTTATAACTGAGTACTAATATTTGTCTAATTAACAGGAAATTATTATTAATAATTTAGATCTTGGTTATTAATTACCAATATTTAAACAACCGTGTAACAAATGTGCGCCTTCCTAGGCATCTCGCTATACATAAACTTCTCCGAGTTGGTAAATATTAAGCGCGTTTGATATCTCTCTTGCAATTTTTACTTTGTCGAACGCGATAGGGAAATAATTTTGCAATTGTGTAAAAATAAAATAAATAAAATTAAAAGTAGTATTTTAAGTGAATGTATACGTTTTGTAGACTTTATATGCAAGAAAAACGAATTTTGATGTCTATCAGTGTGTTTGGCCTGATACATAATATTTCGGACCAAATTCCTACCGACCATCTTGGAGCATACAATAATCCACTGAATTGGTCGCAGTTGTTATTCGTTCTGTCTTTAAACTGTCATATATTCTTAGTAGTGTTGAACCGCCTAGGAAAAGCATGCTTCACCGTTACAACCGAACCGGTCTTCGCAAATTTCAGAATGCAGAGCGCCTTTTGCAGAGGTATTGTCATACCAAGCGTAAAAGAGCAATTGTCAATTGAGGAGAAACGAAGCATCTAGAACACGATAGGACACCTGTTGGCAACTAACTTAGAAAATTGCTCTCACATACACAGTGACTAATTCCGTGAAGATACTTGAGAATTACGAAACAGGGCTTCAAAGTTTGTTAATTATTTCTGAATACAATTGCGCTAAATATGCTACTGTTCCTTTGTCAGTGTCTCACGAAATTCTATGTTTGTGGTTGGATGAGTTTACCATCACTGCAGTTATATGAGACATGGAGCGTTTAAGGTGGAATCTGAACCAACCCAGTGCTTCTAAATATAAGGGCTTTCAAATCAGATATCAAATCCTTGGCTCTTGTACCAAAAGCGTTACGCTAGCCACTAGAGTAGCGAAGAGGGATGGAAATCAATGTATATCATGTAAAGATTGAATAAAAGTCAGAAAGCATGCACAAACAATATTAGCCAAATTGTAAAATTGTAAGTGCAACGAAAATTATTTAGGTAAACTAAATACTATGTTCGAACGGCTTATAATTTACACCAGTATGTTTTTTCTTTCCTGGTTCTTTTGTTTCTTCCAAATTCCTTCGCTTTTCTACGTCAGTAATCAGTTTCTCTATGGGAGTACCATTCAAGTAAATATAAGTACAGCATTTTGTATTCTGGAAAAATGTTATAAACAATATTCCCAAATTTAGGGGAACGATGGCTTACTGATAGAGTGTGCTCATCTCTGGTGAGACGTTTTGCTGGTTCGTCCTCAAGTCATTTCATTGTGGATATTATTGTGTCCGTGGGTTTCTTCGAGGCTCTTTAGTTTCTTCCCTTATTCTCTTTCCACCAATTCTATCACATTTTTTTCACGTTCGTTAGATTCCAAAATTTAGTTTCCCATTCACCCTCCTCGTTTAGCCCAAAGTGCATAAATGTGGGATTTTAAGGATTTCATTTCATTTTCAATATTCTTAATTTTAATTTCGTCTTATCCTCTATTGAATTTTTCTATAAAAAAAATTAAAGTCAGTCACAAATAGAATTTATGTCGTACGCGATCATTGAGACTGTCGTACGCGTCAGTCTTGACGAAGTTTTACATGGTGGTAAACCATGATTAAATTAGAAAGCAAACGAAATATTATTGTGTTCAGGATTTCGATTTCCGAGTTACCAGGTTTCGAATTTGAGGTTTAAACTTAGTCAAATTTTCGCGAAAGATTTCTTTCTATTGCTATTTAGAAGAAAAGTTCAGAAATCAAACTTGAATTAGGTTTGGACTTAGTAAAATTTTCGCGGAAGTTTTGTTCTATTGCTATTTATAATAAAAGTTCATTAATCAAACTTGTTAGGTTCAGACTTAATCAAATTTTTGCAAAAGATTTTCCTATTGCTATATAAAGGAAAGTTCAGGAATCAAACATTTTAAACTTTAACTTCCGGTATAACGAAGTAAATTATGAGAAGGTTAATCAGCTATGTTATAAATACAGTGTGTATTTATAATAAAGTTTTGCCTAAAAAGTCAACGAATGACTACTTTTTTCATAGTAGACAAACTTATTGGTTCTCTTCAATTAATATGAAGATAAGTAAGATGATTTGTTTCTTTCGGTAATGACTCCTCTTCTAGATTATCTTACTTTTCTACTTTTTCAAAAATTTAAGCAGAAAAGTTACGAGTATATTTTGTTTTATACAAACAGCATTATAAAACTAAACGATAGTGGCACATTAAGCAAGACATAAATACTATAACAGGCACACATTTAAGAAACAAGGAAGATCCAAAACCAGGAGAAGTTAGTAAGGGGGCGCTACATACCTAAATACTTCCCCCATCTAAGATATGTAATATTTTATGTAAGTAAAACAAATGAATGTACTTTTCAACCATTTTCTTTTTGTACATTTTTACTTCCGTTTTTGTTAACACGTCCATTCTTCATCATAAATCTTCCTGAAACTCAGTACAGAAGTTTAATTATAATGTTTTTCAATTAACGAGTTACGTTACATTACAATAGACGAAGTTTTGCTGAAATGTTTAATGACTTATTCTATCCTACAGTTGATATATATATAAAGTATATGCATTGCGTATGTGTGTGTATATATTAAATCTCTCTTATGATACCAGTTTCCTGGCTTACACTGACCCTTTTTCACTTCCAAAAAGCATAACATAACATTTTGACAAAAGAGTAAAGGGAACGAGAGGATGATTTGAGGTCGTTAAGGCAAGACTTAATTATGGCAATAAATCTGGCATAGTGGCATTTATGCAACAGACACCATCCGGCTTGAGTTACTGGTTTTCGTTTCGTGCATGTCACACAAGGCGATTTTTCCAGTCAGCCAAGAATAATTGCGCCAGAGTCATCGAGGTCAATCAAGCAAATTGACCTCCTGTTCTGACCTTGTCCTCTTCTTTCGCTCTGCCAGACCTTATTACTTGAGTGTCTGAAGATGACCGGAAGACTCCTACTGTCAATACGTTCTTCATACGAAAGACATTTCTTAAGAATATATTTTCATCAAAATATTTTCCCTCAACGAACTGCGAAACGTAGAAGTTCAATGCCACAGAAACAAAAGTTCAACATTCATGCCAGTCAATACATCTATATCAGTATAATTAACTATATCAAAATTTATGTTTCCAATATTTTTTTCATTCTTTTCGACATAAGTATTTAGATACTAAATTATTCTTTAAATAGATGTAATACAGAGGGGCACGGTTGCTCAGTGGTAGAGCATTTATCTCTAATACGTGGGGTCCTGATTCGATCCGCGGCCAAATAAGTATGTCGTGGACAACATCATGTTTGTGAGCTTTCTCGGGGTAGTCCATTTCCTCCCACTTTCTCGTTTCACCAGTTTTTTATCATTCATTTGTGTTAATCACAGTCTTACTTAGCCTAAAGGGCATAAACGTGGGACGTTAAACTGAAATACCTAGAAATAATACGACTTGATTGTATTATATCCCTTTATAAGCGACACGTCCCGCCCATTCTAGGAATTTCGATCTAACTAGTCATAAGTAGTCACATGAACCAGTTAACAGTTTTTTTGTTGTGAAACCTTTGTAATGAATTTCTTTCCCCATATCCTTTTTGGTCAAGAAGGCATGGTAACACAATGATACAGCACTTTTCTCTGGCACGAGGAGTCCCTGGTTCTATTCCAGGCTAAGTAAGTTTGTGATGTTTAACACCATGTACCTGGGTATACCCAGGGTTTTTCTGTTTGCTTCCACATAACCGTTTAGTATACTAATCATTCATCTCCTTTAGCCTAAAAGGCAAAAACGTGGGGCGTAAACTAGAAATTCCATTTTCTTTCATACTAACAGATTGTCCGTTCTTCTCATCATGGGGAAAATACGTTTCATTTATTTGACATAAAGGGCAATGCGGGTTGAGTTTGTATTTAAGCGGCATCGGAAATGTCACTGTCCATCTCAGCGATCCCGAAAAGTATGTAATCGACACTAATGTTGGTCACTTTGATCATATATATATATATATATATATATATATATATATATATATATATATATATATATATATATATATATATATATATATGTATATAGTATATAGGGTGTTTCAGATAAGACGTCTAGTGCTTATAAATGGGAAACGGCTGAGATTACAAAGATGAAACAATAACTGAGATAGGAAAATGTCATAGGGCACATCACATGGTGTTGTTGTTGTGACCTCCAGGGCCCTCTTTCAAGGGGGCCCAGGAGCCAGCTTCAAATTTTCAAAAAGGAACATGTATTGAATCATAGCTCATTCAGTAGCTCTTGAAAACTAAACAACTTTTGTAGGAAACAATTTTTGATTTGATCCACCGTTTTCAAAATGGCCGCAGAAAGTCGGTCCTGTATCAGATAAAACGTCCAGTGCTTATAACTCAGAAACGGCTGGGAAGAAAGATGAAACAAAAACTGAGATATTCTTTGTTACCATATATTATTAACCTTACTCTATTCACTTCACTTCTATGGTCACTTCCAGCCGAATTACTCTCTCTATATATAATATCTTTCCTGCTTCACAATTTGCAAGGCTAAATTTGTATTTAAACGGGATCTGAAGTGTTACTGTTCATCTCAGCGACAAGAAAACTGGTTTGGGCACTAATATCGGCCATTTTCCATCATTTTATATATCTTCCCCTCATCCAAGTTGTGGGGCTGAATTTGAATTTAAACTGATCAGAAGTGTCACTGTTCATCTCAGCGACTCCGAAAACTGTGGATTCGGCACTAATATCGGTTCCGCCTCCTTACCCCTAAGTTGCGCCGTTAATGTAAAATTATAAAAAACATCCTAGGCGCGAAACTCATCTGTATTGAAAATTTGATCGAGTTCGGTCGGGTACTTTAAGATTGTGAAGTCATAGTGACTTTCATTGTATATATATATATATATATATATATATATATATATATATATATATATATATATATATATATATACAGAGATGTTGTATATATGCTATCTGTGAATTACTTCCATCTTTAATTGTAGCTATTTTGGGCAACGATGCTTAAAATGCATAATCTGTTGTGAAGAAGAGGAAGATGAAAAATGTAGAATGTATGTTGAGATAGATATTTAAATAAAGATAATTACAGTTTCTTGTTGCTATGACAACAAAGTTTTTCATGGAGATTTGAGAATAAAAGTAAGTTGTGTTGTATATAATTTTAATGTGTGATAATAGATGGTTCTTGCAAAAAATATATGAAAACTAAATGTGCTAATGGTGGTTTAGTATTTATTTTAATCTTCGAACTGGGTAATATAAAATATAACGAAAATCTCGTTATATAATAAATGCTGTTTTCCGACGAGGAGATACCTTGAGATTTGGTTGAAACAAAGTAAGCAATCTCATAAATAACCGTCAACACGGAATATACTTTCTTAAGAAGTAAAAGGAAAATTTATCGTAACCTTAAAATGGATATACACAAAGTTGAAAGTATTAGTGATGAAGTTGGTGATGTAGAAACACCAGGATCCGATACATCAACGAATGTGGCTGACCTTATAAAACAGGTAGGTCAGCAAATAAATACTAAATTTGAGCAATTGGCACAGTAAACACAGCAAATGGATACGAAATTCGAACGAAAGTGAGAACAAATTACACAGTCTGACACAGCAAATGGATAATAAATAGAGCAAATAATACATACAGCAAATAAACTCTAAACTAGAACGAATAACTGTAGGATGGAACTAATTTTGCACAGATTTACCATTGTACGAAGTTCGGTGGAAGCGGTTGAAACTCAAGTTAACGAGCATTGTAAACAGATTGGAGAATAAATACTACCAAGGAAAAGATTATCGCCGTAAATGGTAATCCTGATTCGACCATCAACAGAGACCATATGCCAATTGAATCCAGACTAGCTATAGAAGAAAGTGGTTTACCTGAAAGCTATTCTGAGAGAGGTGATAGTGCCTCTTGTATCGGGAAGGAATAGATAAGACCGCATTCACCGTATCGCAGGAAAACCAAATATGTAAAGTCTAAACATTTGAAACAGTCTAATAATAATCATCATTTCCGATTTAGCGAAATAAGATCGTTAACCAAATTTAGTGAAAGATCGGAAGACATACCAGAAAGCGTATTTTTGAAAAAATTCAAAGAAGAATGCGACTTAATTGAAGTAGACAGATCAGCATTCCTTAAAATTTTGCCACACGTTTTATTACCACCTTGCTCTCTTTGGTTCAAAGAGATCAGGGGAAGTTTACGTAATTATTTAGATTTCAAGAACGCTCTGCCTTCAAATTTTGAAAATGATTTAATGTTAGCAAACCGAGACGCTTTGGTTCGAAACAAACGTTATGATCCAAAATAAATAAGAATCTTGCTGACTTTGTGATTTCCGCCTATAATAACTTGAAATTAATTAATCCATACCAACAGGAATCCCGAATTATAGCATCGATCCGGATATTGTTACCTTTTAGATTGCATTGTAAATACTGATTTCTGCACAATGTATTCATTTCAATCATCTAATTATGATAGTGCAAAATTTCGAAAATCAATCAGTGGTGCAATGTAATACTAATCGAAACCAACATAATCATATTACGATCCGAAATATCAATGTGGGGGAAGAGTGTAGTCGTAATGTACGAAGTAATGATAGATTCAACTATACCGGTAATAGAACCGAACCCAATTTCAGAAGAAACAGAAATAATAATCGTACAACATTTAGAAATCAGGCAAACAGTATTTCTATTTTTTCTCGAACTGTATTTCATAGTAATTTCATAGGCGGCAGAAATTCTCAAAATAGAAACCAAAGAACTGGAGGGATTCATAATATGCAGGGCTGCTATCAAGATTGTGCGGTTCAATGCAACTCAATTGAATCTTTTGGTAATGTAACTTGAGCTAAAGTTATGGCGTCCGATAAAATATTTTCAGTTAGGTATTGTTTTCTTTCACTTTGAGTATTGTTATGATTTCTTTGTAATTCTCTTCACTTATCAATATTGTGCTTTCAAGGTCTTTTATAATAATCTTAATTATGCCCAAATGGAAGAAATAAGTTATGTTGTATTTCAATATACTTTAATTTAATTTGTCAATTAAGCTCGAATGATATTGAGCTAAAGAATCTATTTTAGGACCTAAATAATTAGCAAAAGGGTCGCATTTTGAATAAGTCCTCTTCGTCAATAATTTTATAGAATTAAAATGAAATTGATTATTAAATGAATGTAAGAATATTATTGAGACAAAAATAGAATTAATATGTCTGTGTTATAATTTTTTATGTGAGGGCTATTCGGAAAGTAAAGTAACTACGTAGGTAAGATATGTAACGGTCCAGGATTCTTTCTTCAATTGTAACCAATTTAACAAGTCCTAGTCGGGAGCCATATATACAAAGATATTGTATATCTGATATCTGTGAATTACTTCCATTTTTAATTGTAGCTATTTTGGGCAATGGTGCTTAAAAGTGCACAATCTGTTGTGAAGAAGAAGAAGAAGAAAATGTAGAATATATGTTGAGATAGATAGATATTTAAATAATGATAGTCACAGTTTCGTGTTGCTATGACAACAGAAAGTTTTTCATGGAGATTTGAGAATAAAGGTAAGTTGTGCTGTATATAATTTTAATGTGTGATAATAGATGGTTCTTGCAAAATATATATAAACTCTAAGTGTGCTACTGGTGGTGTGGTATTTATTTCAATCTTCGAACTGGTAATATAAAATATAACAAAAATCTCGTTATATATATATATATATATATATATATATATATATATATATATATATATATATATATATATATATATATATATATATATATATATATATATATATATAATAAGAAAATATTCGTTTCTTCCCTCCTCAATTCCTATTCGTGAGGAAAACACATGAGGATCATGCGCTATTCGGTACTCCGCGACTATTCCACAAATACTATAGAAAAAAGCCGTGTAATGTTGTTCAGTGCTACCAACTTTCTAGAACAGAAATGAAGGGCATTTCAAAAGTTGCGTTTTTTTAGGAGATACAATTTATATCCTCCTCAAGCTTTTCGTTTATGACATTAACAAGGTAACAATACGCGGTAAGTTAATGAGATATAGCCGAAAATTATGATAAATTCTTACAGTTTTACCTCTTGTTTACATACATTATATTACAAAGATGATGTATCGATAAATACCATCGAGCTAAGAAATGTAAAATTCATTAGAGTAAATTTCGATCTGTAAGTTTTCAGAAGAACGAATTTGTATAACCTTAAAAGGTATTTAGTAGGTTGTCAATAATAATCAGCAATTTTTAATTCTCCTGGAACATATTTTTATTTATTTACCCTAACAAGCAGAAGTATGTAGGAGGCATATGCCTATAATGTTCCCTCAAGTAAATGGGAATGTGGCCAGGATGTGTCTTATGTACCTATGAGAGAGAAATCACATGGATGGCAAGTGATAGTCACAGTCTATGTCCGCCCCCTAGGCACAATGCCTGACATGTACCTGGTGAACGTGCTTAGTATGTTCTCCATGCCGTAAGCGTCAACGAACCACAAAATTACTCCCCCAAAATATGTTAAATCGCCTATATGCGTAATGTGTTTACATGAAGGTGAGTCTAAAAAACACTAAAGAAGTGAAAACAATTTACCTCAGGGTAGGGTGGGCGCGAACCACCAACCTTTGGATTACTAGCTGCGTGCTCTCCCTACTTGGCCACGGAGGCAATGAAGAGAATGTCGCTTGTAGAGGTATAAATTATTGAGGTCTTTTGAATTTGACTAATCAGAGTGTTCCTTTAACCTCGTATGTTCGAAGATAACCGTTTGGGATCAGATAAAATCTGCTCGCCATGTAATTTTATAACAAAATGACGAGTGTCTGTTTACTTTATTTCATTGTTCTTCCATATTCACTTTCATATGATCGGTGACAATTGCAATCTAATAAAGTTGATGCGTTTGTTGCTTCTAGTACACAATCGCTTAGAAAAAGAAGCAACAAATGCATCAAATGTAGGAGATGAATTTAGGACACCTAAATGTAGAATGCCTAGCACATCTTGTGCTGTTAGGGTATATGAAACAGAATGTACCTAAAGGAAGTACCAAGAACATGACAGATATATGTCCCAAGTGACAACATGAAAACGAATGACTGTTAGAGTGCGAAGCTAAGCCAGGTATATAAATGCTATATTTGTGGTACATAGTTGCATGTATCAATTAAGTGTAACAAGTACCTAAAGCTGTAGGTAGCTGAGGTACATACTTAGCACATGAATATTATATGTACTAAGTGTCAGGTAGCTAAAAAGTAGCTGGGACACCTAAATGGCACATGCCTAGCACATCTTGTGCTGTTAGGGTATTTATACACTGTACATGTGAAACTACACATGTAACTATCAGATCATATCTATTGCTACTTGTCTTTTTTTCTAGAAGTAATACTTGTACTTCTTACTATGACGGGAATACAACTCGTAATCATTGTTCTTAATTGAATCATTAACTGAAACATATACAGTTGCCCAAAGGTTGTAAACGGAATTGTAATCTACATCCAGTCTCATAATTTAATTATAAATATATATATTCACATTTTATAAAGTATTGTAGTGTCATAGATCCCCTTTTTAAAGATTACTTATTTTAATAACATATATTTGTTTAATTACGCCCGTCTATAATATTCACTTATCTATAACTGCACACAAAACTACGAAAGGGTAATATCTAAAATTGCAACGAAATATACAAATATTATAATTATCATTTTAATAGAAATACCTGGAGTTGGAAGCAGTGGTGGGATTCAGGGGGCAATCGCTCCCCCCAGAAGATGAAAATTTTTTTCTTTATATAAAAGTGAAACCCTTCCCAGAGTTTGGAGCTCTTATAAGTAGCAGTATTACAACCCACCGCCTCCTCAGAAAACCGTCCTGGATCCTCCCCTGGTTTCAAACATATCAGATACCTGAGTAGGCAATGGTTTGGGAACACTCTTTACTATTTTAGGATTATTCAAAAGTACTAACATTACAAAATTCTAGTATTAATTTTTGGGATATTATTTTTTAAAACAAAAGGAAAGATGACTTGATATATTTGTATGAATTACCACACGAGAAATGTGATTGTATAGCACTTTGAATCAAATTTGCGCACAAGAATCGTTACTTAGGACACGCTTCCAAATTCCGAAATTTTCTTTCAAAAGTTCAAAAGTTACTGACAGTTCTCTTAGAGAAATGATCTCATGGAAACAGATAGGATCTAGCAATATCCTTTATCATTGTTTCATTGTAAATAAATCAATAATGTTGAATTGCTGTGTCTAAAATAACATTGAAAATATTTTTCTCAAAAACCCTTTTGGTGGGAAGTTGAAAAATTCTTGCATCATCGGGGCCCGATCGTTTATGGCAACCATGCATATTGGCAACGAGACTTCCCTGAATTGTGGTCCAAAATCCCGCAACATTCTAGAGCTCGATCGTCGATGGAACCTTTTGATGTCGATAAATATGAAGAAGAATATATTCTGTTTTGAAATTTTAGCTATTTCTTGGTATGCAGATAGTCAGTGGTCTATATTAGGTAAAAATATTTTTCATGCTGGTCTGCTCTTTTAAGTTTAATGGAACCCACTTCTACTTAAAGTTAAGGTGAGCCTATCCTGTATTTGCAGGATAGCAAGCTTGGCCAGTACGCCTTTAGAATCAACGTTACATACGAATTCCAGCATCCTAACGTAATATTCTAATTGTAATGCTATCACTATAATTATACTAAGCACTAACAATAAAGTTGATTTACATGGGCTTTATATGCGTATCAAGGATGGTATTAGGACTTACATATATGTTCTATGTACCAAGTATTATACTTCAAGAGCCGTTCTTATAATACAATTCGCTAAGTATTTTTCTTAGTGTATTTAATTTCTCGAAGACTTATTAAGAAAAATCACTAGAAAGATACTCAGCATTCTTTGAATTTGACGGGCCAATTCATGAGCTAGTATTTGTGTGAAGTGACACTGTTGGTTTTACATTAGTATTTTCAGTCAATATCTTAAAATACATGATCATTCAAATATATCGTACCCTTTCTAAATCAATTATTGACACGAAAGAGTCCAGTTGCGTGCATAAATTGCAGTAAGAAATATAGAGTTCATAAATTAACCAATATGATTTTTTAATATGTCCACCTACGAGCTGATTAGGATTGATTACCAATAAGGATTTTAGATATTGTTGTTGTGAGCTTTATTAGCCATCTGCACACAACAAACCCAAAAACTAAAGGTTGTTATATTAAGAGAGAATGATTTGTTACACTGTCACAAAAATAGTTCAGGTGCGTTTTACTAGTCCAGGCTTTTGTCGCTAATTAGAATTTCTTCCTGGAGAAGTATGCATTGACCACAACGAAATTAAGGGAGGTAAGAGCTTCTCTAATGACACGTAGTCATATATATATATATATATATATATATATATATATATATATATATATATATATATATATATATATATATGTATGTATGCATATCATGGATTACCTTTTATACCACAGCTTTCAGTTGAAAGCAAATGCGAGGAGAGTTGATACAACTACAACCTACCCTACCTTTCATATTTCGTAGCTTATGCTTGTGGCTTTTGGTGCTTCTGAACTCGACTCATACCAGCTACATTTCTCCACTGACGTTGCTGTGACAACATATACACATGCATTTATATATATAATATGTGTGTGAGAGTGATATTTGCTACAAACCTTTTGTGCCTGATCTTGTTTGATTCAAAGGCCAGCACAAGAATGTCGAATTCGTCCGTGCTCCCAAAAGTTAACAACCAAAGGTTAACAACCACACGTTTTAATTAATTAGCTTGCACCTGAAGAAACACATTGCATCACACACATTAGTTAATCTGCATGCTTTCCACCATCCTCTTCTTTGTTTTCTTCATGTGTTCTCTTTCACGTATGAGAATAGGCTTTGTATCATCTTCCTCTTTTGTCCAATATAGAATCTCCCATATTCCCATATTTACATGCCATCTCCCATCTTACACAGTGCTGGCGTTTTATCAGCAATGTAGAGTTTACTGACATAAAATCATGTTGCGTTTTGTTATGTTAAGCAAAGCTATTTTATATAATAATATCATGTTATTTAAAAAGTATTTAGCCGTTTGAGTTCAAAACTGAGAATACATTATAGTCATTTAAATCCATATGCACTATTTTCTTGAATAATATTATGCCATTTTTTTGGCATGACCATAATCCTGTTACTATAAAAAAATCTATGTTATCTGATAAAGAAATTGTGACATGTGGCTTTTACAGGCCTCTTTATAACTAAATTATTACTCGGAGTTTTGTAGAGACCGAGACAGATGATAGTATGATGGAACCATTTCCATGCTATTTGATGGATGCAATTAAACTACCCAACCAAGTTCTTTCAATTTCTGTCGGATCGTTAAAAGTGTATGCGGCTAGGTGTTGTCAGCGTGGTATATGACATAATTGCTATTGATTATTTCCGGTTCTTTATTTTGAATTTCTAGGTACACTTCCGCTAGTCGTCAACAATAGGCATCCGAGCCTATTGTTTTACCTTGTGGCAGCAGCTCGTGATGCATGATGCCCTTCCGATCCCACCAAATACACAGTCTATTCTTCCTGGGCGTCAGGTTGAGCTTTGCTATAAACTGTGGAGCTTCTCCTCGCTTCAACTACCATCTTTTTTGCACATTGTTGTCGGATTACTCTTCATCACTCCTGATAAACCGCTTCAGAAGTGCCTTCAGTTCGCCGTGTTTGTAGATATTCTCACATAGAAATTTCATCGAGTAAACGATTTTGAATGAGATCATATGACACAAACTTCAAACTTCATTTTGCAGCCAAGTTTCTGCAAATGGTTTATCACTATTTGATTACGGATGTTTAGACCAGTGGCGATATAATGACTCCTTGTATTACTGTCTTGGTTTACTTTTGTCAGAATATAATTCAGATTTGCTGCGAGGAACATCTTGGACATTGACATTTCTAGAACAAAAGTAATTGAACCATCTTTCGGGTGTTGCTTTTGGTAATGTATTTTATTCATAAACAACACAAATTCATTCACGAGTCTGCACAGCATTTGCACTTTTATCTACAAAGCACGTTTTTTGCACAACTACTAGCTTCAACTGTCATCTGTCAAATGACGGTTTTAGGCCTAATACGCTGCGACTTATATATCCTATATACCTTATATATTTTAGATATCAACGCCATCTCAGCAAAAAAGGTTGTGTTTTAGGCTGCTGGATATTGCAGTTGCCTTATTATGGTATTTATTGACAATTATTTATCAATACACCATGCCCGCACAGTCTTTTTCAAATTTACATATTCATTATGGAAGCACTACATGGGATAGGCAAATGTTAGCACATCAACAGCAGCGAAGACTAGTTTCATCTAAACTTAATTAGAAAACTTCGATGTAATATCATTTCTTGCTTTCAGTACATCAATATGAAACTCGAATTTCAACAATGTGACGTGTAACATACCCTCACTAACGTGATCCTCGATGTCATGTTTGTGCCTTCGTATAATAAAGATCTTATTGTCTTAAGTTGCTGTTTGTTTCAATTTTCCAAAACGTATAATGATTTGTAGTTTCACAAACATAGACACTGTGTCTATTTTACTGCCTAGAGAAAGGAAAAGTTACCTTTTAAGAGAAACAAACATATGTGTGAGAAATTTGAGATCTTTGGGTACTTTATTCTGCATCTTTAATGCGAATTAGCTAGGTAGATCAAGTTAGGCACAAATACTTGTACAGTTGCACTTTTGTGTATATCGCTAAATGTCAACAAACCATCTTGTTTATATTGGACTATGGTATAATAACTCTCTGGCAATGGAACAAATAGACTTCTCCGGGTTTCGTAAAAACGAATCACAAACATATTTCGTTTAAAGTTTGCTGTTTTTTGATCTATGAAGAAGTCAGTTTCTACGAATTTCTGGTGCCATTGGTGGGTGGTCTGACGAAATTCGATATTTTACCATACTTAATTTAGTCCTGGTATACACTACTGTTTTGAGAATTGTAACTCTCATTTAGAATGGCCCAAATGACACCAAACTCATAGGATTAGTAGAACAGTGTACCAGAAACAAGTGGTTAGGTTTGCAGCAAGATGGCGGGCTTATAGGTCCAGTAGCGTCATCTCTCGTGTTACTGTTGCTTGCTCGCTCAGTTGGTGAAGAGGCTCGAAATGAAGAAGAAACATGAAAGTAAATGCCATTTATGCCTCATCGACGTCAAAAGAGCACACTTTCAGTATATAAGCGGGTTCGAACTGGGCAGAATGATTGGTCTCCGAGAAAGGCATGCCGTCTACCATGACATTTTGTCTCGTACTGGGCATGCAGTGATGCATATTGGAACAATGGATAAAAGAGTGTTGTACGAAGCGGAGAGCGGGTAATGAATCATGTAATGGGTCCACAGTATGGGATGACCGCCATCTTCTTCACATGGCCGTAATGGACCTCACAAGTTAGTTCATAGTGTTGCTTTGACGCTGGAGCACACCACCGGATATGGATTTGTGTACATCAACGGTTCGACATCATCCCATGGTGGCACTCATGCTATTGCATCGGCTCCCATTGATCAGCAACAACAAACGTCTCACACTGATATGGGGACCTGAATATTGAATATATATATATATATATATATATATATATATATATATATATATATATATATATATATATATATATATATATATATATATATATATATATATAATATGTGTGTATGAGACAGGGAGAAAGAGAGAGTGTATACAATCAGAACAGGAACGAGTTACCTTCCATGAAACATTTTAAACTGAAAGCAAGAATGGATGAAGAAAGAGGAGATGCAATATACTATTCTTGCATCTACGTGATCAGAATAAACGCTTGATTGTTTAATTAAAGTATAAAGAATTTTGGGCTGTGCGAAAGTGTGTCTTCATATTTCAGGTAGCTGAACACTGTGAATTGATTACTGAAAAAGTAGTGGATGATGAAAGACTAATTTCGTTTTCCCTAGATCATTAGAGTTCTTAATGCTCTTGTAAGAACTATGATCTTAGTGAGGAGTTGCAGTATGATAGATATTACAAGACTGTTGATGTCCAATGCTTTTCAGTGGTGAATATGTGACTAATTGAGATATCACCGAAAGGTTTGTAACAATCTGGAAATCAGCTCAATGGAGATGATCGGTTATCCAATCACATTACCTTCACGTTCACGAAGACAGTAGCTTTTCACGTATATGAAGGCCTATTTGATGTTTTTTACTTAGTGTGTGTTAGAGGGGAACTACATTCTTATTTTGGAACTCATCATCATTCTAAATGATTCATATCATGGTCTTTGATGTGGAAGACCTAAATCCAATTTGCTGTGGGAGAGTATATTATTCATATATTTTTTTTTCATTTAACGTAAAGTATAAGTCTTATGCGGCCTCAGTGTTGATAAGGAACATTAAATTTCAAATTAACAAGCTAACGTTGTGATAGTCTTATTCAAAACATTCTGGCCGTCTATCTCCGTCGGATGCATTCTCGCACCCTTACGTAGAAAAGTTCGAAACTATAAATTGAATACGGATTTCAGTTAGTTCAAGAAATTTCACATTTGTTCAATTCCTTCTAAATGAGTAAACGGAAATCACGTTATGGAGAATGAGAACTCAGAGTAATGTATTTGAGTTAACTCTTGAGAAATTACCAAGAGAGAACTCTCCCAGTTTTCTTTATTACTTTCTGTATAACAAATATATCTAAACGTAATTACTGGTTGTATTAATTAGCTCCTAGTATTCCACTTATTAATATTCCCAGAAGAGTTTTTTTTTTCTAAATTTTTAATGATAATGAAAAGGAAAAGAATATATAGTACTTCTGAACTTTTTGTGTTGAAACTCATTTAAACCACCTCTTCGTTATACTTTTGATTGGCTGCAGACAAATTTTCCTTGTCGAACACGCTCTCCATAGATTGTAAGTTAATTAAAAGGGTCGTTAAAGAATCGAAGAAGAGAAAGAAAAAAGAAAGATAAAAATGCAGTCACTAATTGGAGACGGAAAACTTACTGTCAGATCACTCCGACAACGCAAAATCTACGACATGACAATTAGCGACATTTACACCAAAGAGAAATATTATCGACTGGAGACCTATTATTTTTTGTACCAGCAAAGATGAAAGTGGAATTCGACATATCATTTCGGTTTATCGTTTTCAGTTAGCAATTAACATACGTGGTTTTGCAATAATTTGTAGCATTTTTTTTTTGTTTCTCGTTCCTACACACTCGATCAAAAAACAAACAATTAAAACTGTCTGCAGAGAAATGGAGAAATGATAAAGAGAGAAGTTGGAAGAATTACTGCGTAGACATATTTTGTACCTTTGTTTGCTAGAATAATAGAATAGAGCTTATCGTAACTGTGAAACATCATTAATTGAAGTCTTTAATTTATACGAATGGTATCTTCTAATGAAACAAAGATTCAGTCATATTACAGGCCATGCCTTTTCAAAGTACATAAGCATTTAAATACTTAAAATAATACTTTACTTATGAAGCATGATAATTTGATAATTTCGAACCATGGGAATCCATATGTTTGATTTCAAAGGAACCTATTTTTCTGTTACTTTATTTTATAGCTCTTCATACATACGAAGTAAAAAGTTCTAAAATGCCAAGAGACGTAATCTTGCCACCATATGAACGCTCATGTTTTCAGACCACACAAGGTTTAAGAAAGCTTTGTAATAATCAGAACTACCGAATTTGAAATTTCAACTTTTTTTTATTATTTTTTTTTTACAGTATCCATGTTCCCTACATAATTAACATTGATTTTACATATCCATTCATCTATTTCTCTGACAGTTCGTGTAAAGGCTCAAAAATCCACTAGGATCTGACGTATCGGAAACTAATTTTATCCTCCAGGTTCCAACAGGACTCCTTAGGATTTTTTTGTCTAATACCAAAAATAAGATTAATTTACACCTAGCTAGTTAATATCAATTTGTAATACAACTAGAATAACACCAGAGTTCTTTATTGATTCATGCACACATGATTAACCACAGCTGCAAAACTAGAAACTTTGGCATCCTTTACATTTCTCAGCAACATATAGTGTTTCCAAGAATAAAAATAAGCTTGACTGGTAAAATATCATGCATTTGATGTACAAATGGAACACTAAACTCACAGCACACAAATTAACAAATCAATATTCAGATGATATTACTATCATGACGAAAAGGTAATATGAAAATTAACACACACATTATGTATAATTGACCACGCATTACATATAACACACTCATTATATAGTCTTCTGTTTTTATCAGTCCAAAATGCGTCAATATTACTTAATCATGAATTAATACTACAATATTCTACAGTAACAAATGTCTAGTGTTTAATGATTAAACTGAAAATACATGCTTCATCTCTATGTTAAAAGTCTGCACGGTCTGGAATTTTTAGTCCGACCGAGCTCTTGTGATAATCAAGTGAGCTCGAAATAAGCCCAAAATCCAGAAACTTAATAATTAACACAAAATTGTATTTTTATTTATAACAATTAAGTTTAATTTTACATTTTAAAAGCTTACGTGATTCCCAGGGAATAAGGAATTAAAAGTTATCGTTTACACTTACTAACTATACGAATTCCGTAAAGAATGGGGTCATTTTTTTTTATGAATTCCGTCTCTCCCAGCCTCGATGCATAATCGTAGGACGCTAAACGAAATATTTTATTTTATTTTATTTTATTTATGTAAAATCCTCATGAGATGTAAACTTGAATACTCCAAATATTTAAAACAAAATGTCAATTTGTGAAAATTCTTATGCAAATAGATAGAACCTGTGTATTAAACTCACTCAGATAGTCCTCAAAGCTGTCATTGTCAATTGCTGTGAAGAAAAAGAATAGAATGCACACTCGAACTGCTCAAACTTTCACTCACAGATAAGCTAAGCATGTTTATTTCTATTACTTTTAGCTTTTGTCACCACTACATAGTTAGCTTTACTGTAAATTCCACAGTGATAATCAGATTTTTAGTGTGAGCGTCTCAAGTTGCAATTTTTTTTGTTTTAAAAGTTATCAAGAAAGAACGATCCGATAAATATCGATGTACGCTATATGTACAAAGTTAAGCCCGAAAAGGCCCGAGAAATAAGCTTGTATGTAAAAATTTATGGCCCGAGCCCGAAGTGATCTATGCTTTATAGGTCCAAGCCCAATCCACCCTAAGCCCTCGGACTCGGCCCGAGCCCGTGCAGACCTCTATTCTATGTATAATATTTAATTCATATAAGTTCTTTGAAGAAAATTCTGAATATGCAATTGTTGAATTCGGTTAGTCACAGTTGAGTGGGAAGATTCAGTTCGAGAGGTCAGTTATTCTTTATTGTTCTTCGAGTAATTACAACAAAAATCAATACTATGTAAGTTTGCCAAAAATTAAGATTGGAACTACTAAAAATTTTAAAACATTTTAGAATTATATTTTACGCAGCACAATGTGTCACAAAAGTGAAAAATGTGTAAAGAGCGTGCACATCTCTTTTGTAAAATAAGTAATTGAGAACGTTTCTTTTACAAAACTAAAATTAACTCCCTTATTGTATTGTACAGGTAACTAAATGTTTCCATCTGATTGATTAGCATTCAAATGCGATTTAGTTGTTAATTTCAGTTCCCTTTTAGTATGGAATTGTCTTAAATTATTCTTTTTGTTACCGAATTAACAGATAACAATTTGTACTAATTGAGGACACATTTTTATTTAGAGAGAGAGAGAAACAGAGAGAGAGAGAGAGAGAGTCGAAAATATACGAGAAATGATTCATAAGTCATGGCAGGCAACTTCTTTTTTCTCGTGAACTGGAAATAACACGAAAAATCTAAGATATACGTTTAAAAGTTTGTAGCATATGCTCCCTAATGTTGCCATCACATGGAGTATATTGACAGAGCGATGGGCCTGAGCACGCACCCACTTTCGGTCGTTGAGTGATAGTATTCAGAAACGGAGGGGAATCTCGGCATTGCGTAACTTTGAAACAACGCAGTTTTCGCCCATATGTTCCCCTGAATTCAAGTTTTGGCTACAAAATAAATAAACATCCTGTTAACCCTATATATATATATATATATATATATATATATATATATATATATATATATATATATATATATATATATATATATATATATATTATAATATATATATATATATATATATATATATATTATATATATATATTATAATATATATATATTATATATTATAATATATATATATATATATATTATATATATATATTATAATATATATATATTATATATTATAATATATAAATAATATATATATATATATAATATATATATATATATATATATATTATATATATATATATATATATATAATAAGTAATTAAAAATATAATACTTTGTTTTCTTTAATTCGTGATAATGAAGTAAACTAACAGTCTTATTAATTTCACTTTACTTATAACCTCCAAATAAGGAAGCAAAGGGAAAAATAAACAGAGTTTTGTAGCCGTGTAAAATTCAAGAACCAGAACTCATCTAAGTAAAATCTTCCGTGTCTCTCAATTACTTAAGAAACACATAACATTATAGAAAAAATAATGGGGCGTACAGTTATCTTTTTCTAGGACTTTGGGATCCCTTAGGTTTTACAACTCTAATAAAAATAAATAAATAAATAAACCCAATGATTTCGATAAATGAGTGCGACTACTTCGTAGAAAATTTTTATATTTGGAAACGATATCAAAAAATGTAAAAGTGAATTGGAATCGCTATCGAAAAATCTAAAAGTGTATATACATGAAAGTATACTTTTACCTATTGCACTGTATGAATGCGATCCTTGAAGCTTCCAGACAAGAATATAGGGAAAAGGGTTTAAGAAGATTTGTGATATCGAGAAAATTAACTCGGGACTGAAGATGTAAATTAGTGATACTCTTGATAATAATGATTGAATACTTTTTCTATTCGAGGGTGGAAAATTTATTTCCTACTTCTTTGACTTGTGTCCACTCAATGAAGAGGGTATATCTATATATACTTCGAAGCAAAACCCATCGAAAATGTTTAGCAACAACTACTTTGAATTTGTTTAAATTCAACTGAATCCATTCCTGGTGCTTATGTGTCAGAGATTTTAATCTTTCGTAATTAGCGTTATTAGCATGTTCGAAGAAAGAACTTACATTTATTGAGAATTGACTAATTTTAAGGTAAGTTCCCGTACGGCAAACACAAAATATGAATGTGAGGCATATACATCGTTACAACCTCGCTTGCGCTTGCTTCAATGATATAAACAATCTAAGACTTTTGGTTCGGATTCTGGAATTATAGAAAGTTGGTGTAAAGTGTATAAAGATACGTATATAGTTTAAAATATTTGCAGAAGATATCTATTATCATCAAAGATAGTAGAAATAAAGGTGGTTTAAAAATAAAGCCAAAGGAACAAATTCTTTAAACGAATATTTGATTTTGAAAGACAAGGATTGCATTTATTTTCCGTGTTGCTTATGAATTATTTCAATAGCTTGATCTTGAAATCAATCAAGAAAATACAGTAAATTCGGCTACAATCAGGATACCTCCTTTGCTTATGTTTTCTATGCAGAGCCACAATTAGTTTCAACAACATTAAACTGAATCCTGAATTAATCACAAAGGAAGTTAGTTTCTGCTAACCAAACATACATATACATTTAATGCTTAATGAAAATAGAACGAACTACAGACGCTGTTTTGAATAGTGAATGCAGTATATCATATAGTCCCTTACCAATGTAGTAGTGTGATAATTTCAGTTATATAATTAATTACTAGATGAACTTTGGTATCAAATATCATATAAGGAAACATATATAAATGTTTTGCGAGCGATTTTGATTTTGAAAAGATTAAAAAAAATGTGAGCATGGAAGAGGAAACAACTTCTGGATTTAATGCGGATCCGATTTTTCTTTGTCGACTTCCAGTAATTCTTCCCTGCTGTTCAGTTTCCTACTTCATCCAATTTACTTTATCCTTTGCGTGATATACCATTGGGGAACGGAACTCGTCAACGTTTTAATGGAATTACAAGTATCATAAGCGTTATTATAATGGTCCTCTTACAATGTATTTTATGGCTAGTCCTGGTGTCTGTGCACTTAGAGGATTTTTTCAGCCCACTACTTATATTTTTTGCTTCTTTTTTACTTAATTTTAATTGCGCTTAACGGGGTGAGATCATAATTAGAAGCTCCATTAAATGTCTGTTAATGACTATTCGAGTTTTAGCAAATGTGGCTCAAATAAATGTTAACTGTAATTTCATTTTATTTTCTTTTGAGCTGCTTCTATACTCGTAGTAAGTCAGCTTCGCTCTATAACGCATGTACATATGCGTTGGTTTGCTGAGGCAGAGCGTAGCTTTGTTTTTCTTTAATTCTCAATTTATTTTTATACTGAGTCACGTTAATACTTCGCGGACACTTAGAAAGGCAAATACATTGCACCTTGCATTGTATTTTAATTTTGCTTTCGTTAGTTAGTTATAGCCAATTTAACTGTGAACTTAAATACTCAATGGTTTATCGCCACAGAAACAAAAGTGCCAGTCAAGTCGATTGCAATTGTTTTATAGCTCACATGTTTTTCTCCCATCTTCTTTTCCAGTGATCCTACATTTAATTTAATATCCCATATCTTTTTGAACTCTTCTGTATTGCCATTGTAGTCAACTACAGTGTAACGCTGACTTAAACAGAGAGGAATAGACATATATGAATTGTCTCGTGAACATAACACAATACAGAACGTGTTAGTGAACGTTTTCTATTTATTAAACAATAATACCTGCCCATGTCTTCAGCAAATGACATGAATACTGACAGATGATCTATTTTGTGAAGGCCATGGTGATTCAGTGGTAGAGCGTTCACTTCTGGTGCGTGATCGGGGTCCCTCATTCGATCTCAGCTAGCGCCAAGTTAACTTTGTGGTGGACAAACACAATGTGAATGGGTTTCCTCAGAGTTCTGGGTTTTCTTCCACTGTTCATTTTACCATTTCATTCATTTCTCATCATCACCGTCTCCTTTAGCCTAGCCGACATAACCGTGGACATAAAACTGAAAGATTTCATTTATATTTAAATGTGTTTAGTAATACAGTGAAACCTTCCTTAACAGACACTTCTCAATAATGGACACCTCTATAATACGGACACTCTTTTTGTCCCGACAAAAATGTTCCCACATGGAACAAAACCTTCCTTTTTACGGACACTCTGATACCAACAGGGACAGTCCTTTTTCTCCCAGATGTTTCAATAACATCTTCATAACGGACAGGAATTATTCTCGATTTTGTGATGGTATTATTCCTCACATGTGTACCTATCATGAGTCTAGAGCTAGTGAACCATCAAACAGAACAGCTTCAAGCTGAACTCGAAATTGTTCTTTGTTTCTGCCCGCAATAAACTATTTTCTGGTGGAAATCTAGAAAACCTTCAATACGCGATGACATTCATGCACAGTCAGTCGTATGGCCAAGAATTCTTGTTTGTTTTACAATAACATTTTTAACGAGCATTGTTTCATCTTTTATTTATTTATTTATTATTTTTTATTTTTATTTTTATTTTATTTTATTTTATTTATTTTTTTGGAAAAGCAACGAACATTCTTCTTTTACTTATGATACTGGAACAAGTCTGGGTTGGAGTTTTCTCGGCTTCTTTTTCACTTTCTTTAGGAGGATATTCTTTGCGACTGGGGCTGAGTCAATATACATATGCACTCCCATATGCCATTTCATTCATATACCGCCAACGAAGATACCGCGCCAGTACACAAACGCACCTGCCCCCTCAACACACATGTTTCTTCTGCAACCGTACTGAGAATTCTCAGAGGACACTTGCTAATGAGTTTTATTACCCTTGTAGAGGAAAAAGTATGCCTTTTTCGCTAAACAAAAGAGTCTGGCCGATTAGTTGGTTCCTAACCCATCTTTTGAGAAGGTTCTGAGAATTTGAAATAAATTAGGAACGCCTACAGGGTGATGACACGTACTTTAAGAAAATTAATATACCCGCATTATCTTTTGCAGTACCGGTATACGAATATATTAACACATCCCCCAGCAATAATATTATTTAACAGAAATGAATTTCTTCATCATCCCTCCCAGGAATTCAAGTACGTACTAAATAGAGTATTTTCATATTGAATTTTATGTACTTATTTCATACACAATGTATTTACTGTATATTGCAGCACACAATTCTCGTTGTGAGAAATTAAAATTCTGTAACTTCTCTGTAACGGAAACTTCTCAATAACGAACAAATATTCATGGTGTTCGTTATTGAGATGTTTCACTGTAGTAAGTATGCTCTACTATCTGTACGTTGAAATGAATACAGGCCAAATTTTCAACGTTCAAAACTGTACGCACCGTCATCAAAAATATCTTTTATTTCATACTAGAAAAATATATTTTGCTATATTTACGGATGCTCCAAACTTGATTGATTTCCATCAAACTAAACTTTGTTATTATGTCCATCTTTTGTTTAGTTATCCATATTCATGCAGTGCTTTCATTTGCTACATAATGTTTGAAATAACGTGTACTTACGTTTCCGTTAACTCTTGTCTTATTATAGCATTTGGAACAATGATTTATATTTCAAGTAAATGTCATTTTCTGTACTGTAAAATCTTTACCTTTATGATCTGCTTGTCCAAATTTATTTGTGGTTTTTGGAATTTTCAGTAGGACATTCGTTGGCAATTACTCTATACGTTCACCATAAGTATCTTGCAATTGCTAGCCATACTAAATGACTTACTTATACACCATTAATGCAGAACTGACTGCTATTTGTTGGCAATCTCACGTGAATATTTGACTATGCATGGGTATTTCAATCTCCTTAACGGAGAAAGCAGACCTTGCTTAACTATAGAACCACGTTCCATATAATCTTTGGTATTGAAATGGGAAAGAAAAGCTCTAATAAAAACGAACATCCCAATAACTATCTACTCGTATGAACCTTTCAGTACTTAGGCCAAAAATAAAAATTGTAAAAATGTTTAAATTAACCACACATATTTTGGTACTTACTTTAGAAGATCACTATATAAACATTAGTGAAAATTTTTGAAGTTTCAAAGGAGTCATCCGTATAAAGGGAAAAGAACTCTCCTTCGATATCTTTGTCTTGGAGAAATGATAAGATATTTCTGTCACGTTTTCCGTTGATGCGCGATGCTCTATCTTCTCTTCCTTCGAGTCTTGGCCGATCCAGGGTCTTCTCTCTTCTTTTGTTCCTCCAACAATATGGTCTTTCTCTATCTCCTTCTCGCTCTCTACCAAAAACCAGGGATAATGCCGGAACCTGTCCATGTGGGCAAAATACAGTTCCCAGGCCTCTGCTATTTCCGCAAAACTGAACAGGCACACGATAAAAAGAGAAAAAACGGAAACACTAGATGACTAGGAAAATAAAAAATGAAGACCAGGAAGAGAAAAAAATGAACGTATTCATAATGATTCCCAGAAACTTCACTGAATTCAAGATTTGCGATTTTTCTTCAGAAGTTAAGAACTTACGAATTACGTAGATAGCGGAAACAATACTCATGAAGTGCTTGTTCACAATTTGTTTCGTACTTTTGAATAGTGTGAGTTGAAAAGTTTACTTATTTACTTTTTGATTTTCTGGAATAATTAGACCTTATACTTAGTCTTATATGGATTGTTTTGCTTGATACAATCTTAGCTCGTCTAATAGAATAGGACATGTCATGTAATATATATCAAGTTCATCAAGAACACAGAGCAGAGATATCCTTTAATTGTTAAGCATTGGGCAATTCCCGTAAAATATTTTGGTTTGTTTTTATGATTGAAGCAAATAGTCCTAATCATAGTTTCGTAACTTTAGATGTATTTTTTATTTCAGATGCAAAGTACAAGATGTTTGTTTCTAGGCAACATTACTCTACTAGTGAACAATATTTTCTGTAATGTGGTTAATTATAACTACTGATACTATACATGTCGAATCCTTGATCCTCCCTGTTCCCACTCACGATTTCAGTCGTTAATTATACGAGTAAGCCTTTAATGTCAAGAAAAACACACAATATTTTACAAAAATCAGGTATTATTAAAAATTCTAACAAAAATACTTTATTTACAAACGATGTGGGAAGGGAGATTTTCTTTTTCATTTTTGGTCAACTTCAGCTTCATCAGTAAAGAAGATTGGCAGTACTGAGAAAAATTTAAGTCATATTCTACCAAAATTGAAGGATTTCATATTACGAGAGCTATTGTAGAGAAGTTTGTTTTAAAAAGAAATAGCGTGTGTGGTGTATATATATGTTTTTTTTGGGGGAGGGAGGACTGACTGCTGATGTTTTACTAAATACAAGCACTGGGATTATCATATACATCATATTGTATCAATGATTAAAGGCAAGGTTTGCTCGCCCGTTGTTGACTGATTTTATATCCAATAGTGGAGATGGTAGTGAAGTCTCAAAACTTATGCGCTATAATGCTCAAAATCTATATTTACGATGATTATCCTGGAACATATTATTTTAAATTGAAGAACGTATTCATCCTACATTAGGAGATAAATTCACTGCTCACACTTGACAGTGTAACAAAATAGAATATTTTCAAAAATTACTGTGAAACTTTTTTAAATCGGAGGGTGGTGAGGATAGTCTATCCTTTGTTCTTCCGTGATCGTAAGGTGATCCAGAAGGGATGATTTGGAAGCCTTAATGAACATATTCGGTATATTCCATTAAAATCAAACACATTTCTAAAATAAAATTTCGTAGAACATATTTCTTAAACTTGGAGAGGGATTCACCCTTTCATTATTAGCAGATTTTAACACTAAACGGTGAGGATCATCGTAATTAACCAAAAGACTCTACAATACGTTTTGTCGAAATCGAGTAAATTTTTGTTTTCTATGCAAATGTCTAAACTTACAATATGGACTTGATTTTAACTCTCTTTGAAACAACGTATTCTTTGTGGATTGCAACTCGAAACAATAGAGTTATTTCTGCATGTTGGAGGGAGACACAGTTAAAATCGAGATAAGTTTTACGAGAGTTATTTTGGAAAAGCAGACAGACACACACACACAAATGACAATCAAGTCGAATGTAAAAGTTTCGCTAACGCATGCTTTAATTAGGAATATTGTTCACAAAAAGTAATTAGCAAAAGTTTCGTTAAAATATCTTCATACAGATCAAGAAACCACAAATAAAATAAACTTTTGTGGAACTAAATAAGTAAAAATATGATACTAAATATGATTATCCTCTATTGTAAAACAATACAACTATCTAAATATATGATCAGCAAATCACGTATACGAATAATGTCAGTTGAACTATCAATGAAGTTATAATTCTTGCGTATAAGGCAGTAAAAAGCGGTGTTGCTTGTAAGCAACAGGGTCAAATTAAAGGTTAACGTTGCATTATCATCAAGTAGGCGCACTGGTAAAGTCTCATCACTAACTTCATTGGATCAAAAATTACTCCTAGTTCCTTTCTTATTTAATTTTTAAGAAGTACAACATTTCTGTTAACTATTTGAATACATAAATTACAGCAAAACCGCAGTAGCTTTGGAAAACGTTAAAGTACTACTGTTTCCATTTCTAACAATTTTTGAAAAATTTATATTCAATCTTCTAATTATATTGCTGAATGTCAAAAATATATTGTTGAGTATATTTCTATGGATTTTTAAATCAAATGCGAAAGTAGTTGATATCAGAGAGCGAAAAGAAAAAGAAAACTTATCAATTTTGATATATTTTTGGTATGATACTTCATTATATATTACCAGAAAATTACAGAGTTAATGATATCTTATTGTCACTGCATTTAACCATGTTACATAATGTTTCTTGAATTTTTTTTATATATTTTTCAAATCGCATAATAAGAAATACATGAAATATATGATATGAAGGTTTAGAAATACAAGGGTATGAATATTAGCTTTCTGAATATCTTGATACAATATAGGTTGAGGTGTATGCTTGTATTAGTAATAGCATTAAGGTATTGGAATATAGTTAATTTTTGATACATTAGAGGGCATTATGCTGTTTTAAATTATTAAGGTAGTGTGTGAATAGGTACATCTGTTGTTTCGAAAATAGTATTTACAGTCATCTAAATTATATTTCAGAAGTCCCAATTTATATCGTTAAATCATTTGAAGTTCTTTGCACTTCTGCAAGGTGCTAGTTTGTTAAATACACTGAATATTTGTTGCTAGTCAGTTTAAAATCTAATTGCCACTTGTGTTAATTCGATTTTTGATTCTATGTTAATATATGAACTTTGTATGATTAACTTACAGAGGCCATTGTATTAATACATATATACATTCACAAGTACAGACAGACATAGCAAAGAAGGGAATGTCTGGAACTAGCAAGACTTGAACACATTTGGATTCTACTTTTAGACTTTAACATGTCTTGTTTCTGCATTACTCATTCAAGATCACTACCCCATTTAAAATATTCATTACAGATCAGTGGATTTCAGAAAAGATGACTTATTTGTTGACAATACAGCTTTAAAGAAATAAAATACGATAGGGAATTCAAGTCTAATTATTGAAAATCTATCAAAACATTCTCATAGGTAGTTTGATAGAAAAAGTGTTTTCGACCTTTTTTGTGTGTTTGAAGAAATTAGTTTCAGTTCCTTATTCTTAATGCTTGTTGAATTTTCCAGTGTTTATGAAGAGATCTCTTGTATTTCCTGAATCAGCAATTGAGATCTTTGTTGTAGACAGACGTGATTCTGTAAAGTTAAATACGGAAGACAAAGGAATAGAGTATCAGTGATCTGAAATGATCATAAACAATAACCAGTATTTGTATGAAGAATGAATTCTCAGTATTTCTTTGCTTATGAAAAGCTTTCTTCTTTAATGTTGTTCAAAGCCTTTTAAGTATTTCATATTAAGTTGATGTGTGTTGATATTGAGTTACTGAGGTTTCGAGTTTTCGAGTTGGGCACTGAACCAGCAGGTGGGGCTGTTAAGTATAGAAAGGTAATAATTCTTTGCTCGCTTCTTCTGTGGAATATACTACTAATTTTATTTTTGAATTAGAAAGTTTAGAAAAAACATCAGTAAATAGTAGGAATGGCCAATTCCGTAATTTTTACTTTCCGGAATCTGGAAAGTAAAGTAGAAAAGTTCCGAAATTCGGGAATTTTCCTGAAATCCAGAAAGTGAAATTTCCGGTTGCGGAAAATGTTGGTCATACCTAGTAAATAATAACTCATTCTCGATTGCAACCCATTTTAAAACCTTGATTCAGGCCTTGTTGATGCAGGCAACCTGCAGGACACTGTTGTTATGTGGGTTGCATATACATCAGGCATTGTACAGCCATTAGGCAATACTACGTAATCTGACAACACAGAAAAATTGTTATAACTCTACGGCTTACGGAACATAAAGCCTCATCACTACAGAAGAAATTCTATTGTGGATATCCAGTTGAGTCGAGATTTGATGCACCCTATTTGTCGATGATCCTGTTTCATATTATTATACCGTCTTCTGGAGGCTTTTATCTATAGGCTAAGTTAATTTCTTTGTAATCATACTGCGAGAGATTTCTGTATAGTACTGGCAATTGTGTAACAAGAGTAAGTAGTGCATTACTCCTGAAGAATTCTAAGCAAATTTACTCGCCTTAGTCAAACAGTGCTTACATGAATTAAACCGTTTTCTCATCACTTTGGTTGACAACGTGGAGAGTGAATTATAATACCTAGGAAATTTCTCCCACAGTATAAATCTGATACGAGTTTTCCATGAGAGCAACCTGCTCTTGATTAATAACTCATAATATCCGAAACAAAAATATCTTTCTGTGTGATAAAATACATGTTTCAATACATATTATTATCCTGAAAACTATATCATATAGAGGCCTTTGAGTATAATTAAGATATTTAGAAGTATTTGTAATTAACTTTTCTAAAAGAAATTGAAACAATTTTCGTCTATATCAAATTTTTCAAAGAAAAATCTGAGATAGGTGAGACTTTGAAAGTAATATTGGTAGAACTTCGTATTTTCCTTTTAATATAATTCATGTAACATGGTGCTATGAAGATGAATTTACGTTTTTATCCTTAGCTAATTAAAGTAAAGGATTTTGAGATGATATATATCTATGTATTTCTCCCCTTTATTCTCCCTTAATCCCTTATTTCCTGTTTTTACCTCTTCTGTATTCTTTTTTTCCTCGAAGAAAAAAGTTTTCTCCTCATCCTCTGTGTTCTTCCAATTCTTTCTAACACCTTTGGAAGGTTTTTTGGCTTCCCTATACATGATGTGCCTAGCATTCTCGAAAATCTCCCACTTAACTTTTCCTTAATTAAATTTACCTGCAACAAGAATTCACTTTCCACCTGAACAATATCTTGAAGCCCTGTTCTCTTGCACACTTCCACTACCAATGTTTCTTTTTTTGCCTTTCCCGTTGCAAGATCCTTCTCTCTCTCTCTCTCTC